>NC_050100.1:170028953-170331983 GCF_902167145.1 Zea mays | reverse complement strand
AGTGAAACAGCTCCTGCCGTGTTGGTTTTAATTGTTTGACAAGTGGACTGACTGGTGTCGTCTGATCATAAAATATGATTAGCGGAATACTTTATATTCAAAGGGAAATATTTCATGTGAAAACTGAGATTGTTCCACTTAAATCTCATATATTTTCTGTTTTCGCTATCTTAGCTACTTATGAAAGGTAAAAATCGCAAATATAGGAAAAATGTGAGTTGCCAAATATGATAGGAAACAAAACTTAGGTTAGGTCACACCATCTAATAATAAATGACCATCTTTCCTTTTGATTGCAGGGTATAAGCTGGTATCATGGCGTCCAGCGCAGTAGCACCAAGATGGTTAAGGGGTAAGGTGAAGGCTGTGACATCTGGGGATTGTCTTGTAATTATGGGGTGCACAAAGGCTGAGATCGAACCTGAGAAGTCCATCACCTTATCCTACCTTATGGCCCCAAGGCTGGTAAGATCAAGCTGCACTTGATGAATTTCCTTGTCGGTAATGAGCAATATTTGTGGCCTTTTCACAGTTTTTATTTGTTTCATGAATCAGTAAATCATTGGGTTGCTCTAGACAAACTAGGTTATTAGGTTGAGGTTATGCTTGAGGACTAATGAATGCGGGCAATTCTCAAGTTTTTTTGGTTGCATTTTGTTACTAAATTTTGCAGTTGGAACTATTTACTGAGTATCAATTGTAGCTTCTTGACAATTGACATTCTTCTCATTTCTCTAGTTTTCATTTTTCGCTTGTTTATTCATGGTGCTATAGGCTCGTCGTGGTGGAGTTGATGAGCCGTTTGCATGGGAAAGCAGAGAGTTTCTGAGGAAGCTCTGCATAGGGAAGGTGCTACATTTGAACTTCATATCTTCTCCGAGCTCTCATATCATTCATTGTATTCTTTTTTTTTTGACACTGCAAAATTATAATCTCCTGTTAACAGGAGGTCACATTCAAAGTGGATTATACAGCTCCTAATATTGGACGAGAATTTGGAACTGTTTTTCTATGTGATAAGAATGTTGCATACTCAGTAGTTTCTGCTGGATGGGCAAAGGTAAGAACCATTCTACTTTCACCTTTGAGTTTCTTTATCATATTTACTGTACTAAACTAGATGTGTTACTGATTTATTCTTCTACTTCCTTAATCAGGTAAAGGAGCAAGGCTCCAAGGGTGGCGAACAAAACCCGCACCTTGGTGAGTTGTTGAGGTTAGAGGAAGTTGCCAAGCAACAGGGTGTTGGTCGTTGGAGCAAGGTTGGCAATTTTTCATCTTGACCAACTTATTTTGTATTGAATGAGATATGCTTTTCTTGATTTTGCTGTTGTGTGCTTCTTATCTACATCCAGGAACCTGGTGCTGCTGAAGAGTCAATAAGATATCTTCCACCATCTGCAATTGGTGAAGCAAGTGGTTTTGATGCGAAGGGTTTTGCGGTTGAAAATAAAGGCAAGAGTTTGGAGGCCATTGTTGAACAAGTACGCGATGGCAGTACTGTTCGTGTGTATTTAGTCCCTAGTTTTCAGTTTGTCCAGATATATGTTGCTGGAGTACAGGTACGCTACTCATAATTTGGTGTTGTTTTCTTTTATGTTTTTATAAATTTAATATTAATTAGAAATAATTCTAGGCCCCATCAATGGGGAGACGCCCATCGGCACCTACTGTAATTGCTGAAACTGATGATACTGCTAATGACACGAACGGTGAAGATTCTGAGGGAACACCTGCCCAACTGACTACAGCACAAAGACTTGTTGCATCTGCAGCTTCTGCTGAAATTCCACCAGATAGGTATGGAAGAGAAGCCAAGCACTTCACAGAGGCTAGAGTTCTCAGCAGAGATGTAAGCTATCTTTTTCTAATCTTCCTCTAATTTCTTGGTGTGAATAATTTGTTTTGTGACTTGGCCTAACTTTTCCTTATAAAAAAAACCCTAGGTGCGTATCGTGGTGGAAGGCACAGACAGCTTTAGTAATATAATTGGTTCTGTGTATTACCCTGATGGAGAGACTGCAAAGGACTTGGCCCTTGAGCTTGTCGAAAATGTATGGGCAATACTATCCATATAGTTTTTTTTGACTATGTATGGTATCAGGCATCATCATGTAACTAAAACTGTTAAATATGATTGCTTTCACATTCTTAAATTGTTAAATCATATTGCATTAAAAATTTACATACCAACCTTTGTGTTACAGGGGCTTGCAAAATATGTTGAGTGGAGTGCTAATATGCTTGATGTTGAAGTAAAAATAAAGCTGAAGAACGCAGAACTACAGGCTAAAAAGGATCAATTGAGAATCTGGACAGGGTTCAAGCCACCTGTGACAAACTCGAAGCCCATTCATGACCAGAAATTTACTGGAAAAGTGTGTCTTACATTCTCCGATGACAGTGTGTATTCATCATGTTCACATAATTGTATGATAGTAACTATTTTTTTTCCATGTTGATCTCTTCGCAGGTGGTAGAGGTTGTAAGTGGGGATTGCATTATTGTGGCTGATGATTCTGCTCCATATGGCAGTCCTTCAGCCGAACGTCGGGTTAATCTGTCAAGCATTAGGGCCCCTAAGTTGGGCAATGCTCGTACAGATGTGAAGCCTGACCATTTTGCTCGTGAAGCTAAGGAGTTCTTGCGCATGAGGTTGATTGGCAAGCAAGTATGTAGTTGGGGCTTGTGACAATCTGGCTGAAGTTTTTAATTCATCATAAACAGTTATTCTTGGTAGAAAAAAGATTTGAGTTCCTCCACATTGTTTCATTTTCAGGTGGCTGTTGAAATGGAATATTCTCGAAGGATCAGCACCGTGGATGGACAGAGTGTTGCTCCAACAGCAAACATTGCTGATACAAGAGTATTAGATTATGGTTCAGTTTTTCTGGGTTCACCATCACAGACTGATGGAGATGACATATCTTCTGCTCCGAGCTCTGCCAGCCAGCCTGGAGTTAATGTTGCTGAACTTTTACTCTCACGAGGCTTTGCTAAAACATCTAAACACAGGGATTATGAGGAAAGGTCGCACTATTATGATGCTCTATTAGCAGCTGAATCACGGGCTGAGAAAGCAAAGAAAGGAGTGCATTCTCAAAAAGAATCTCCTGTGATGCATATAACAGATTTAACAACTGTACGTGATATTCATTTATTCCATCAGTTCGATTTTGATATTCTCTGCGTCATCATTAACCTATCAGTGTGGTCCTTATATGGATAGGTATCTGCAAAGAAGGCCAAAGATTTCCTTCCCTTCTTGCAGAGGAACAGAAGGCATTCTGCCGTTGTTGAATATGTTTTTAGTGGCCATCGGTTCAAACTAACAATTCCTAAGGAGACTTGCAGTATTGCCTTCTCATTATCTGGTGTTCGGTGTCCTGGTAAAGGCGAGCCATACTCAGATGAAGCTATTGCTTTGATGAGGAGAAGGATACTACAGCGTGATGTGGAGGTACAACTTTAGCTGTCTCTTTTGGTTCTTCCATTTCCCCATTTTCAGTTTCTGAAGGATGCAAGTGGAAAGTGCAGATAGAGGTTGAAGCAGTTGACAGAACAGGAACATTCATAGGTTCGTTGTGGGAGTCCAAGACCAACATGGGCTCTGTACTTCTGGAAGCTGGGCTGGCGAAGCTGAGTTCTTTTGGCTTGGATAGGATGTCAGATGCTCATGTCCTAACAAGAGCTGAACAGTTTGCGAAGCAACAAAAGATTAAGGTAACCTTTAATTTTTCTCCCTGAGCTGTAAAAAAGGGAAAACCCATTACTGACACTTAACTTTTCAAGATATGGGAGAACTATGTCGAGGGTGAGAATGCTTCAAATGGATCCGCACCTGAATCGAAACAAAAGGAAATCCTCAAGGTTTGTCCATGAAGGATATTTTTGAAGCACTCCATTTCTTTGGGTGTAATTAACTTCTTGACTCACTCTATTTAGGTTGTCGCCACGGAAGTTCTTGGTGGTGGGAAGTTTTATGTTCAGACAGTGGGTGACCAGAGGGTGGCTTCAATTCAACAGCAGCTTGCATCTTTGAAACTTAAAGATGCACCAGTCATTGGTGCCTTTAATCCTGTGAAGGGAGAGATAGTCCTCTCACAATTTAGCCTTGACAACTCCTGGAACAGAGCTATGGTATGTCGCATGTGTACGGTTACTAAATGTTTATGATGAAATCAACTAATCTTTATGGGCCATAGTCAATAGTTGAATTGTGTCTTGCACTCTTGCTAGCTTATACCCTAGGGCTCTATACTAAAATTTCTTCTATGGACTTTGATTCTAAAATAACCCATACCAGTTATTTGGTTGTTAGCACCTTGTCGAGGGTGTTCTGTATCATTGTTTCACAGTTTTTTATGGAAGTTTACACCGTAACTTTACACATTAGGGACTAGGTAAGCCTTGAGGAGTCAAGTACTTTAAGTTTGACAAAATGTATACCAGAAACTACTAATCTTTATGATATCAAATATATAATTAATCATGTCGTGTATTTCTACAATAAACACATTTACTATAAACTTAAATCAAACTTGAGATTTGTTGACTCCTCGAAGTGCAAGATGAACACTTATTTTGGGATGGAGGGAGTAATAAATATGGGACCAGTAATAAACCTATGTTGGTACCCATAGTGTCCTGTTTGATAAAGATCTGCTTGTGGCACTGCACCCAATTCGTCTAACAACAGATGTTTGCCTATGTGGTTGTTGATGAGTTACAACATTATTCGTTTTTGTCAACAGAATGCAAGTGAACATGAGATGAATAGTATGGATAGAGAAAGTTAAGTTTAAGTATTTATTTGGTTTCGTTGTGCTTTGTAAGTTAGTTAATATATTGTCATTTGTAATAGAAAACAATTACTCTTGCACATTTGCAGGATGCCCTGACCAAAGTCATGTGTGCCTGAATTTTCTTATCACAACTTAGTTTTATATACTTTATGCTTGAATTGCCGTTATTAGCTCCTGGTCGTTCTAGAAATTTTATTATTGTCTTCATGTGGTTTGTTCAGATTGTTAATGGACCTCGCTCTGTAGAATCTCTAAACGACAAGTTTGAAGTATTCTATATCGACTATGGCAACCAAGAGGTGGTTCCCTACAGTCGTCTACGACCCGTGGACCCATCTGTTTCCTCTTCTCCTGCTCTTGCTCAGTTATGCAGCCTTGCTTTCATAAAAGTGCCCAGTCTTGAGGATGACTTTGGTCAGGAAGCAGCAGAGTATCTAAGTGAATGTTTGCTCAGTAGCTCAAAGCAATATCGGGCAATGATCGAAGAACGTGATGCTTCTGGGGGAAAATCAAAGGGACAAGGAACCTGAAATGTTCTCATTGTTACTCTTGTTGATGCGGAGACAGAAAGTAGCATAAATGCTACCATGCTTGAGGTTTGTGACTTTGTGCAGTGACTACTTTGACACAACAACTGCTTGCCTAGTACATAAGTTTTGCTCATGTTTTGAGAATACAACTGCTTGCTAGCACATAACCTTTGCTCATGTTTTGTTGAACATCCCTAATGTTCATGTTTGAAGACAAATAGCTTCTTACTAACTAATCAGCAAAGTATGTATGCCACGCAAAAAGCCCATAAACATATAACACACATTACTTACTACAGTACTAAGTACAGAAACATATGTTAATTTGTTGACAGACGATGTGATCAACCTTGAGAAACCTATGTTGGCTTCTAACATTACCTACTCTCCTTGCATCTACAGGAAGGCCTTGCTCGGCTTGAAAGAAGCAAGAGATGGGACACTAGGGAGAGGAAGACGGCTCTCCAGAACCTGGAACAGTTCCAGGAGAAGGCAAAGAAGGAAAGGCTCCGGATCTGGCAGTATGGCGATGTTGAATCGGATGAGGACGAGCAGGCCCCAGCTGCAAGGAAGCCTGGAGGTCGTCGGTAGAGCTCCCCAAATGTGAGACTCTGCTGGGAGTTATAGATGCAACTTAGAGGGTACCTTATTTATTCGGTTAGAAAACAGAACTTAGCGAGGCGAAACTTTCTCGGTTTGAGCACTTTTGATATTCCGTTTTTTACATCGTAAGCTTATAAGGTTAAAGGTACATTGTTTTTTCTCTGAACACAATAAAGGTCGTCTATGCGCTGCAGTTCTTTGTGTAGTCAGAATATAATATTTGTTGATACTAAGAAATGCAGTGAATTAAAGTTAATATTGCATTTAATTATTCTCGTGCAATAATGATTTCTCTCGTACGCATTTACTGATTGCTTTGTGGCTTGATTACTGACTGCTTTGTTGCTTGATGATAACATTCTTCGAAACTTTGCTTTGTTCCTTGATGATAGCATTTTTCTTTGGCCGCTTGCTTTGTCAAGTGAAAATTATTTGCAATACATACTTCGCCACTATTGATTCTCTCTTGTAGGCTTTTAAGTTTAGCTCCAAACAACAAAATTTTAGAGCTCTAGTTTAGAGTTCTAAATTTGAGTTAAAGCTCTAAATAGTTGCTGTTGGGCCTATGCTTCGTCGCCGAAGGTCTTCTAGGAAGAAGCGGCTTTCGGCTGAAGCTGTTTGTATAAGATGGCCGAAGGTCCCTCTTCATGAAGCTTCGGTATTACAAACCGACTTAAAGATAGAATGACCTTTTAGTCCATAAAGGTCTGAGTCAATGTTGTAAACTTTTATAAGGGGCATACTTGTAATCCCTCACAGGCTGCGCCCTGTGCCTATAAATAGTGAACAGTATTCCTTTACTGTTCACGGATTCTAGTAATTGCAATCGCATATTCTGGAATTCAACCTTTTGTCAAGGCAGAGGTATTATTGTATTCAACGATTGGATATATTAAGAAAATATAATATAATTCGTCTATGATTTGTTTACCTCTTTTGTACCTTTTATTTTATGTCATCTTGCAATATCTATTGAAATATTATTACGAAGATTTAAGCTTCGTAATTTTACTCTCATCAACCTTCGTCCAAGACCCATTATCCTCAAAGGAATAATGTTTCATGGACGAAGGACGTTGACATTTAACACTTTATGTTGCCTTGTTCTTAATTCATAGCACTTGAGACTGTGTTCAGCGGTTACCCCTAAATTTTCTCCCCTATATCACTTTTTGCGTCACATCAACATTTTACCCCCTATTTTTTCATCTCCTGCAGCGGTTCCCCCTAAATACTCCCCCTATAACCCACTACAACTATAAAATATCATTTTCTATATCTACTATTATTTTTTTATCTACTAACAATTACTTGTGGTCCCACAACACAGTGTCGTAGGGGATAAACAGTATTCCCCTACATCTGAGGAGAGAGAAATGATGTCCGCTGCGTAGAGTGAGGGGAAGGGGGCAGCGATGTGGGGGAAGGGGTGCCCCTGTAGCCACCACAGCAAGAGGAGGGGAACGCTCGCGGGAACCATTGAAGAGAGTCTGAGAACGAGTCTCCAACATTGGCGCCCACCTCCGGTGAACTCACTTCCACTTTTTAAGCTGATGGCTTTGTTCAATGACCAAGCTGGAGCTGCTTCAGACACGAAGCTGGTACTCCCGATCACAGGTGGTTCGTCCTCAGAGCCAGCTAACAAAAAACAAAAGAAGGAAGCACAGAGAAGGGTACAGCATGTTGGGGTGCAAGGACCCTTCATCAAGTCAAGATGGTCTCACATTCCTATTATCTTCTCCCAAGAGGACCTTCAGCTCAAGGATTACCCACACAACGATGCCATGGTTATCTCTTGTGTTATCAAAGGATTTCTGGTCCACAATGTCTTGGTTGACACAGGCAGTGTAGCTGATATCATATTTGCTAAGGCCTTCAGACAAATGCAAGAGCCAGAAGATAAGATTCATGATACTACACATCCTCTCTGTGGCTTCGGAGGGAGACAGATTGTAGCATTGGGCAAGATCACCATGTCAGTAACCTTCGGGTTCATCAACAACACTAGAACTGAGCAAGTTGTGTTTGACATTGTTGATATGGAATACCCTTACAATGCAATTATTGGTCGTGGCACCCTCAATGCTTTCGAAGCAATTCTTCATCCTGCCTATCTTTGCATGAAGATACCTTCGGATCAAGGACCCATCGCTATACATGGAAGTCAGGAAGCTGCCAGAAGGGCTGAAGGCAATTGGACTGACTCAAAAGCAATCCATAACATAGATGGAGCTGAAGCTTGTGAACAGTACAAATTCAGAAGGGAGAAAGCAGCTTCAGCAGATCAGCCGAAGCCTATGCTCTTATGTGAGGACATAGCAGAGCAGAAGGTGCTGTTAGGCTCTCAATTATCCGAAGAGCAGGAGAAAACCTTGATAAGGTTTTTGTTCAACAACAAAGATGTTTTTGCATGGTCAGCTAATGATCTCTGCGGAGTAAATAGGGATGTTATTGAACACTCGCTCAATGTTGATCCATCCTTCAGAGCCAGAAAGCAGAGGCTTCGGAAAATGTCAGATGATAAGGCCGAAGGTGCTCGTAACGAAGTCAAAAGACTCCTCAGTGCAGGAGTCATCAGAGAAGTAAAGTACCCAGAATGGCTAGCTAACACTGTTATGGTAAAAAAGGCCAATGGCAAGTGGCGAATGTGTATCGATTTTACAGACCTCAACAAGGCTTGTCCGAAGGACGAATTCCCATTGCCAAGGATAGATTCTTTAGTAGATGCAGCAGCTTCTTCCGAGCTCATGAGTCTGCTAGACTGTTACTCAGGCTATCACCAAATCTGGATGAAAAAGGAAGATGAGCCGAAGACTAGCTTCATAACTCCAAGTGGCACATATTGCTATCTTCGGATACCTGAGGGGCTCAAAAACGCCGGAGGAAGTTTCAGCAGAATGACTGCGAAGGTTCTCCAGTCTCAGATAGGCAGAAATGTGCTAACTTATGTTGATGACATCATTGTAAAAAGCACGAAACAGGAGAATCATATTGCTGATCTGCAGGAGACCTTCGCCAATTTCAGACAAGCTGGTTTAAAGCTGAATCCAGAAAAATGCGTCTTTGGAGTAAAGAAGGGAAAATTTCTTGGATGCTTGGTTTCAACAAAGGGAATTGAAGCTAATCCAAGTAAAATTGAAGCTATACTTCGGATGGAGCCACCAACTACAAAGAAGGGGGCTCAAAGATTGACAGGAAGGTTGGCATCTCTCAACAGATTCATATCCAGATCAGCAGAGAGAAATTTACCATTCTTCGAAGTACTGAAGTCAGCCGAAGTCTTTCAATGGGGACCAATCCAGCAGAAGGCTTTTGAAGAGCTGAAACAGTATTTGATAGATTTAACAACATTAACTCCACCGACACCAGGGGCTCCTTTGTTATTATATGTGGCAGCTTCGCACTCAGCGGTAAGTGCAGCGCTTGTCCAGGAGAAGCTTGATGGTCAAGCCAAGAGGCAAGCCCCAATATATTTCGTATCCGAGGTTCTTAGTTTATCAAAGAAAAATTATACAGAGCTGGAGAAGGTACTGTATGCTGTCTTGATGGCCTCCAGGAAGCTTCGGCACTATTTTCAAGCTTACAACATAATTGTTCCTTCTTCACAACCTCTGAAGGATATTATGAGGAACCGAGAAGCTACTGGAAGGATTGGAAAATGGGCTGCAGAGCTCAATGAATTTTGTATTGAATATGTTCATAGATCTTCGATTCAGTCCCAGACTTTGGCAGACTTCATTGTTGACTGGACGCCAGGGGCTCAGGAGGAAGAAACAAATAAAGACGCTGAAGCATGGACAGTGTTTTGTGATGGATCTTGGGGAACCTTCGGAGCAGGAGCGGCTGCTGTGTTGGTTTCACCTTCCAAGGTCAAAACTTGTTATGCGGCAAAACTTGATTTTAGTTGCACAAATAACATTGCCGAGTACGAAGCCTTGCTTCTAGGTCTTCGGAAGCTAAAAGCAATGGGAATCAGAAGGGCTATACTCAAAACTGATTCCCAGGTTGTTTCGGGTCATATTGACAAGAGTTGCAAGGCTAAGGATCCGAAGCTTGAAAAATATCTGGATATGATTCGAAGAGTTGAAGCTTCCTTCGAAGGATTTTCTGTCAAAAATATCCCTCGGGGACAAAATGAGCATGCTGATTTGTTAGCTAAGTCTGCAGCACAGGGGCTGCCCTTACCTTCGGATGTGTTCTTCGAAACAATAAAAGCACCTTCGGTGGAACTTCTTGAAAGGGCAGTCCTCAATATATCCCCTGTTTATAGCGAAGATTGGAGAACTGAGATCATCTCTTATCTTCAGGGAAAATTCCTTTCAGATGACGAAGCTTATAACAGAAGGATAGAGGCAAGAGCTTGTCCATATGTCATGATAGAAGGGGAGTTGTACAAGCATGGAGTTTGTGCTCCGCTACTCAAGTGTCTATCCAGAACCGAAGGTATAGAGTTGATGAAAGAAATACATGCAGGCCTGTGTGGATCTCACATTGGATCTAGGCCGTTACTTGGAAAAATTTTCCGCCAAGGATTTTATTGGCCGAAGGCAGCTTCGGATGCAGCGGAATTAGTCCAAAAGTGCGAAGGTTGTCAGAAATGTGCACGAGATCAAAAACAACCTTCGTCCTTAACACAGCTCATACAACCTGTTTGACCATTGCAAAGGTGGGGCCTTGACTTGTTAGGTCCGTTACCACCGGCCCAAGGGAACCTAAGATATGTTGTAGTGGCGGTGGAGTATTTTTCTAAATGGATTGAGGCAAAGCCTTTGGCCACAATAACTTCGGCCACTGTCCAAAAGTTTTTCTGGCAAAATATTGTTTGTCGGTTCGGGGTACCAAAGGCTATTACTGTGGATAATGGAACACAGTTTGATTCCGAAGCTTTTAGGGATTTCTGTGATCAAATTGGTACGAAGATCCATTTTGCATCAGTCAGACATCCGGAGTCAAATGGACTCGTTGAAAGAGCCAATGGCATCATAATGACAGGAATAATGAAGTTAATCTTCAATCAACCCAGGGGCAAGTGGCCAGATCAGTTAACCAAAGTGGTGTGGAGCCATAATACAACAACATCAAGGTATACAGGTTTTACTCCATTCAAGTTATTATTCGGTGACGAAGCAATAACTCCAGAAGAAGCTAAAACCGGATCAATAAGGGTAGTAGCTTCGGCAGCATCAGATTCCGAAGCTGCTTATTCTGTGGAAAAAGATGCTTTAGAAGGGATCAGGTTGCAAGCCGTGGAAAACATCAATAAATATCAAGCCGAAACAATTAAATGGCGAGATAGAAAGGTTCGGCTAAAGAATATTGAGCCAGGACACTTGGTGCTTCGGAGAGTGGCCAACCCAGAAACAGTGGGCAAGTTGCAGTTGAAATGGGATGGACCTTTCTTAGTAGCATCTTCGTCAAGACCCGGTTCATACAGATTGAAGGATATGGACGGCAACGACATTCCTAGATCTTGGAATGCGGATGAGCTTCGGTGATATTATGTATAACTCGATGTAATTTTCCATATTTTTTATTTTTATTTCATGGCACCCTTTTCCTTTCTGAAGGGGGAGAAAGGTTTTTAATGGGGCCATCACATGTAATTTCCCTTTTTAGTTTTATAAGAGTAAAATCCCCCAAGGAATGTAAATGTAAAAGCTGAGAACGCACCATCGAGTGCTGAAAAGTAAAAGAGAAGAAGCTCCAAAGTCGTTCCTAAGGGAATGGAGAGCTTACAGCGAAAAGTCAACGCTGATTCCGCCAAAAGTAAAGGCGAAGAAGCTCCAAAGTCGTTCCTAAGGGAATGCAGAGCTTACAGCGAAAAGTCAACGCTGATTCCGCCAAAAGTAAAGGCGAAGAAGCTCCAAAGTCGTTCCTAAGGGAATGCAGAGCTGAGGTGTGATTGTGGCTATGGGTATGGCTTCGGATACGCGTTTGGACATTCATTTGCACATCACATCATAGCATTTGCATTCATAAACATTCATCTAGGCATATGTAGAATAATCATCATCATGGCATAAATGCTTGCTTTGGCAAAAAGAAGAAAAAAAAAGAGGAAGAAAGAGCCTCGCCTACAAAAAGGAAAAGCTTCGGAAAAAGGGAAATGTTGTTTTCTATGCTTCGTTGCGCACGAAAAGAAGGGAAGGTGTTTTTTCGCCTTCGGCTCAAAAAAGGAAAATTTCGTTCACATCAAAGCATTTCTCATACATCAATGGAAGGGTAAGGATATATCACAAGGTATGAACAGAATTCATTAAAGACAAGCTTTAGTTACATTCACAAAAGTTATCTCAAAAGTTCCTCAAGTACTGTCTAGACTACTGTTTAATCTCCAAGGAGCTTCAGCTTCGGCGTCATTCTTAATCATCAGCTTCAGCTTCGTCATCCTACATGAATAACGTCGTTGTAAGTCGAAATCGAGCTTGCAAGAAAAGGTAAACACAAGGTATGGTTTCTTACTGGTTCAAGGTGGCTACGAGCTTCGTCTCCAGCCTTTTCTCGCCCACCTTTTGTCCATATCATTTTTACAAATCTATTAGAGATGCTTCGGGCGAGATTAGGGATGTCATCCAGGATTGATGGTGATAAAGTGAAATTTGGCATATTGACAATCTTTCCATGATCGCAGCCAGCTTTCAGGAAAGCTGCAGCAGTACCTCGAGAAGCCACCCAGGCACAGAAGTCACCATGCCCAGCTATGACTTCGTCGAGCTCGTCAATCTCACCCTCAATATGTTCGAAGGTCTTCGGTAGATCTTCAGCTGAGGGGGTGAATTTTTCACTGCTGGCTCCAACTGAGTGGAAAATTTTTCTTAATCGTTGAATGCATTTGTTGCTAAATTCCAGACATTTTTCTTGAAGGCTTGTCAATAATTTTCTCAAATCTGAATTTTGTTGAGCTTCGGCTTCAAGTTTTGCATTAAGCTCTAGCTTTTCTTGCTCGAACTGTTCAGACTGGCGGAGAAGCTTCGTGTTCAGTTCTGTTATTTTTGCTTCAGCTTCCGCCAATGAACCTTCGGTTGCCTGGAGCTCAAAGTTCTTTTTCTCAATAATATCCGATTGCTCCTTTATTCTGCTTTCCAAATTTTCAATTATAACTTCGTGCTTTTTGTCTTCAAAATCTTGCTGCATTTTCAAGGCTTTGCTCAATAGCATACTCTGCACGAAAACAACCTTCGTCAGATATGTTTTTATTATTAACAATAAAAGTTTAGGGAAAAGTAGTTCACCTTGAAATTGGAATAAAATAAACTACCAACGATATGTTGTCGTCGGTAGCGGCTGATGTCTGTTTCTAGCTTCGGAAAACCGATACTCTTTGACAGAGTACCGATAATTTTGGCCCCAGTCTGATCTCGAATGCAATCTAATTTTTCATCATCAATGCCTCCGAAGAGGAGTGCTCCAGGTTTGTATCCGCAGGATTTTGCATATTCTCTAAGCTCTTCTCTTTCAGCTTTTGACAGTTTTTCTCCAACTAAATTCTGGAACATGAAAGCTTCGTCTTCTGAAGCTTCATCAGCAATTTCTTTCCCTTTCTCCGACGCTGCGGTCGCGGCCTCTTCGGCGGCGGTGGTAGCTTCTTCTGCAGCCATGTCTAGCAATATTTTGTCAATGTGTGCGATTGTGCTCTCCAGGTTCAAATCTTCAGCTGAGGCAGCTTCGGCAGCTGCGACCTCCGAAGGTACAATTTCAATATCTGTCCCTTCCGCAGCCGCTGGTGTTTTCTGAGCTGAAGCTCTTGGCGGTGTCTTATCAATTACTTCTGTCACAGTGATAATTCTTTGTCTTTTCGCTTTGATTATTTTCTTCGATTTTTCGGGCTCCTTGTCCTTCTGAAAAAACTTTGTCAGTCGAGGCCTCAGTGGACTTAGCTTCGCAGGTAAGGATTCAGTCATTACCTTCAGAATTTCCTCAACGTCAGCGACAGAGGGTGATGCGGGGGTTTCTTCGTCGGATATTTTATGCTTCGGAGAAGATGCTTTCTTCCTCTTCGGAATTTTCTTCTTTGATAGTTCTTTTTCATCTTCATTTAAGGCTTCAGTTATTCTCTTCCTTTTTTGGCCTCCGGCACCTTTGTTCAGATTTTCGTAATCAGGGTATTCGAAACCCAGGGCGTCCAGCACTCGGTTTAGTCTTCGCTTCGGACGGGTGCCGAAGGCTGCGGTCATCAACTGATCTTCTTTTTTAGAATAATTGCCAAGTATTTCATTGCACATCGCTTCAATCGTTTCCAGCCACTCTTGGCAAGGTGTTTTAAAGTATTTCTTAAACTTGAAGTAGTAAGGTAAACGTACAAGTTCACCTTCTTTCTTTTCCCCCTGTAGCTTCGGCATTTCCCATTCTTTTAAACTGGGAAAAACTTTGAAAGCCAAAAACTCCTGAACCAGGTCCCTTGTGCTGATATGCTCTGCAATAATTCTGAATTCATTCATTGCTTGTTGCGTTGGACCTTCGGGTGTCATATTGCAGCGAGGTCGGGTTTCTCCGAAGATTAATTCGAGTGGACTTTGCACAAGTTTTTCCTTGTCGTCATCAACCTTAACATAGAACCACTCTGATTTCCAGCCTGCTGCCCATTTGCTTCGGTAGCTAATTACAGGAAACTTTGTAGATTTCCGATAGGCGAAGTTATAGCAACCAAAATTGTCGTGCAATCCATCCTTTCTAGCCTTCGTTTGATAATGCAACTCGTGAACCCGGCAAAAGCTGTCCGCAAATGGTTCCACTGCTTGGCTTCGGAGTGCCCAGATATAAACAATAAGTCTGACGATAGCGTTAGGGGTCAGCTGGTGAAAATAGATACCGAACCTCTTAAGTACCTCTGCAATAATCCCATGTAGGGGGAATCTTAATCCAGCTTTTAGAAAGCTTTTGAAAATAACAATTTCATCCTTCTCCGGCTTTGGGGTAGTCTCTTCTCCCCCGAAGCGCAATAGATTCTTCTGATTTTCAGTAAAAAAGCCCGATTTTACCATCTTGGACAGGTCAGCCTTCGAAACAGTAGATTTCCCGAAGTCCAAATGGCTGGGTTTGCTTGGCATAGCAATGCGATAATCATCTTCGGGATCAGTTTCCTCAATATCTTCTTCCTCTGCTTCAGCGATTGCTTGTTCTGCATCTTCACTAGGAATCTTTTCCGAAGTCACTAGCCCGGATCGTTGCATGGCTTCGGAGATGGGAACAGTCTCCGAAGCTTCAGTTTCGTCCCCCTCACGTTCAACCCTGGCGGTAGAACGCACTCTGGCCATTTAATTATGAACTTTAGGAATTTTAATACTTTCTTCCTCCGAAGCAGGTTTCAAACTGGAGCTTCGTTCGATTCCGACAGACAAGCTTCGGCGACGGTTAAAAATTTTGGCAGCAAAACAGTGTAAATAGCAATGAATGCTGTGGTAACTTCACACCTACTCGTCTGTTTATATAGTGCTGCAGGTAAGAAGGCGAAGCGCCAGGATTTTTACACCAGACGGACATCCGCTCGCACTCGCTGCGTGGTGGACCGCAGAGACCGAACAGTAACTCTGAAAGGTGGGGCCGCTACACGCTGAGAAATTGAATCGTTTCTCGACAACGAGCTCAAGGAAGGTGTTTTTTAGACCTTCGGCGCTCCGAAGCTTAAGAGACTTTTTTCACGGATCAAGCTCGTTACGAAAAACGATCTAGCACCGCGAAAGGGGCTACTGTTGGGCCTATGCTTCGTCGCCGAAGGTCTTCTAGGAAGAAGCGGCTTTCGGCTGAAGCTGTTTGTATAAGATGGCCGAAGGTCCCTCTTCATGAAGCTTCGGTATTACAAACCGACTTAAAGATAGAATGACCTTTTAGTCCATAAAGGTCTGAGTCAATGTTGTAAACTTTTATAAGGGGCATACTTGTAATCCCTCACAGGCTGCGCCCTGTGCCTATAAATAGTGAACAGTATTCCTTTACTGTTCACGGATTCTAGTAATTGCAATCGCATATTCTGGAATTCTACCTTTTGTCAAGGCAGAGGTATTATTGTATTCAACGATTGGATATATTAAGAAAATATAATATAATTCGTCTATGATTTGTTTACCTCTTTTGTACCTTTTATTTTATGTCATCTTGCAATATCTATTGAAATATTATTACGAAGATTTAAGCTTCGTAATTTTACTCTCATCAACCTTCGTCCAAGACCCATTATCCTCAAAGGAATAATGTTTCATGGACGAAGGACGTTGACATTTAACACTTTATGTTGCCTTGTTCTTAATTCATAGCACTTGAGAACGAGTCTCCAACAGTTGCTCTATCTTGTTCCTTAAAACCTGAACGAGTTTGGAGCCCTCTCCTTACTTCACGGAGTCGCAGGCCATCTGCTTGCTGACGCGTAGCAGCCCACCGCACTCCTCTTGCTCGAGCGGTACTGGTTTCAAGACACGCAATCTTTATTCATTTTTATGTTCATAAAAAGAGACTCAGATTCGGTGTCCCTCTGCGTTTCGACGTGTTCGCAGGCCACTGCACGTCCGACGCGTGGCCGCGGGAGTCTCGGACCCGACTTCTTTGTTCAATTTAGTGGAGCGAAGGCTTGCGTCCGTGTTCCCCACCTCTGCCTGCACAGCGCCCTCGTCCGCCGCCTTGTCTTCGCCATCGCCGTGCTGCACCAAGGCCAGGGCCGCCCCGCTGCTCTGACTCCTCCCAGCGGAGCTACCACCGCCGCTCATCTTCCTCCCTGCTGTCACGCCCTCGTCCGCCGCCTTGTCTCCGCCATCGCCGTGCTGCAGCAAGGCCAGGGCCGCCCCGCTGCTCTGACTCCTCCCAGCGGAGCTACCACCGCCGCTCATCTTCCTCCCTGCTGTCACGCCCTCTCCGCTGGCCGTCGTGTGCGCCTTCGTGCTCCTCCTCCCCGTTACTGCGTGCAACTTCGCGTGCTCGATGTCATCTCCTCCAGCACGCTCCCACTGCGACTCGTGACGACCCTCCCCCACAAAAACTGCATCCGCCCAAAGTATGTGTGTCGCCTCCCGACCCCAAATCCTTCGATTTCTCATTTTCTCCGCGAAATGTTCCTCGGTGGTTGGTTGATTCGGTAGTTCGTTTGAGGATTCTGCTGAAAGTTTGGGGGTTTCTGTAGGGAAGTAAGGAAGTTAATCGATAAGTGTTGCTGGACATGGGCCAGATCCAGTATTCCGAGAAGTGCTTCAGCGACACATACGAGTACAGGTAGATTCAAAACACTCGCCTTCATGATCTTCACCCTTTCACATATCTTTCTTCTGTGGTTGTTGGCAAAACCCTAGCCAGAGTCCCTTTGTCCGCGTAGCCCACGCCCGTATCGCAGCCTGCCAACGGCGAGGTAGCCAACAGCAGTAGAGGCGGAGCAAAAGGTATGTGTCGGAAGAGTCTTCGAGGTCAGACACATATGATTCAATCAGGGAGGAAGAGGAAGATGTCAATCAAAGAAAGTGTCCTGAGAAGGTCAGGACGGCGGCTACGCAACTTCTCTGACGACGATGAATCTGAATCCAGCGAATCTGACGGGGAAAAGGTAAACAAAATAGTACAAAATTTTGTTACCATTTGTTCTTCTGTTGTGATTTTGAGATCATATGAGGTATTGCCATTTGTTACAGCCTCTCGCAGGGGAGCAGAGACGAGATGACGAGGATGAGGAGGAAGAGACCGAAGGTCGGCTTAGGACAAGTGAGGTGGTCAGGAGGGAGATGGGGCTTCAATGGATGCTCAAGCCAGCAATCAGTGGTGAACTGAGGGCACCTGGGTTGATAATGCCGAGAAGGATGAAACTGCACATGAAGAGGTAATGGCAATGCACCTTCTTGCATGTGATTGCCCTGACTGCTTTTGTCGACAAGCTGTAGTAATCCGCCTTTTGCTTGACTGTTGATAGATTATGAGGCTGAACCCAAAGGAACTTAACCCATATACCTTAAAGATAATGGAACTGGATACCCCGAAGAATCAACCCCATCAAATGTTGGCAGTCAGTTGCTTGCATCCTCTGTTGTGGGTAATGGAGGTGCCAGCTGGACTAAAAGGCTTGGTTTTACTTTTGTTTTAGTCCTTAGTTTAGTGAGGCTACCCCAATTTGCTTAGGACTAAAAGGCTTTGTTGCTGTTGTTAGTCCTCAGTTTAATAATCTAACACGTAAGCTGCCTTTGGTTTTATTTATGCTACTTAATAATAGAACACTGATTTAACTATTTTATTCTCAAACAAGTCATGCGTATTTTATTTTTGCAATTAATATATTGTAACGAATAAATAGAAAACATGGACTATTGGTTTTAATTTTGTTTTAGTCCTTAGTTTAGTTAGGTTACCCCAACTTGCTTGGGACTAAAAGGCTTTGTTGTTGTTATTAGTCCTTAGTTTAGTAATCTAACATGCAAGCTGCATTTGGTTTTATTTATGCTACTTAATAACAGAACACTAATTTAACTATTTTATTCTCAAACAAGTCATGTCGTATTTTATTTTTGCAATTAATATATTGTAACGAAGAAATAGAATGTTCTTGTCATTTCTATTTGCTGCTGTAAGATTTCAGAAACTGGTATTTTACAAGTAGCAACAATGATGGAATTTGATGATGAACTAGATGTAACATATGACGTTGGAGCAGCTGATGTGATTCTTGCAGCGAGTTTTGAAATGAAACAAAATCACTGGATTCAATACTGCTGCCAAATACCACAAGCTTCCCATATTTGTTGTCAAGGTGATTGTGCTTGCATTGGTACATACTTCTTTTTTATATTGTAAATGGCAGACTAATACGATGGTTCAAGTTAAGGCTATCAGAATGCCTCGCAAGATGAACATGGACCGGGACAATATTTTAAAGATGAATATGGAAATTGCAGCATATTTTAATGTTAACGATGAACATGGACTGGTACAACTTGGTTATCATATTACCAGACTGGACCACATGCTGAATGTTTGTGTCTGGCGATCAGTTTACAGAGGAGAAACAAATAATTTTGTACACCACTCCCATCTTCCAAATCTTTGCTACCTTTACTTCAAATTGGAGGACGGCTCTACCATTTTTAGTGTATCCATGTCATTTGAAGGTACCATCTCACATCCACTTTGTTCTCTTGTACAAGCAGGTATTGTTGTGTCGTGTTGCAAGCCTCATCAAAACTTTAAAAAACATCAATCCGGTCGGTGAGCTTCTACAATTACTCTTTTATAAGTTGTAGTATATTAGTATAATGACCGGTTGACCACCCGATTATGTAAGGAGAAGTGGAAGAATAAATATGTATAATTGGCTGTCTAATCACCTTTTCTCAATCAATTCTTAATACCGGTTTAGTCAGTCAATTATGTACCAACAACCTTGTGCAAAAGAAGGGACACGAACATTGTCTGAACCGATGGTTGGAGACACTATATATGGGCTCTCTTAGTTATACATATTGGGCAAATTGATTGGAGACCCTGGGTACCCTCAGTAATGGCTATACTCATGGATGTAGCAATAGTCAGCTGGGTAAATTAGCAGATCATACATAAAATTCAATTAGCATTAGGGTCATAAAAAATCTGGATATGCAACCTTCAATGCATCGCTCACACTATACCACCTCTTCTCAAATTTCACTCAACTGATCATTTCACACCATGCTCATGTATGCATAATTCTATTTTGCCGACAAGCTCTTACATGTCACTTGAAAAGAGGGGGAAAAGAACATTCCATGACCACAAACCTATTTCATCACCTGCGGGGTAAAGATGTGTTCGAGGCATTCTACAAGAAGGATCTAGCTAAGAGGTTGCTGCTTTTTAATGTGGCAGAATTCTTTTGGAACATTGTGTCTTCAAAACAGACTTTGCTAAAGGCAAAAAGGAACTTGGAGTGTCATTGTTTTAGGTGCATTTTCATCTAATTTTCCAGTGCTTATCAGTTGAAACCATTTGAGATCAATAATTATATTTTCCCCTAATTTATTGTTGCCATCAGAGTGTTTTCATGTTGTTTAATGACACAAAAGTTAAGCTTCCTTGACATCAAGAATTACACTGGTATCGAGGATAAAGAATTGAGACAAGCACCGCAATCTCTTGCATGTGGTAAAGTTCAGGTTCTCCAAAAGGTGTGATCCTCATTTTTCGCCTCATCATCATTTTGTGTTTTTAGTATGCAACTTCTTTAATTGTAACCTATTTTTTAGATACCACAAGGGAGAGATGTAGAAGGTAAGGATGAAGTTGTATTCAATGATGATTTTAGTGCTCCGTTGTACCGCATAAAGTTAATATATGTACTAATGGTACGCATGCACTTTGGATTTGATATGGTCATTATGCTTGAACTGTTGTTGTGCACTTCCAGGGTAAATGCAATTCAAATGAAAGAGACGGTAGAAGAAACCATGAGCACCACTGAGAGAGAGTTCCAGGATCGGCAATATGAGGGGCTTTAGTTCTATATGCTAGCAAGTGAACAATCTGTTAGTTTAGATGCAGAGTGGGCCAAGTTCCCTGTTAAGCCAACATGCATATATCACTGAATTTGACGCTTCCACGATACACTGTTCCCTTCAGTAGACAATATGGTTTCAAATGTTTCTGTGTATACATGTGACGTGTAGGCGATGAGCGCGTGGACATGTTCTGCATATACAGTAATTTAGCATCTTATTCTTGTCAAATGGAACCTGCTATCTCAATTCTTCGATCGCATCTGGATGTTGGAACCCTCTTGGTAATAGCCTTTGAAGTTGTGTTTCTCTGTGTATCTGAAATTGCTCTACATGTCTTTTCATCATATGAGGATGATGCTCGTCAGAAGCTGGCTCCCTGTCCTAAATGTGTGTCGGAGCATTGTTCAGCCAATGCAATTCCATAAATCAACCAACTGCCAAGAGGTAGAAGGGGTGTTTCTTCAGATGTTCTCCACATTGCCTGTTTCAGAAGCCCAGGAGCTGCAGCAGCAATGCGTGGGGTTTAGATCATCTTCAACACAAATTATGACATATTAGGAACCCCTACAGTGCTGGCATTGATGATGAATTCCACATTTCGTCCATCCCCGTGTTCTTTATTGCGTCGTATTTTTTTGAGCATCTTGAGCTATGGTCGTGCTTTACTTTACCATCTGGTGTTTTTGTGCCAGTTAAATAACTGGTGCAGCTTATGGCCGTTTGGTAAGCATGTTGACTGGGTCACAGTCAACTTTAGATCATCGTCTTTTTGTAGTTCTTGGTTTGCTGCTTAGTTTTAGGCCATTGCTTGTCATATTCTCATACTCTATGCTGCTCCAAACTACAAAGTTATGGATCTAATACAGCGCCCGACAGGGCGCTTCTTTTTCTAGTTGAGTTAAAGCTCTAAACAGCTGATCTGAAGTTAACTCTAAGATTTAAAATCTCATATTAGATCTACTTCACATTAGGTTTTAAAGCTTAAAAGTGAGTTGAAGTGCTCTAACTTTAGAGAATGGATCCAAATAAGTATAAATACTAGTAATGTTCTGGTATTTCACTGAACACTAGATTTTGGTTGCTTAGGAATTGGCCTTCCAATTATAGGACCAAGCCAAAATAGCCTAGCAGCACAGATTTGGTAATTTAGCTGTCCAGATTTGGCTTCGTAGCCTTTTTAGGGTATGTTTGTTTTCTCTCCAATGTATATGGATTGGATCAATCCATAGCAAGTCAAAAACTATACTGATTTTTCCCATCTATATGTTATAGCCGAATAACGGAATAAGGCCTTAGGTGGCGGCTCTTGATTCGATGACTTAGAGCCAGTTTAGTAGAGCTCGTGTTTCTCATTCTTAGCTTTACTTTTTCATGCTTTGATGGACTTATTATTGATTTTGGTGGAGTCATTGATCCTATGCTTGATAATTATTAGTTCTCTAATGGAGTAATTATCATAGGAGAACAAGAGAGCAAGCGAGAATCAAACTTTACCCTATGATTTCGGTGGACTTCTTGATTCTATGATAGATTACTTATTGATTCTGTGATGGAGTAAGTTGATTCTCTCTTCTAAACTTTCTTGTGAACTTGAAGTTAAATATTCGAGCAACAAAATTTTAGAGATCTAAACTTGATTCAAATTATATTTTCTTGTTTCTCTAATGGAGTAAATGATTCTCTAATGGAGTAAAAATCATTGTGCCAACATGGTTCTTACCATAGGTTTGCAATTCTCTTCACCAAGCTTGTATTTTCTTGTTCATACATGTTCTATTTAGTAGTGATTGCCTTTGTGTAGCTAATTTGTTGTGTACCAAAGTAGTTGCTCTTTTGTGCTAGTAAGCTTGAGTAGTTTAGTAGCCTTGCTTAGCTTGTAACTAAGTTTTTCAACTCTTTAGTTTGGATCATGTAGCTTCGCTAGTTGAGTAGTGCTAGTGTTTGTTGCTTTGTGCTTGTGCTTGTGCTCACTAATATGTTTAGAGCCTCGCTTGTGCTTGATGACTAGTTGCATAGTTTTATGTGACATTGCCAACTAGAATTGTTTAGATGAGCTCCCACTATATTGTCACCTTAATTGTGTAACTAGGATCTTTTATAAGATGCTTGTGATAGATAGAAGGGTGTACTCTTGGCTAGACTGATTATGTTAGGATTAGGGTTACAGAGGTAGTACGAGTGGTAGGTTTGGGGTCTAGAACCAGGACCCCGACGCTTGGGTGTCGTCGGGCTGTTAGTTGGGGAAGGTGTGGTACTGTTCACGTGATGAACAATACCCGTGATGAACAATAACGTCAGATGAACAATGCGCGGGTGAACAATAGATGGGTTGGGGGAAGTACCGGCAAGATAATTCCCTGCTTGATTTCTTCCTTAACCCAAGGGGTACAATATATAGGCTGTGATAGTAGCCCCTAACAAACTAACCAACTCTATCCAGGAGTTCCAAACTAATGCTTATCCATCTTAACAAACTAACTAATGCTTATCCATCTAAACACAATAACTGATACTTATCCATATAAACAAACTAACTGATTTTACTAGGGCTAGGGCTGTTGGGCTGCTCGTCATAACATCTCTCTTCGGCCTCCGAAAACAGCTCGTCCTCGAGCTGGAAGGCAAGATTACGAAGGTGGGGGATCTTCCACAACAACTACCCCATCATTGTCAATGGACACCTCAAGGTAGGAGAGGCATCGACAGTGATGGCCTCGCACAAACGGTTCATCGCAGTTGTAGCACAAACCCTGGCGGTGTCGCTCTGCCATCTCTGTTGGGTGAGGCACTTGAACGTCGACGTTGTTAGGGCAGAGGCCACCACCACTGGCTCGACCGACGTAGGGGATGGCGTAACCAGTAGACGCGAAGAGGGCTGGGGACGCTTGTCAGAGAACTGGACGTGCTGCTCGTACGCCCAAGCGAGCGCCATGGCCTGCTGAAGGTCACTGGGCGCACATAGTTCGACATCCATCCGGAGATGCCCGAGAAGTCTGACGGTGAAGAGTTGCGTTTGTCGGTGCGGTGGTGTCACGGGCTCAACGTGGCACACGAGAGCTAGGAATCGATCCTGGTAGTCCTCCATCGTGGAGCGGAACGGCAGGCATGCCACCTCGTCCAACGTGTTGCTGCGCAGGGGAGGCCCAAAACGCTGTTGGCACAAATCTTTGAAGCGCGACCAGTGTAGTGTGGGTTTGTCGTGCTGCAGCATGAAGGACCACTTTTAGCGCCCGTGAGATGGTACGCAACCAACCAGACTTTGTCCATCTCCGGCGTCCCCTGATTGTTGAAGAAGCTCTTACAGGGGGGCAACCAACCAACATGATCTTCCTTTCCATCGAAGTTGGGAAAGGGAAGGTTATGGTGGTGTGGGTTGTGAGGGTGCTTCTGTGTGGGGTATGCGCTATGGTGGGGGTCGAGAAAGCCTGGGATTGGGGACGGGGAGTCGGGGAAGGGAATTCGGTGGATGGGCAGGGGATAGAAGGGTGGATTGACGCTGTGGAGACAAGGGCAGTGGTGGCACTACAAAGCAAACCCCCTTATAGCAATATATATGTGTTGCTAAAAGCCCATATAAGTATTGTTAGGGTCTATACCAACGCATATTTATGTGTTGCCTATGTTGACGTTGCAAGGATCTTTTGCAACACATACAAATTCGTTGGAAAGTCCTATTAATATGTGTTGGTAAACTGCAACGAATATATTTATCTTATAAAAACACTTACAAGTGTTTGTAGCACGAAAGGCCACTTAATCTCTGTAACACTTGGAACACTTAAAATGTAAATGTGGCAACAGTAATATGCGTTGCAAGGAATAAACCATGAAATTATTATTTATTTATTTATTTGAGTTCATACAAATATATAGCATACACAATGCCCTTGAATTTTTCCATCATCATAAGACACAATGCTAAATGCGCACAAATCTAAATTCTATATTTAAAACAAAATATCCGATTACAGAGTTTCATCCAAAACATAATCTATCACATAATGTGTGTTCTAAAACATGTTTTCTGTGAAAGCAACATATACATAATCTATCACATAATGTGTGTTCCAAAAACCAAAAATGTTCATCAATATTCAATCAGATTAAATATTCAAAAAATCATGGCCAAGCTACTAAATATCAAAAACTGGTTTTGAAAACTTTGAACGGCTTTGGGTGGTTTGAAACCGGTAAGAGATTGTTTGGATTCATTAAAGTTTAGCTACTAAAGTTTACTAGTCCATTCCTTTTTTCCTAACGTTCCGACACAAAAGCTAGTTCAATTCTAGTTCAAACTACTTGTCTGAACGACAAGTAAAGAAAAACGAAGGGAGTATCTTCTATTATCTAGATTGAACTAGCTAATACTACCTCTGTCTCAAAATAGATGACGTTTGATTTTTTTTACTTCAACTTCAACCACTTGTCTTATTCAAAAAATTATTAAATTTCAAATTCATTTAAGTTTATAATCAAAGTATAGAATATGATATATCAAATTATAATATAAAATAAGAAAATTTTAAAAAAATAATAAGACAAGCAGTCAAAGTTGGAGTAAAAAAAATCAAACGTCATCTAATTTGGAACGGAGGGAGTAGAAACTAATAGATAATATACTAGTACCTCTTCTATTATCTAGACCCGTTTGAATCCATTCAACTAAACTTTAATAGATTCTCATTATGTATACATTATCTGGGTGTATCTAAACTATATGACATGCCGAGGACACATAACAAGCCAATTCAAACATATTAACCAAGATTGGCCATCTATATCGAGGCCATAAAACCAGTCATAAAAATATGACTGCATCCTAAAGCACATAGAATTCCATTGGCTCTGTTGGTTACCATACACAGATGGAAGTTTGCTAAATAGAAGGTTGCAAGTTCGAGTATTGCTATTGACATTTTATTTTTTACGATTCCATAATTTTTCACTATTCAAAATGGTGGTAAGAATTATATTATATGACGACAAAATAAAAACGAGTAGTAGAAAATTTTGTACTTGAAAAATCGATGCATGATGTCAAAATACCATAGAATATATAACCATTAATTATTTCTTAACAGATAATATTTACAACACATAGTATGCGTTGTTACAATATAAATTGCAACGCATAAATTTATGTGTTGTTATCTATATGTTGCAACTTCGTAATTTACAACACATAAAGTTATATGTTGTTATCTATATGTTGCAACTTCGTAATTACAACACATACAGTTATATGTTGTTATCTATATGTTGCTATAAGGGGGTTTGCTTTGTAGTGTGGGCGATGGGGCGATGGTGGCCTAGGAGGTCATGGACATAAGGGCAAGGGTGGCAGATGAAGTGCCAGGGGCAAGGAGGGCACCACAGCGGGGCGGTGGGGATGCCTCCATTGCTAGGAAGGCCGTAGAGGTAATCTTGTGCAGCAGAGAGGAAGACATGGGACGACGATGATGGATCGATCACAGTCGAGGCCGATGCGAGCTGGATCTCGATCGCCCCCAACTGGGCAATCAACGCCGTCAGGTGGTTGATGATCAATGTCTGGGAGTCCTACACCTGATGCTGGAACGCCATGAAGGAGTCCTACAACATGGGCATAGTGGGCGACGTGTTAGTGGCGGCTGCTGCCCTGGAGGTCGTCGTGATGGGGCCCATCATCGGGGGAACAAAAGGATAGGGGGTCGCCTGGCATCTTAGGATCGGTGAGGTCTTCCGATACCAGATTGTTAGGATTAGGGTTACAAAGGTATAATGAGTGGTAGATTTGCGGTCTAGGACTAGGACACCGGCGCTTGGGCGATGTCGGGCCATTGGTATCACCAGATGAACAGTAACAACAGATGAACAGTACCCGTGATGAATAGTAACACCAGATGAACAGTGCGCGCGTGAATAGTAGATGGGTTGGGGGAAGCACGGGCAAGATAATTGACTGCTTGATTTCTTCCTTAACTTAAGGGGTACAATATATAGGCTGTGATAGTAGCCCCTGACAAAGTAACCAAATCTATCCAGGAGTTCCAAACTAATGCTTATCCATCTAAACAAACTAACTAATGCTTATCAATCTAAACAAACTAACTGATACTTATCCATCTAAACAAACTAACTAATTTTCTTAGGGCTATGGTTGTCGTGATGCCGATCATAACAAATTAGTTTAATTCTACATTTATATTGGCTAGCAGACATAATTAAAATGAGAAAGGACCATCCATCCCTCTAATTCAACACCTCAATCCTACAACCATGTGTTTGGTTGGCATGTTTCTTCTAGGTTATTTTTTCTTTCTATATTTAGTCAGCTTTGCAAATTTTGTAAAACCACTTGCATTCACGGTTTGTGTAAGCATATTACCAATGTAAGTCGATTCATATTGACAATAGCCTTAAGATAACTACCAATGTAAAAAATTTACACTAGCTATTATCAAGCTAGAGTTAGTGGAAATTACCATTTTTATCGCGGTTAATTTTTTTCTCAACCAATTCTCTTGGGACACCTGGCACATCAGACACTTTCCATGCAAAGATATCTCGATTCTCCTAGAGGAAATTAGTGAGCGTGAGTTCCTATTTGGAGTCCAAATTTGCCCTGATGTAAGTGACCTTTGCCAAGTTATTTTGGTCCAATTGGACTTGCTTGGTGAGCTTGGATTCGACCAATAGAGTTACTGGTGGGGCTTTCTTCTATGGGGGCTCGAGATCCATAACTCTTCCCTCTTCTGGTTGGATTTGCTTAAGAGTTTCTTTTAGGCTATCTTGTTATGATTGCATAACCTAGGACTTAGCGATGCGACAACCCTATTTGTCACAAACATAGGACTACTTCAAGTTGCCTTCAATGGTGACAACTCCATTAGAACCCGACAACTTGAGTAACAGATAAGTATATTGAGGTATCACCATGAACTTGGTGAGTCCATGCCTTCTAATAATAGTGTGATGACCTGTATCAATATCTGCCACCTCAAAATGTAGGTATTCAGTTCAAAAGTTCTCTTCAGTTCCAAAGGTAACAAGCAATGTGTTCTATGCTAGAGGAATTATTGATTTTACCTGATTGATCCCATAGAATGGAGCTAGACTCGACTTTAGCGATTTCTCAAAGAGCCTCGTTTTCTTGAAAGTCTTGGCAAAATTATGTTCACACTACTGTTGACATCAATGAGAACTCGATGTAGTCTCTCAACGCCCACTATAGGATTTAGGATAAGTGGATAATGTCCTAGGCATGGTACATGGTCCAAGTGACCGTATTTGTCGAAGGTAATGGGCACTTCTGACCATCACAGAAACTCAATAGTATCTAGCTCAACAGTGTATGCTTCTCTTGCCTCAAACTTCTGCTTCCTCTTGGACTCTTGAGAGTTAGGTCCTCCAAAGATATGCATGATATCCTGAGTCGATTCTAGAAACTTGGCTATATCATCTTTATCCGAGTCATCTCTCTTGCTTATCTTAGGCTTCTAGGACTTGGGCTCTGGTAGCTTGAAAAGAGTCTCTACAAATCCCTTAATATAGAGACAATCCTTTGTTTTATGTCCACCCTTCAGATGATAGATGCATCACCCTTCCAAATTATTCTAGAGTTTATCCTCATTTGGGGTGAAAGATAATCACCGAGTCCCCTGTTCTGCAGTTGTAGTGAATCGACGTTCTAGTTTGCGCTTACTATCATTGCCTTTTTTTTTGCTTGACCTTTTGCTCCTTTTCTTTGTCTTTTTAGGATAAATACATATGATGGAGAATTTCCTTGCTCATATCATATTTGTTGCAACTTGAAATAGAGAGGCAAGAGTGGCCAGAACCTTCGTATGAGCTTCTGAGATAGCTCTGTATCCTTGAGGTCCTTGTGAAAGACATAGATAGCTATTTCTTTTGGCATGCTGTAGATGTTAGTTTTCACATCGTGCCACCTTTTGATATAGCTGCTTAGGGACTCATCGCCTTTCTGAAGAACTTGTTCGAGATAGTATGGAGTCTTCTCCTGATCACAAGTCACACTAAAGTTCACTAGTAGAGATCTTATCATCGACGACGTTCGTATTGCGTCACGGAATATGTAGATATCGTCACAAATAAAGATTTGTGACGAGTTCGATTTGGTCATAGGGGTCGCGTCATATTTGTTGTGTTGTGACGGACTGCCCATTTTCGTCATCGATGTGTATACATTCTGTGACGAAATACGCGTTGTCATGGAAGTGAATTCATTCTATGGCGATCAGGTTTGGTCATAGAGGAAGGCACTTTTCCGTCATAATCCATCGTTTGCCCGGGCAACCTGACGGCGTCGTTAACGTCATTTGGTTTCTGTGATAGTACGGTATCGTCATAGATAGAGCCGTGTTTTGGTCATTAACAGCCGTTTGGAAGGGTCCCGATGGCGTATGACGTCAGCGCTGACGTGGCTAGTGACGTGGCAGCTGACGTCAGCGCTGACGTGACATATGTTTTATTATATGCCACCAGTTTGGTCACTGATGTGCAGAGAATAATTTTATTGAAAATTGCAAAAGATACTAGAACAGAGGAATGAGCACACAATTCCATATTCCGTAGATGAATACAACTAGTATTCCAGTGAGCATACAAACTAAGTGGACAACACTAAACTCAGTTCACAGCATCACCACTTGACTTCACATTTCAGTTGAGTTTCCACAAACATAACAATATATAATAAAAAGTTGACACCCACGAGCAACTAGAGTTTTTGGGCACCCTCATGTCAAAGAACATGCCAAACACAGCAGCTCTGACCAGCGGCCCTCATGTCGAAGAAGAAGAGTTACCATGCAAGGACAAGAGCTTCTTGATGAGCACATTGGTCTCCTCCATCTCCTTACTGTTCTTCTCTGTTATCTTCTTGTACTCCTCCAACTCCCTTTGTGTCCTCGCCTGCTGTTCCTCAGCTTCTTCACATTTCTTCCTGAGCTGGTCGAGTTCACCTTGAACAGCAGCCGTCGCTTCAGCTGCAAGTTGTTCCCGAAGCTCACTTTGATTTGATGATGATGCCTTGGAGGATGCCGATGTTTTGATGCCAACGCTCTTCAGGAATTGGTGTGAGCTGCTCTGGGACAGCACCTTGGACACAAGGTGCACACTGGATGCTGGCATCTCACCTTCAGCAACAGGTTCAGCCCTCAAAGCCTCCATATGAGACTGAAATATCATGGACAGAAAACAGTTACATGTTAATGCTAATGAGCAACAACAAGATGCCAATTGTTAGTTATTGCAATAATTTGAGGCATGTAGAGATGACAAATTATAGCAGATTTGTCGCTGACAATAATGTGAAAACAGTTACTGAAATATATAGTTTCTGAAAATAAAAAACTGATAAGATGTGACATCTAGTGATGACAAATTATAGGAGACTAGACAAAGATAGCGCCCTATCGGGCGCTGTCCCAATCTCCTCAGCGCTTTCTTTAGTATCTGAGAATGGCAATGTAACCACACCATAAGCACCTGGTTTGCCGTATAAACAATAAGAAGGTTCGAGGACAAAAAGTAAGAAACCAAGACTATTTATTATATTTCAGGAATCAACAGTGAAAAATAGAACCAAATGATTTCTATTGAAAAGTGCAGATACATAAATGCTGGGCGATCTACAAACATGCCTCCATTAGATTAGAAACGTTACTCCCTTGAACAACAACACAGATTCTTTTGAGTAAAATGGAAGCATAAGGGAAAATGGGAGAAGAAGGGCTTTAATTAGTTATCTGTTTTAGTGATTAGCAAACCAACATTTTTACTCTAAGCTACAAAGAATATTTCTGTGCTTATACTATAAGGGAATGTCTAAGTAGTGGGTTGCTTTTTGATGACTGACTTTTATTCTCTTGAGTCTTCACAAAAGTTGGCATACTCTGCATTTACAAAGAAGCAATAACAGGGTCACTGATAGCTTTGTCTATCAAACAACCTTCATAAAAACTCTGTATGCTAAAGACTGCTCCAGAGAACCATAGGTTTTGTAAGAAGATTTGCTTAACAAAGACTCTAAAAGCTATAGATTTCTAGTGCACGGATCGTACAAAAAATAGACTATGATATTTACTTTCATTTCAGAAAGAGAAAACACTAAAAAATAGAACTCGAAGAAGGGGTCCTAAATTAGTTAGCTGTTAAAGCGATTAACAAACTATAATTGCTCTTCAAGCCGAGGAAAACTTTTGTTTTTTGAAATTCTAAGGGAATGGCAAAACATCGGACTGCTCATGATGGGGAAATTCTTTTTCTTTTGAAATAAGTGTATATACCCTACAATCTAAAAAAAGTCAAAGCCAAGGACAACTTTATCTAGCAGACAAATGGAGGTAATAATTTGATGGCAGATCGATTCACTACTGGATGAAATTGCATTTTCACAAATTGTAGCTTCCCTAAGCTCTTGGCACGAACGAATCATACGAAGTCAAAAAATCCGAACTCCCCTGGGATGGGACAGGCGATCTCACTCATCGATCTCACTCCCCTTCGTTCCATCGACCCAGAACCAGCCTCCCTCATATGATCTCATAAAAATTACACTAAATAAAGCAAACAAATGAACTTACAAGTGCTTCTCTTGCCGGTTCACTCAGGCCACGTTTGGAGCTGGTATGGCAGGTCTTGAAGGCGTCCACCGCATCTAGTTCTTCAGTCTGATCTAAGCTGGGTTCTTCTCTGTTTCTCTTCTGCTTCTGTTTCGTGGATAAACAATCACAGCGAAGTTTGCTCAGATCAAATGCAATAGAAGTTGTTGAGTGCAAAAGTGCAGGTAGTAGTACAAGGTAATATTTACTTACATATGCATGTAAGTGTGCCACATAGCAGCGAGAACCCGTAGCCTGATGAAACTTGACTTGACTGCGGTTCTGCTTGTTCTTTTCACTTATTTCCTACAAGAGAATGAACATGTCAGATTAGATCATAGGTTCAATATGCGAAGATCCTTTGCAAACTTATAGTGAAAGAACAATATATGACAAGATACCCATACCATGTTCTTTGGATCAGACCACTTTGCAACTAATGCCCTCCACTGTTCATCAGTCATGTAAGATACAAGAGAAGTTGTCCTAATCTCATTTGCAGGTACACCATTGAAGTATTTCTGCTTGAGCCGATAACACTGATTTTTACCACAGAGCGTAGCATATCGGTGCAAGCTTCCTTTGTTGCCTTGTCCTCAGTGTTAACAGACAAGCGCCCCTATGCATATGACAATTCCATAGTTAGTCAATTCAGGTTAAGCAGTATACAAGTGAACCATAGAATCAGTAATGCACTTACATTTAGCTGTGACACAAAGCTGTTGTAGTATTTCTGGTCGTCCTTGTAATCTTTCCAACGAGTTAGGATAGGCATGGTTTCCTGAATAATGATGCCAGCCTCTGATGCAAACTTGGCAGCTTGAACATGTTCATGTGGCCTTTTTTGCCTTCCTCAACAGCTATGGGCAGTCTCCTTTGCATAACTTTAGTCATCCTGTCCAGTTGTTTTCCCTTAGTTGCTGCCCCGGGTCTCCTTGGTGCTCGCTGTGTAGGAGCTACAAAATAGAATTTGCATTTATTGAATAATGAAATTGTTTTGTTTCATGCAAATCATCAAAAGAGATGCCATATTTGACTGAAAAAACTAGAACTTGCCTTCCATTTCTTCATCTCTAGCTACATTGCCTTCAGCATCACCTGTACTGTCATGAGCAGCAGATGCCATGTCTTCCTCTTCAGCTTTGCTGAAATGATCAACAAGTCCAGGTGTAGTACGGCTGTTGCCTTCAGCATCACCTGTACTGTCATGAGCAGCAGATGCCATGGCTTCCTCTGCAGCTCTGCTGAAATGATCAGCAAGTCCAGGTGTAGTAGGGCTGTTTGGTATGTCATCATTACCATCTGTTGGTTCCTGTACATTGTGGCCATCTGTCTCTGTAGAGTGAAGCCTTTTTGAAGATTGCTCCTCTGGTTGTGGACCTACCCTCACTCTCTTGCTGAACCTAATTCCTGGAGCCATGTTGGGGTCTATCTTCTTCTTTGAAGCAAGGGTTGTGTTTCTAGCTCTTCTAGGATATTGTCCACAAAAAAATAGTTATGTGCATTTAAAAGCAAGATCATATATTAATCAAGAGGTATGAAATAAAGAAAATGAATCTAAAAGCATGAGCATATATTAAACACCAGATTAAAAACATTGAAATGCAATGCAACTATTTGCCATCCACTACTTTGAAGATAGAAGGAGCACCTTCATTGCCAGGGGTTTTGGCTGCTCATAAGATTTAGTGTCATCATCATCAGTATCTCCTTGATCATCATCGTTAAGGAGATAGAAAGAGACATATGAATCCGAATCTGAACTATTATTTATCTTGTTTGCTACATTTTTCCCCTTTGTTGATGCAGATGGTGATAAAGAATTATTTAGAACAGAAGTATATTTGTTCAGACCCAAATCTTGCATCTTCTTTATATTCTCCTCCACTTGTTTATCCCGTCTTCTCTCATAAGCAGTTCGCTCATGTTGAACTACTTGCAAGATAGATAAGAACAAGCATACTGTGCGTATTAGATAATGTAAAGGATTTTACTAAAAGCTAAGAGGTACTACTATTTGCAGGGAAGGATTTTACTAAAAGCAAATAGATAAGATGCGTAGATTCAGTCATAATGAAGCTTGCTTATGATTCTACGATTTCATAATTGTGGTTGCACTATAACTGTTGTTTTCCCCTGATCTACGTAATTGTTGGCTTCTAAGTAAAGGAAAAAGGCATTATGGGACTCTTTGGTGGCTTGCATTAGCCTGTATCTAGGCTTCTGCAGTGTACTTCGCCTGTTTGGTTGTGGAAATCTTTATGCAGGCTTAAACAATGTTCAAAGTACTAGCTAGTACATTGATTAGGCGATGTAGATTTACACAAGCTGATGAACAAAAAAAGTGGATACATTCTCATCTCTTTCTACCAGTACTAGAAACATAAGTTCTCTACTAAAACATGGATGTGACTGCATATAACACAATGTAAGGAACCAAACACAACTGTATCAGTGCACAATGATTACATAAATCAATTTACAATATCTCTGACAACAACGAATGAATAATTAAACTAAATCTAGCGATGGTTAGGGTTTAGGGGTTGGACCTTTCTGACTTCTGTGCCTCCTTGTGTTCACCATCAAGGTCGTCTGCGATGACCCAAATCTAGCGATGGTTAGGGTTTAGGGGTTGGCGAGAGAAATGTGGATGGAGCGTGTTAGGTGGAAGGGGCGAGAGAAATGCAGATGGCAATGAGATAGAGTGGGATGCGGCGAGTGAAGTCGGCGACGACACAGCTCATCGACGCGATGAGAGGTAAGGGGGCGGCGGTGAGGTACCTGGTCGAGGGGGCAGGTCGTCGACGGCGGATGTGTCCCAGCGGCGGCGGTGAGGTACCTGGTCGAGGGGGCAGGTCGTCGACAGCGGTCGTGTCTCGGCGGCGGCGATTAGGGTTGGAGAAAATAGTGGGGGAGAAAGAAGAGGAGTGGGGGAGATAGAGGATGAGCGACGTCAGTTTTAGTGACGACGACGAAACATGTTTTTTGGCGCCCAATGTGTTTGGCAATGCGGATGCTAATACGTTTATATATATGAGTGCTGGGTATATATTGAAAACACGTGAATAGCTCAATGGTTTGACCTACTAACTATGAGACCGAGCTCCCAGGTTCAAGCACTCGCTAGGAGACATTTTTTGTGTTTTGCCTACCATTTTATATTAATTCTTTGTTTTTTATTTTTCTCTATGTTTTTTTTCAATTATCTATTCATGGACACATTAGTTTGGTTTATGATCATGTTATAATATTTTGAAATAATTTTGACATAGTGGTACTATACATCTCTCACTTGCAATAGCATCTCTCACTTAGTAATTAGCCTTTCTTAGGATGTGTCTCACCACTTTGTCCGAATGAATTGAAACTATTTTGTCAACATTGTACACCAAAATGAATGGTCCATGCAAGTTTTTAGATTCTTCTAGCTAGGTTATGGTATTGTAAGAAATATCTTTATGAAATGCATCAAATAATTACAGTAATTGGTAAACTAGGTCTGAAAAATACATAAATGCACATAACCATCCCATTAAAATTTAAAATGATTTGGAGAAAGTGGTAGTATAGATCCATCACAAGCATGAACATCTCTCACTCAGTAACTAGGCTCTATGTGAGAGATGTATGCATGTTCGGAGGATGTATGTCACCACTTTGTCATAATAAAATAATTTTTTTGTCAACATTGTACACCAAAATAAAGTGTACATGCAAGTTTTTAGATTTTTCTAGCTACCTAAGGTTTTTTACCACTTATTCTTTAGTAAAATAACAAATAATTACATTAATAGTTAAACTAGTCATAAAAATTGCATCGACACACAACATCATGGTACACCTCCATCAACACCCCAAAATTTTTTTGAAATGATTTGGAGAAACTGGTGCTATACATTATAAACAAAAGACAAATACAAAAATTACTGAAAAATGTCAACAAACACAAAAAAACTACCTATCCCATAGTTCAAACCCAGACCACCAAGGTTCTCAGTAGCAAGCGGTTACCATTGCACTAGTCAGGTTTGTTCATTAATAATCGAGCGCATTTGTATTACTTTCTTCTGTCCAGGAAGCTAACGTTCAGAACTAAATGCTCTCAGTTCAGATGTTAAGGTAATAGCAGATCGAAGCAGAACTGATCTAATAGCAGATCGAAGCAGTTCAAAGCAGATGTATTTAGAACTGAATGCTCTCAGTTCAGAACTGAATGCTCTCAGTTCTGAAGCATTTGTATTTAGACTATGGTTTAGCTTACTCCATTCTACTTTATTCTGTTATTATCAGAACTAATAGCAGTAGACTAATAGCAGAACTGAATGCTCTCAGTTCTGAATGTAAGTCTGCTACATTCTGAACTGAAATTGAACTGAACTGTATGTTGTATTCTGAATTCTAAACTGAACTGAATTCTGAAATGAAAAATAACTCTGTGACAAATAACTCTACTCAAATGAAATGAGGCATTGAATAAGATCTAATTACAAAGGAATGAGGCATTGAACTGAACTATATTCTGAATACAACATTGAACTGAACTGTATTCTGAATAAGATCTAATTACAAAGGAATGAGGCATTGAAATGATCTGTATTCTGAATTATAAACTGAACTGAATTCTGAATTCTAAACTGAATTGTATTCTGAGTTCTAAACTGAACTGAATTGAACTGAATTCTAAACTGAACTGAATCTGAACTCAACTGATTTCTGAACTGAACAGGAAGCTAAACTGAACTGAACTGTAAGCTAAATTGAACTGAACAGGAATCTGAACTGAACAGTTATATTGGATAATCTGAACTGAACACTTCAGTATGCTGTATTAATCTGAACTGAACAGTTCATAAATCAACTATCAATACTAGAAATCCTCATCTTCATCTTCTATGGACATGTCATCTTTGTTGTCATCGCCACCATCATTAAAATATTGAAGCATTGTATCATCTTCCTCCTCATCCTCACTATCTTCAAGAATAATAGCAGCTTCCTTCTTTTTTCTTATTAGTTCCTCTAAATTGCCTTCAATTAGACTGGCTTCTCCACCTTCAACATTGTGCAGAACCTGATTATCATCACCTTCTTGCACTATGTGCTCAGTATCAGAACAATAATCATCCTGATGCACATCATTACTGCCCTCATATTTTTCAGCCACATCATAAATATTCCTATGTTCAAATTTCTACACAACTCGGAAACCTTTACATTGTGGAGTTGTGTCTTGCAGGTAAAATATCTTTTTTGCTTGGTCTGCCAAGATAAAAGGACCGGACTTGTACCAAAATGACTGCACATTGATGGATTTGAAATGTCTGTCATCTCGAATGCCCACAGTCTTGCCTACTTGGTTGTACCAATCGCATCGAAATAGAACCACCGACCGACGAACTTGATAATTCGAGTTATATTGTAACTCAATTACCTCTTTAAGGACACCATAAAAATCTATGTTCTCCCCATTATGTTCATCTTCAGTCATTACACCACTATTTTGTGTTTGCATGAACTTCTCATGATCCACTGTGCTAAACCACACTCCATTAATCTTGCAAGCTGCACTAGTCTTAACTCGCCAAGCTGGGCCACATGACAGTGCCCACAGTCCTTCGCTAACCAATTTTGGATTCTCATTACGCTTCTTCTCAATCTGTTGCAACAAAATTACTCAGCTGAGCAATTACATATGCATACCAAAAACTTTAGTAAACCTATAACATAAAAGTTTTGTGACTTACATGGGACATAAACCACTTTGCAAATCCTTGTTGAACCATTCGATCAACATCATTTGGACGTGCACCTTGCTGCGATAGCTCCTCCCTGTACAGACTGCATGGCATACTTTATTCATAAGAATATTTTCAAATTTAATCAATATAACATAAATTATGTAGCACATACCAAACTAACTTACTTCAAATATTCCTGGACTTCATCAGCATTATGTAGCACATACCAAACTAACTTATTCATGATAGCATCATCAATGTACTCAGTCTTAGTAGCTCCAACAAGAGTAGCACCATGCTTAAAAACCGACATGTCATTAGGCAATGGCATCTCTGTACCACTATCATCATCCTGGTTAAATCTAGTGTCAACATCCTTCATGTACCTAGAACAAAATGTTAAGGTATCACTTGCCATATATGCCTCAGCAATTGATCCTTCCGGCCTAGCCCTGTTCCTTACAAAAATTTTCAAAGTGCCTAGTCGCCTTTCTATTGGGTACATCCATCCATACTGAACAGGTCCTCTAAGTATTGCCTCATCGGGAAGATGGACACACAAGTGCACCATGACATCAAAGAAGGCAGGTGGAAAGATTTTCTCAAGCTTGCATAGGATCAATGGAATATCTCCTTTCAGCCATTGCACAACATCTATCCGTAGATTTCTACTGCATAGTTCCCTGAAGAAGGTCCCCAGCTCTGCAATTGCTTCATATACATCCTTCCACAATCCTCACCAGTCCTCTAAGGTCAGCGGGTATGATTCTCTGTAGGAGTATGTGGCAAGAATGTGTTTTCAGTTTTCCAACCACCTTTGAACCATCTTCACTTATGTATCTTGCTAGGTTATCCGCAAATCCATTAGGAAACTTGATACCTTTGAGGAACTTGCAAAACTCGACTTTCTGATCCTTCCCCAACACATATGGAGTAGGTGGAGCCCTGCAGACCGAGTTGCCATCTTGTTGCAAGTGCAGTTCAGGTCTTATGCCCATATCATACAAATCTAGCCTTGCATTATGTGTGTCCTTGGACTTGCCTGGTATACTAAGTAGTGTGCAAAGAATATTTTCACATACATTTTTCTCTATGTGCATCACATCGAGATTATGTGGAAACATCAAATCTTTCCAATATGGCAATTGCCACAACCCAGATTTCCGGCTATAAATCTTTGGACCGTCACTACGCTTCCTTTTATTTCCAGTAATGTCAGCCTGCTTCCCTGGCCTAACATCTTTCACCTTCTCTAGCTCTTGTAGGACCTCATCCACAGTGAACCTGCCAGGCTAAACTTTGTTTTCACGCTTACCATTGAAATCCAAGCTATTCCGTCATGAATGTGTCCTTTTAAGGTAACGACAATGTCCAATGTAGCATAACTTGTTCCTTATTGCCAGAGACAACGGATTCTTGTCGCAATAAATACATGCATAATACCCTTTTGTTGTTCGCCCAGATAACGTGGCCAGCGCTGGATAATCATGTATACACCATAGTACAGCAGCACGAAGGTCGAACTTCCTACCAGTACATGCATCATAGGTCTTGACACCCTTCCATAGCTTCAGCAGTTCTTCAATTAGGGGCTCAAGGAACAAATCAAAATCCTTTCCTGGACATCTTGGACCTAGGATGAGTAAAGACATAAAGCAGTTTGTTGGATTCACGCATTCCCATGGTGGGAGATTAAGCGGTGTCACAAGCACTGGTCACATACTATACTGGGTACTCATGTTGCCAAATAGATTGAAACCGTCAGTAGCTAAGGCTAGCCTCAGGTTCCTCGGATCATCTGCAAAACCTGGGTACTTTCGGTCAAAGTCCTTCCACGCTTCCCCATCAGTTGGATGGCTCATCACATTGGCGACTGGCTTCCTCACTTTCTTGTGCCATTGTGTTTCCTCTGAAGTTTGTTTTGAAGCAAAAATTCTTTTCAACCTTGGCAACAGTGGAAAATGCCTCAAAACCTTATGTGGAACCCGCTTTGAACCAGTTTCATCTTTCCATCTAGACTCCTTGCATACTGGGCACTCATTCATTTTAGCATTAACATTCCGAAACAACACACAATTGTTCTTGCACACATGGATGTTTTCGTACCCAAGGCCCAATTCTTTAAGATATTTCATGGCCTCATTATATGATTTTGGCAACTCACTGTTAGGGTATCCATCGGACATCAGCTTCATCATTCCTGAAAATGTTGTATTGCTGATTCGATAACGAGACTTCATATACAACATCCTCACCATAAAAGAAAATCTTGAATGGCTAGAACCCGAACTAAGCGCCTTCTTTGAATCTCCAAGAACTCCTGCAAATCTTGGCTCTTCTCCATCAGCCTCGGCCGCTGCAAATAGTTCACCGATCATCTCAGGTACTCCATGATCATCATCGTAAACATCATCGTCCACATCCATATGTATCCCAAAGTCATGATCATATCCTTCGACCTCCTCCTCTATACCCTCAACTTCTGTATCTGCCGACTCCCCATGATGAATCCACCTCGTGTATGTAGCTGACATTCCATAAATGTGTATATGAGTTTCTACTTCACTCTGAGGTCACAACCTTTGATTAAGACAATTCACGCACGGACAACGAATGTGTGTGTCTTCTGGGTATCTTTCACTAACAAAATTCATGAACTCTTCAACTCCTTTTACATATGCAGGTGTGAATTGTTTCCCATAAACCCATCTTCTATCCATCTATTTTGATAATAAATTAAAACTTGCATTAACTCCATAACTATGATTAAATTGAACAAAATTGAAAACCACATCAAACACATGCATATATGAAATAAAATTCAAACGCACATGGAACCTTATTGTCAAAAACACAACACATCAAACCTTGTCTTTTCTCCCCGCCCTGCCGCTGTTCTGTCCATGCCCGCCGTAGCTCTGCGCACGACGCTGCTGCTTTGCCGCGTCCGAAGCTTCTCTGCCCTCGCTGTTTTCACGACGACGCCGTTCTTCCAACTGACCAATGGATCAATGGATCAGGCGACAAGATCGCTCGTTTGCTGCGATGCTACCTAGTTGCCGATCAAGCGGACGACCGACGCCGACGTCGTTGTGTGCCGTAACCTGAGGGCCGAGACTGAGATCGTCAATCGCAGAACGTAGAAGCATAGATCGCAGAAGGCAGAAGCAGAACAACCATGCAGATCGTAGAATGGCGACTGGGAACACCTGTTAACAGAACGCCAGATGGGAACAGGTACTACGCTAACGATTCTGTTCTGATTAGGCCCAACTGACCAACTTATGCACTCTAACTTTCTTTATTTACAAGAACAAGCGAGTAGTCTGGTGGTGTCGGTGTTTTGGGTCCGACCGCGCACCCGGGGTTGCCCCTCAAGGTGCTTTTTGGAGTAGGACGGTGTTACCGACTGTAGCTCGATGGTTCGTGCTAGATGCATGAGAGACAATGGGCAGTTGTGTACAGGTTCGAGCTGCTTTGAGATGCGTAACACCATACGTCCTGGCGTGAGTACTTTATGTGGTGGGTTACAAGGAGGTTCTCTAGTGTTGGAAAAGTAGAGAGCCGGGTGGGTGGCTAAGTAGTGAGGTAGATGTCTTTGAAGGGGTGCCCCCTAGGCCTTATATACTCGACCGTGGGGCATTACATGTCGATATGATAATAATGTGTGCCTAAGTAATAGTGAACTGACTGAGTCTATCTTCCTATAATTCAGCCGACCCATCCTCGCTCGGTTCCGATGTACGAGGCTCCTGCGCGGGAAGGTCGGGTCACTGTTGTGATCACTGCTCGAATTCGTCGGGCCGTCTAGGCTTGCGTCGATCTGATCTTGTGTCGATCCACTTCACTAGGCATTCTTTCCCAGGCCCACGAAGGGATGACCTCACGAATTATTGGGCCCACGGGCCTTTCATGAGATCTTTTATCCTTCTGGTGGACCCGGGGGATATCCGTCCCCCACAAGCCCCCGATCTTTGGGTTGATTTTGAAATAACCGGCCCAAAGATCTAAGGTCCAGCTTGCAGTTTTTTAATTTTGATAAGGGATAATTCGAAAGTAAGTCTGTCGGGCCATTGCTCCTGAACTCTGAGTGACCCAGTAAAAGTGATCTTTTATTGTCTTCTTCCATTATTACTCTTCAAGACTCGGTGTTCTGCCTTGAGTTTATGCTTTGGAGGTCAGCATTTTGATTTTTTTAGGACCCGAATTTCATTGGGTGCAGCCCCCGAGCTTCAAGTGGATTTTTGCAAATAATCCACTAGGTCTTCATTTTAAGTCTTCAAAAATCACTTTTATCTTCCCTTTGTGCTTTTTTAGAAGTCAGCCTTGTCTTAGTTTCACCCTATGCTTTAGAGGTTAGCATTCTGCCTCTCGGGGTAGATGATTCATTGGGTGCACCAAAGGTGCACCGAATGGGTGTAGCCCCCGAGCTTTGAGTGGATTTTTGAAAATAATCCGCTCGAAGGTCTTCATCTCATGCTGTCTTTTTTTCTTTAGAAATCATCTTTTCCTTTTGTTGAATGCTTTAGAGATCATCATTATATCATCAACATTATGCTTTAGAGATCAACATTCGTTTTTGTCTTCAAAATCGGGCACGAGATCTGTCCATATCTTGCTAGGTCTTGCAATTTATTTGATCTGCGACTGATTGGACGTTCGATAGATGGCCTTTGGCTAGTCTTCGTATCACTTCGTGCTTCAATGCTTCTGTCGATTAGACTTGTACCTCATCAGCTATATTTGGCTTTCCTTTGATCTCTGTTGATATCTTCCTTCTGTCTTGAGGTATTCATTGCGTATACTGTATGGATGTGACTGCTTGGGAAAATCTATTGAAAATTCCTGGACGTCCCCTCCCAATGGGTGTAGGCAAGGGACGGCTTGGTGCGATGAGCGTTTAGCAAACTGCTTCCGAGTAGTAACTTGACGTGACCGCTGGTGTAATCATATCGCCCAAGCAGTCGACTGAATTCCCAATGGGTGTCGTGTTACGTGGAACGGCGTCAGCCGCCTGACGTGTCTCCAGACGGTTTGAATTGCATATTGAATTTTTGCGACTGTTCGGTGGCCGTGGTAGGAGGTGAGCGGTTGCCTTCTTCTTCTATAAATAGTGTTCTTGCTTCTCCGACGTCTTCATATCTCTTACTGCTGCTTGTTGCTTACTCTCTTCACTTTCCTTCTACTCCGCCATGGGCAAGAGCAAGAAGGGTGGTAGTTCTTCGCATCACTCCGGCGATAAGCGGAAGCGTGAGCCGACTCCTCCCTCGGAGGACTTCGGCGACTCGGAGTACTCGGAGGAGGAGTTCTCCTCTGAGTCAGAGGGCTCACCGGTCCATGCCTCTCCCCCGGCGTCGTCTGATGAGTTAGACGACTCCCAGGGGATCGCCGCAGAGGTGTGGACCTACATCCGGGCCATCGAGCGCGCCGGGCTCGAGGGCTCGGATGAGTCGGAGTACTCCTCGGACGAGGAGAACTCCTCGGACTCGTCCGAGGAGGGCGGCGGCGACGGCGATGGCGGTGACGACGACGACGACGGAGGCGATGGGGACGGCGGCGAAGGCGATGGCAAGGGCGGTGACGGCGATGGCAGCAAGGGCAGCAGCAGGGGCAGCAACAAGGCCAGTGGCTAGATGCCACTGGTTTTAAATGTTAGTATAGATTAATAGTAGAAGTAGTATTAGTGAAATAATGTATTAGTAGTTAGTAGTATAGTGTAGCGAAATGTAATGTAGTAGTGTAAGGTATTGAACAATGGGGAGAAAATCAGCTCATAATGAGTTGATTTTTAAGTTTGGTAATGCTTCCCTTTTATAATGAAGAAGAATTTCGCCCCATTCTGTGTGCATCCTTCTGCTTTTCTATCGATCGTCGATCATATTTATGCTTACTGCAGATGTTGTTCTTCGATGTAACGCTCGAGTAACGACTTAGAATCGTCGAGTCGCGTTTCAGATTGCCTTCTTTGCTATGCCAGCGCTTTCAGGAATAACGGTCGAGTGATTACCGGCGATGTCGGCGTTTTTAGAAGTAAGTGCCGAGTGATAACGGGCCACGTCGGTGGTTTAGAAATAACGACCAAGCGGTTACTGGCGATGTCGGCGTTTTAGAAGTAACGGCCGAGCCCTTTGGAGCCACATCGCCGCTTTTTAGAAATAACAGCCGAGTGACTACTAGCAATGTCGGCGTTTTAGAAGTAACAGCCGAGTTACAACGAACCATGTCGGCGGCCGAGTGAAGTCTGATAACGTCAGCATTTTTAGAAATAGCAGCTGAGTTATATTGGGCCGCGTCGGCCGTTTTGGAAATAACGGCCGAGTGATGACATGGCACGTCGGCATTTTAGAAATAACAGCTGGGTGATGACTGGGCACTTTTTAGAAATGGCGTCTGGCTCGGGAAAATCCCATATGTACTGCACTGTCGCATGCCTCTGCATTCTGAGCCCTAGTCCTGCTTTTCTGCATCCAGACCATCCCTGCTCTCTTGCGATATTGCTCCCGCTCCGCTCGCCGGCAAGATTGAGATGACGCCCAAGCGGAAGACTCAAAGTTCGCCTGTCGCAATCATTCCTCCCATCGATCCCAACACCCAGTTGCCTTTCGCAGGTAACCACATGTCTACCGTTTCTGAATCCGATCTTCTCCATCTCGTGTCTGTCAGAGTCCTTCCTTCGAAGGAACTCTGTTCTTGGCGGATCTGTCGTGGGGTCACTGTTCCGACAGAAGACACTCACGAATCCGTCATTTACATTCCTTTTCTCATCTGCGGCCTTGCTCTTCCCATTTCTCCTTTCTTCCACGGTCTCCTTGATTTCTATCACTTGAATCTAATCCATCTGAATCCCAATTCCATTCTGCAAGTTTCCGTTTTTGTTCATTTGTGCGAAGCCTTCCTTGGTATTCTGCAACACTTTGGCTTATGGAAGTATTTGTATCACTATCGGCCTAGGATGGCCGGGGGCAGCACCAGCTCGTGGGGGTGCGAGTTTGGAGATGCGCCGTGGGAGGAAAACCGAGTACCTCAACATCCCGCTCAAGGAGAGCATTAAAGGATGGCGCCTGGAATGGTTTATCGTGGAGAATCACGGGAACTCCCTCCCCCTCGGTTAGGGAGACAGCCAGATGTTCGCACTCCAAGCTGGACTGAATCCCTCACAAACCTGGAGGTAGCTGAGGCCGGGGCTCTGCTTGCCGAGGTTGGATTGTTGAAGGAGAGAGGTCTGACTGCCGAGGCTGTGGTTGCCGATTTTGTTTTCAAGAACATTCAGCCACTAAAAGACAGAGCATATCCAGCTTATCTGTATCGAGGCCTTGCTGATTCAACCCAGGTTACCAACAGAAGGATTCCTGCTGTGGATTTGGTGAGCCGGCTTGAGATGATACTCAGAGGAAGGTGTCTAATGTCGGTGCTCCTGTTGCATACTCAGCCTGGAATCTACCTCCTTCCAAGGCCTTCATCAGTTTTGTGTCAAATCCTCCTACTGGTGATAGCGGTTTGGGTCTTAGAGTGCGACCTTCTCTCGAAGAGGTTGAGGCTTTGGTTGCTTCACTTGGCGAAATCCCCGACGACGAGAAATAGGTTCATTTCGAGGTGCCTTTGAATCCGAGTGACGCAGAAATAAGTGCCATGCTAGACATGTTGGCTGAAGATTCCTCTGATGCAGCCCCTGCTAAAACACTGGTTGTAGCACCCATCCCCGAGTCTGGCAAAGCTTTGGATACTCAGAGGTCTGATAGTATTCGCCCGAAGCGTCCTCGCCGAACCAATCCTCCAACTTCTCCTGCTGAGGGGAAGAAGAAGAAAAAGAGACATCTTCGTCGAGTGTCATGCTTGAATCAGGATGTCGGCCCTTATGCTCCTGCTGCTGAGGAAGTGCCAGTGCCGGTTTTTGCCGAAGCTGATCCCAATGGGTGTGACCCGACTGATGCTGAACCCAATGGGTGTGACCTTGATGATGTTGAACCCACTGGGTGTAATCCGGCCAAAGTTGAACCCAATGGGTGTACCGTCCGCATTATTGATGAAGATGAGGAAGAGGAGGAAATTTCCTTGATTCAGAAGAACAGCCGACGCTACATAGCCAACGGAGAGAGTAGTGGTGTTCCTTCTCCAGCTTTGTCTGCTCTCGTTGGTCTGCAAGAGTTGTCTCTGGCAAATTTTGATCAGACTCTCGAAGACATGGTCCCAGAAGATCTGTTGTCAGAGCCGACAGATGGTGGAATGATGGAAGTTTGCGCTGATGTGCTTGATGCCGAGTTAGAGTTATCCCGAGCAGCATCTCGTGCCTCGTCGACCTTGGAGCGCGGTCTTAAGAGTTGAGAGGCTGATCTGGATTGCTCCGTTCCCATGGAAGTTGTTGAAGGTCCTTCAGCCTTAGAGGTGGCAGCTACAGAGAGCTCGGTCCTCAAGGATGGTGCTAGCGTTTGCCCAGCCCCCGAGGGCGTTGCCGGAGATGATCCGGCTCGGATGGGTAGCGCGAGCTATGACCCAGCCCCCGAGGGTGTCCGAGTGGGTTCTCCCTCTCATACTTCCATGGATGTTCATGTAGGGTCTTCTCCTCCGCATTCTAGTTGCATGGTAGCGGCACGGGCTTCGGATCAGGAAGTTGCCTTAGAGGTCGGCGCTCCTGATGACAGAATTTTGATTTCCACTGATGACACTGAGTTGGTCCCCACTGATGCCTTGCGAATTGCTTCGGTTGGTAATCCTTCATCAAGTCACCAATTGAATTCCCATGATTTGGGGGTTCCTTCGTTTTTCTCCAACCTTCAGGTAATTTGGTTTCTTCTGGTTTGACTATACTCCAGGTGGACTACTGTTCTTATACTCATCTATTTTTAATGTCAGGCATTGGTTGACGAGATGGCTGGTTAGCTGAGATTGCAGGGTACCTCTGTCCCACAAGGAGCTCTGTCTCTGACACATTGAAATCCAGTGCTGCTTCGGCAGCAGGTATCTGATTTGGAGATGGCGAATGCTGGTCAGTGCCCTTTGTTTCTTCTTTGGTTGCCTGACTGATCTGCTTTTTAGCTGAACACCCTTGTGTGACCGTTTCTTGATAGATATGGCCCGGCGGTACTCTGATCTTGAGGAGAAATATTCTGAAGGTCAGACGGACTTGGCCCGGGTTTCTGCTTCTCTGAATGATGCCAACACGCTGAATTCCACTCTTCGTGCTCAGCTCGACTCTGAAAAGGTGACCAATGAATTAAGCTTTACTTGGCTTTATTTGATGTGTTCTTAGTGCTTGCTTGACGTTGGAGAAACTGATTCTTGTCTGCAGGAGGAAAAACGTACCCTTGCAACTTCCCGTGATAACCTTGACAAGTTATATTGCGACGCCAGCAATTCGTTGACTATCTTGGAGAGGAGCCATCGTTTCACCATGGAAGACTTGGATAATCATCGTTATAAACTGCAAGAGTCCCTGGATGATATGATTCGTCTTAGGCAATTGGTGTCGAGCAAGGATACTATCATCAAGGATCTGCGCGCTTCCAAGAGGTCAGTCGCCCAAGAGTTAGAAGCTGCTCGATTGGCTGTCAAGGCTGCTGAAGACACTTCCACTACCCTGAGGGCCTAGCGCGACAGAGCTATGGACAATGCCATTCGCGCGGGGCGAATCCTAATGTGGAGACCCGACGTGGTTGTTCCTGATGACATAGTGGCAGACGTGAATGCCGCTCCTGATTCTTCGAGTCGCCCCTCTTCGTCGGTCGCTCCTGAGAAGAACATTACCAAATAGAAACACTAAATGTTTTGAATATGTGGTTAGTGTGCTCGGATATTGTCGGCATTTCGAGACCGGGGGGTCCCTGGGCCGACGAGTGAGTGTCGCCGCGTGCCCCAGCCCAGATGGGTCGAGCGCGAGGGCGAGCGCAAAGGGGGGAGAGCGAGGCGGCCGGAGACCGGCTTGAGAGAGGTGGGAATCCCGCGGCCTTCGTGTTCGTCCCGCGCCCAGGTCGGGTGCGCTTGCAGTAGGGGGTTACAAGCGTCCACGCGGGAGAGGGAGCGAGCGGCCCCAAGCGAGCGCCTGTCTCGTCCTCGTCCCCGCGCGACCAACCCTCTCTAAGAGGGCCCTGGTCCTTCCTTTTATAGGCGTAAGGAGAGGATCCAGGTGTACAATGGGGGGTGTAGCAGAGTGCTACGTGTCTAGCGGAGGAGAGTTAGAGCCCTAAGTACATGCCGATGTGGCAGCCGGAGAGATTTTGGCACCCAGCTGGTGTGATGTCGTGGCCGTCGGAGGAGCGATGGAGCCTGGCGGAGGGACAGCTGTCGGAGCGGTTGGGTCCTTGCTGACGTCCTCTTGCTTCCGTAAGGGGGCTGAGAGCCGCCGTCGTCACAGAGTATGCGGGGCGCCATCATTGCCTATCTGGCGGAGCGAGCCAGATGGGACACCGGTCTTGTTTCCTGCGGCCCGAGTCAGCTCGGGGTAGGGCGATGATGGCGCCTCTTGTTGACGTGGCTGGTCTGCGCCCTAGGTTGGGCGATGTGGAAGCTCCTCCGAAGCCGAGGTCGAGTCTGTCTTCCGTGGCCGAGGCCGAGTCCGAGCCCCTGGGTCGGGCGAGGCGGAGGCCGTCGGCTGAGGCCAGGGCGGAGTCCGAGCCCTGGGGTCGGGCGAAGCGGAGTTCGTCGTCTTCTGGGGCTGAGCCCGAGTCCGAGCCCTGGGTCGGGCGGAGCGGAGTTCGCCGTCTTCTGGGGCTGAGCCCGAGTCCGAGCCCTGGGTCGGGCAGAGCGGAGTTCGCCGTCTTCCGGGACTTAGCCCGAGTCCGAGCCCTGGGTCGGGCGGAGCGGAGTTCGCCGTCTTCCGGGACTTAGCCTAAGTCCGAGCCCTGGGTCGGGCGAAGCGGAGTTCGCCGTCTTCCGGGACTTAGCCCGAGTCCGAGCCCTGGGTCGGGCGGAGCGGATTTCGCCGTCTTCCGGGACTTAGCCCGAGTCCGAGCCCTGGGTCGGGCGGAGCGGAGCTTCCTATGGTGCCTTCGGCAGGGCCTGACTGTCTGTCAGCCTCACTCTGTCAAGTGGCACCGCAGTCGGTGTGGCGCAGGCGGCGCTGTCCTTCTGTCAGGCCGGTCAGTGGAGCGGCGAAGTGACGGCGGTCACTTCGGCTCTGCCGGGGGGCGCGCGTCAGGATAAAGGTGTCAGGCCACCTTTGCATTAAATGCTCCTGTGATTTGGTCGGTCAGTGCGGCGATTTAGTCAGGGTTGCTTCTTAGCGAAGGCAGGGCCTCGGGCGAGCCGGAAATATGTTCGCCGTCGGAGGGGGGCCTCGGGCGAGACAGAAATCCTCCGGGGTCGGCCGCCCTTGTCCGAGGCTAGGCTCGGGCGAGGCGTGATCGAGTCGCTCGAATGGACTGATCCCTGACTTAATCGCACCCATCAGGCCTTTGCAGCTTTATGCTGATGGGGGTTACCAGCTGAGAATTAGGAGCCTTGAGGGTACCCCTAATTATGGTCCCCGACAGTAGCCCCCGAGCCTCGAAGGGAGTGTTAGCACTCGCTTGGAGGCTTTCGTCGCACTTTTTTGCAAGGGGACCAGCCTTTCTCGGTTGCATTTTGTTCCGGTGGGTGCGCGCGAGCGCACCCGTCGGGTGTAGCCCCCGAGGCCTCGGAGGAGTGGTTTTACTCCTTCGAGGTCTTAATGCCTTGCGTAATGCTTCGACTGGTCTGGTTGTTCCCTCATGCGAGCTGGCCGTAGCCCGGGTGTACGGTCGGGTCCCAAGTTCTCGGGCTGGTATGTTGACGCTGTCAACGGTTCGGCCAGAGCCGGGTTTGCGAGAGCAGCCCCCGAGCCTCTGCACAGGGCGAGAGGGCGATTAGGGACAGACTCAGCTTTTTTACATACGCCCATGCGTCGCCTTTCTGCAAGGAGGAGGGGGGGGAAAGCGCCATGTTGCCCTCGATGGGCGCCGAACATGGTGTCTCCGGTGAGCTGCAAGCGGGTAATCCGAGTGGACGTCCGTGCCCCGTTCGTTAGGGGTCGGCTAGGGGCCCAGAGGCACGCCCAAAAGTACCTGCGGGTGATCTGCCGGACCCGGTCCCCTGGCGACGGGGTCCGAGGGCTCGATGCCTCCCTCTGATGGGATTCCGTTACAAGATCGCTCCCGCTGGTCTCGGAAATGTCCTAGGGTACCTCGGGAGCGCAGCCCGAGCCTTGGTTATGTATCGAACGTACCCATGGTCATCCCTCGCTCGGCGTCTGAGGCGGCTGTGAACCCTTCGGGGGCCAGCCTTCGAACCCCTGATCAGTAATGGGCGCGGAGCCCGAGTAGCCTGAGGCGGCCGTGGAACCCTTCGGGGGGCCGGCCTTCGAACCTTTGACCAGTAGTGGGTGTAGGGCCCACGCGATCTGAGGCGGCTGTCGAACCCTTCGGGGGGCCAGCCTTCGAACCTCTGATCAGTTGGGAGGCTCGGAGCCTGGTTCCTTCACGGGGAAGGATCCTTTTCGGGGTATCCCCCTTTCCCGGTCCCTATTGCAAGAGAGAGAGAAAGAGGAAAAAAGGAAAAGGATACGAAATCGAACGACGCGGCGTACCTTTACTGGCGCGGTCATTATGGCGAAGGCGAAGCGTCGCCCGCTTCTCCTGCCAGAGGCGCCGCCTGTCCCGCCGCGGAGTTAATGCGACGGGGCGAGTGGTTGGCGGGGCGGTCGTTGCGCGTGCGTGAGCCGTTCGAGGAACGGAACACGGGCGCGTTGTCTTCACGCCGTGAGAGAGGGTTCTCTCGCTGCCCCCGGATGGGATGTGAGCTTGGCTGACGACGTGACTGCTGCTCCTGCCCGCCTGCCACCGTCATTACTGCCGGCCCATTTTTGGCCGCACTGACCGCCGCGCCAGGCTGGCGCTGCTGGGTCGTGCGCTGGGTCACCTCGAGTCGTGGTATTGGTTCCGCAGTCAAGGAGGCGCGGTGGTGGCACGAGTGGCGGTGCAGTTGCATGCACGAAGCAGTCGGCGCGCCGGTTGCATGACGCGTGGGCCTGGGCCTCCAGGCTGGGTGTGTTGGGAGTCGGAGAAGCGGGCCCACTTGGCGTGGTTGCATGCCGCCTGCATGGCTGCCCGCCCCTTTTGCCCGTTGGTCTGGGCAAAAGTGGAGGGTCACTTGTAACCGCTGGGCGGTCGTGTGCACAGCGCGCGGCGGTTTGGCTTCTTCTGCTCTGAGCCGGTTTGCATGACGTGTGGGACCCAGCCCCCGCGCCGCAGGGGGGGACCTTGGAGTGTGTTGGAGAAGACTCAGCCCGCGACGGTTGGGGGCGCAAGTAGGGAGAGTCGCCTTTAAAAGGAGGGTGACCCCCTTCGGAAGGCGACCATGTCTTCGCGCTCCCTTATGCATCGTGTCTTTCCTCCTTCCAAGCCCCCGGATGGGGGATACCCACCATCTTTTTGCCTCATCGTTGGAGGAACGCAACTCTGTGGGAGTTGGTACCTTTCAGCCATCGTTCGGCTTCAAGGATTTTCATCATGCAGCCCGGCTGCACCCCTCCGCCGGCGGTCACCCAAGATGGTGACCTCCAGCTTGATGGTGGGGGAAAGCGAGCCAGGCTGCGGCCTCTGCCCCTCCCTCAGCCTCAAGGATTTTCATCACCAGGGCTGGGGAGGGGAGTGTGCCGAATTGGGGTCAGCCCCTACGTGGGCGGTGGCCCGCTCCTTCACTCAGTGATCGGAGGGAAGAGCGGTCGTCGTCCGTGGCGCCGGCAGCTGCACCGTGCCTGGCTCTCGGACGCGAGTGGCTTCGGAGCCGCTCGCGGCGCCGGCGTCTGCCACGGCAGCTGGAAGAGGTTCTTCCACCGACGAGATAGCCAGGGCCGGCCACGGACCGACCTCCAACTCTACGGCCTTCTGCCCGTCCTTGCCTCACGAGTTTGGGCATGGGCGGGGGCCTCTTGGCAGCAGCATCCGCCCTGAGGTCAGTGCTGCCGCTGTTCGGCCCCCCGGAGCAGAAGTCGTCGTCGTCGCTGCTGCTGGAGCGGGCGACGGCGCGCCGTTCGTCGGTCTTCTGTTGCTCCGCAGGCCCTCCCCCATCGAGTGGGGTTGTTCGTACCTGCGGAGGTGGAACCGGAGTTCTGTTTGTAATGACACTTTGGATGCCAGTGTTTTTTGTTCATTGTGGCTGTCGAGGCCTGAACATGTATGTAATTTTGGCACGGAGCCGTGTTTTTTCCTCATTTTCGAGCACTAAGACTCGCCTGTTGGTTGTCTGAACTGCTTCACCAAGCGTGAGTCGCCCCGTGTCAAGGTGACGAGTGAGGTATCCGTATCCCGGAGGCGTAGGAGTCCCTCGGCTCGGTCGGCCTTGTTGTCTGAGGCTTCTCTAGCTTACTTAAAGGGACCCCTTGGCCGCTCTTCGATGAGCCGAGGCCAGGGGTAGCGATATCAGCATGAACGGGGGCGGAGTTGGCTCGAAAAGGAAACCTGGTTGGCCGGAGCCCAGCCGGGTCGTCCGTTAGCGGGACCGACGCCGGAGTTGACCAGCCGAGGCCTCGGGTCGGGCTGGCGCCCTTGGAAGATGGTTGGCCGAGGTCCCCGGGGTGACCGGCCGAGCCGCCTGCCCAGGCCAGATTTCCGGAGAAGACCCTGGCAGCGATTGCCCGGGTGTGGCGATGATGTCGTCCTTCAGAGCGGAGATCCTTGGACCGCGTCGCCGTCCGAGGCTAGGTCGGACCTCGCCGAAGGTGTCGTCGATGCCGAGGGTGCTGCTGCCCCCTTCCAGCGTCAAGACCCGAGCCTGCAGGATCAGATTGTCTTGTAGCGTGTGTCTCCTGCGGCCGCCGAGGCCAGAAAACACACCCTCGCTGCGTTGTAAAGCTGTGTCTCTTTTCCTCTTGTTTCGAGTATTTGGACTTTTTTGTCGGCAACAGGGATGTTTGTGCGAGCGATAGTTGCTTCTCGCGGAAGGTGATGAGTGAGGTATCCGTATCCCGGAGGCGTAGGAGTCCCTCGGCTCGGTCGGCCTTGCCGCTTACGCGCACTTTTACCCGTCCATGAGGCTCTGTCACCGACTCAGCCGGGAAGGCTCGAAGGATCGCTTCAGCAGAAGAACTTCCGAACGTGAAGACTTGTTCGGTCCGCGGAATCACTTATCCGAACGTGAGTTACTTATCGCAGAAGGTGATGAGTGAGGTATCCGTATCCCGGAGACGTAGGAGTCCCTCGGCTCGGTCAGCCTTGGCTGCTTACGTGTACTCCGTCGTTTTCAGGATCCACTTTTCGAAGTAGTCAAAAAGCACGAAAGATATTCTGGCAGAAGAGATCTTTTTTTCGAGGAAAATTTCAACGCAGAGAGGGTTCCCCCCCTTTTAGCCCCCGAGGGAGGGTCGGGCTTTGCCGAGGCGAGGCCGACCCTTCCTTGATGACTAAACTTTGCGTGGGTGCGAGGTATATGAACAACTTGAAAACATCTTAAGGGTAGAAGCGACGTAGCTGTTGGGTGTTCCAAGCGTTGCCGTAGACCTCGCCTTGACTGTTTGCCAGCTTGTACGTTCCGGGCTTCAGAACCTTGGCGATGACGAACTGTCCCTCCCAGAGGGGCGTGAGCTTGTGCCTCCCTCGGGCGTCTTGTCGCAGCCGAAGCACCAGGTCGCCCACCTGGAGGTCTCGGGACCGGACCCCTCGGGCGTGGTAGCGTCGCAGGGACTGCTGGTACCGCGCCGAGTGTAGTAAGTCCTTGTCCCGAGCCTCTTCCAGCTGGTCCAGCGAGTCTTCTCGGCTAGCTTGGTTGCTTTGATCGCTGTAGGCCCTCGTCCTCGGGGAGCCGTATTCCAGGTTTGTGGGCAAGACAGCCTCGGCCCCGTAGACTAGGAAGAACGGCGTGAAACCCGTGGCTCGGCTCGGCGTTGTCCTCAGGCTCCAGACCACCGAGGGGAGTTCCTTCATCCATCGCTTGCCGAACTTGTTGAGGTCGTTGTAAATCCGAGGCTTGAGCCCTTGTAGAATCATGCCGTTGGCACGCTCTACTTGCCCATTTGACATGGGATGAGCCACGGCGGCCCAGTCCACCCGGATGCGGTGATCTTTGCAGAAGTCCAAGAACTTTCTGCCAGTGAACTGGGTGCCGTTGTCGGTGATGATGGAGTTCGGGACCCCGAAGCGATGGATGATGTTGGTGAAGAACGCCACCGCCTGCTCGGACCTGATGCTGTTCAGAGGTCGGACCTCGATCCACTTGGAGAATTTGTCGATGGCGACCAGCAGGTGCGTGTAGCCCCCGGGCGCCTTCTGCAAGGGGCCGACGAGGTCCAGACCCCACACAGCAAAGGGCCAGGTGATGGGTATCGTCTGTAGAGCCTAAGCGGGCAGGTGGGTCTGCTTCGCATAGAATTGACACCCTTCGCAGGTGCGGACAATTCTAGTGGCGTCAGCCACCGCCGTTGGCCAGTAGAAGCCTTGTCGGAAAGCATTTCCGACGATGGCTCGAGGCGCTGCGTGATGGCCGCAAGCCCCCCGAGTGTATCTCTCGCAGGAGTTCCTGACCCTCGGTGACGGAGATGCATCGCTGGGGGATGCCTGAGGGGCTGCGGTGGTAGAGCTCCTTCTCATCGCCCAGCAAGACGAACGACTTGTCGGCGTTTCGAGACCGGGGGGTCCCTGGGCCGACGAGTGAGTGTCGCCGCGTGCCCCAGCCCAGATGGGTCGAGCGCGAGGGCGAGCGCGAAGGGGGGAGAGCGAGGCGGCCGGAGACCGGCGTGAGAGAGGTGGGAATCCCGTGGCCTTCGTGTTCGTCCCGCGCCCAGGTCGGGTGCGCTTGCAGTAGGGGGTTACAAGCGTCCACGCGGGAGAGGGAGCGAGTGGCCCTAAGCGAGCGCATGTCTCGTCCTCGTCCCCGCGCGGCCAACCCTCTCTAAGAGGGCCCTGGTCCTTCCTTTTATAGGCGTAAGGAGAGGATCCAGGTGTACAATGGGGGGTGTAGCAGAGTGCTACGTGTCTAGCAGAGGAGAGCTAGCGCCCTAAGTACATGCCGATGTGGCAGCCGGAGAGATTTTGGCACCCAGCTGGTGTGATGTCGTGGCCGTCGGAGGAGCGATGGAGCCTGGCGGAGGGACAGCTGTCGGAGCGGTTGGGTCCTTGCTGACGTCCTCTTGCTTCCGTAAGGGGGCTGAGAGCCGCCGTCGTCACAGAGTATGCGGGGCGCCATCATTGCCTATCTAGCAGAGCGAGCCAGATGGGACACCGGTCTTGTTTCCTGCGGCCCGAGTCAGCTCGGGGTAGGGCGATGATGGCGCCTCTTGTTGACGTGGCTGGTCTGCGCCCTAGGTTGGGCGATGTGGAAGCTCCTCCGAAGCCGAGGTCGAGTCTGTCTTCCGTGGCCGAGGCCGAGTCCGAGCCCCTGGGTCGGGCGAGGCAGAGGCCGTCGGCTGAGGCCAGGGCGGAGTCCGAGCCCTGGGGTCAGGCGAAGCGGAGTTCGTCGTCTTCTGGGGCTGAGCCCGAGTCCGAGCCCTAGGTCGGGCGGAGCGGAGTTCGCCGTCTTCTGGGGCTGAGCCCGAGTCCGAGCCCTGGGTCGGGCGGAGCGGAGTTCGCCGTCTTCCGGGACTTAGCCCGAGTCCGAGCCCTGGGTCGGGCGGAGCGGAGTTCGCCGTCTTCCGGGACTTAGCCCGAGTCCGAGCCCTAGGTCGGGCGGAGCGGAGTTTGCCGTCTTCCAGAACTTAGCCCGAGTCCGAGCTCTGGGTCGGGCGGAGCGAAGTTCGCCGTATTCCAGGACTTAGCCCGAGTCCGAGCCCTGGGTCGGGCGGAGCAGAGCTTCCTATGGTGCCTTCGGCAGGGCCTGACTGCCTGTCAGCCTCACTCTGTCAAGTGGCACCGCAGTCGGTGTGGCACAAGCGGCGCTGTCCTTCTGTCAGGCCGGTCAGTGGAGCGGCGAAGTGACGGCGGTCACTTCGGCTCTGTCGGGGGGCGCGCGTCAGGATAAAGGTGTCAGGCCACCTTTGCATTAAATGCTCCTGCGATTTGGTCGGTCGGTGCGGCGATTTAGTCAGGGTTGCTTCTTAGCGAAGGCAGGGCCTCGGGCGAGCCGGAAATATGTTCGCCGTCGGAGGGGGGCCTCGGGCGAGACGGAAATCCTCCGGGGTCGGCCGCCCTTGTCCGAGGCTAGGCTCGGGCGAGGCGTGATCGAGTCGCTCGAATGGACTGATCCCTGACTTAATCGCACCCATCAGGCCTTTGCAGCTTTATGCTGATGGGGGTTACCAGCTGAGAATTAGGAGCCTTGAGGGTACCCCTAATTATGGTCCCCGACAGATATTTTGTTAGAAAACACTTTGTAGTACTGAACGTCGTTATTGTTTTCCCGTTGTTAGAATACAACAGTATCTACAATCGCGGAAGTAAATGTAGTGTGATGGTTTTGAAATTTCTTCGTATTTTGCGGGGCATAGAGGTCGCCCTAAGATGAGTAATTGCAAACGTGCTTGTGTTGGATTAAGTAAGCGCGAGTGTACCGTGCCGATTTAAGTCATTGCCGACTTAAACCGACTGCTCCGTTAGTAGGGTATAGTGGTCACCCCGAGTTAAGTAAGCGTGAGCATGCCACACCGCCTTAAGCCGTTGCCGACTTAAGCCGATTGCTCCGTTAGTATGGTATAGTGGTCACCCTGAGTTAAGTAAGCGTGAGCATGTCACACCGCCTTAAGCCGTTGCCGACTTAAGTCGATTGCTCCGTTAGTAGGGTATAGTGGTCACCCCGAGTTAAGTAAGCGTGAGCATGTCACACCGCCTTAAGCCGTTGCCGACTTAAGCCAATTGCTCCGTTAGTATGGTATAGTGGTCACCCTGAGTTAAGTAAGCGTGAGCATGTCACACCGCCTTAAGCCGTTGCCGATTTAAGCCGATTGCTCCGTTAGTAGGGTATAGTGGTCACCCCGAGTTAAGTAATCGTGCAGTTTGACAGTGAACAATTTGAGTGTCTTTGAAGTAATTTTATTGATGATATATTTCCCAATTTATAGAATACATTGTTGTCTCAATAGCTTTTGAGATATAACTAGGGGTAAAACTTCCTGAGATGTTCTATGTTCCATGAGTTCCCAATTTCCGTGTCGTCCATTTGGGTGAGACGATATGATCCAGGCCGAGTGACCTCTGCTACTATGAATGGTCCTTCCTATAGTGGTGACAGTTTGTGTCGTCCCTCCCCCGTTAGAATTCGGCGGAGGACGAGGTCTCCTACTGCGAAGGATCGATGCCGTATGGCCTTGTCATGATAGCGCCTCAGAGTTTGCTGATACCGGGCTGACTGAATCACCGTATTCAATCGTTCTTCTTCTAGTATATCAACATCTTCCAGTCTAGTAGCCTCAGCTTCTGCTATGTTTTCAAAGATTAACCTCGGTGCCCCAAACTTGAGATCTGCGGGTAGCACTGCCTCCGAACCATAGACCATGAAGAAAGGAGTGTTTCCATGTAGAGCTCGGCTAGGTTGAGTTCTCAGGCTCCAAACGACGTACGACAACTCTCTAATCCACTTTCCTGCGAACTTTTCATTCTTGTCGAAAACTTTTTTTCTGAGTGCTTCTAATATCATCCCGTTGGCTCTTTCTACCTGCCCGTTGGCTCTTGGGTGCGCCACCGAGGCATATTTGATCTGAATGCTTTTTTGTTCGCAGAAATCAAAAAACTCTGAGCTTGTGAAATTGGATCCCAGGTCGGTTATAGTGCTATTTGGTATTCCAAACCTGAATATTATGTCTTGTATGAATTCCACTGCCTTAGCTGAAGTTAGAGAGGCAATGGGTTTGAACTCTATCCATTTAGTGAATTTGTCGATAGCAACCAGTACATGAGTGTATCCTCCTTGAGCTTTCTTGAAGGGTCCAATCATATCCAGTCCCCAGCATGCGAACGACCAGGTTACATGTATGGTTTGCAGTTGCTGTGCAGGTAAATGCTGCTGTTTTGATAAGTACTGGCAGGCTTCGCACCTCTGGACTAACTCGGCTGCATCACTCTTTGCTGTTGGCCAGTAGAAACCCGACCTGAAGACCTTCCCAACCAGGGTCGTGGATGCTGCGTGTATCCCGCATTGCCCAGTATGGACCTCATCCAGAAGTTGTTTTCCAGTAGTCGAGAGAATGCATTCCATGAGGACTCCTGATGCGCCCCTTCTGTATAGCGTTTCCCCAATGAGAGTATAATGAGCTGATTGCCTCGCAATGCGTTCGGCTGCATTTTTATCATCTGGTTCCTCCTCATTTTTTATATACCTGATGATCGGCTCCCTCCAGTCATCTGGCTCTAGTTGGCTCAGAATATTGCATTCCTCTACCCGATCTAGTGAAATGCTTGGGTGCAGTACTTCTTGGACAAAAACTCTAGGTGGGACCTGAGTCCGACTGGATCCTAGCTTGGACAATGCATCAGCTGTCGTGTTGCGGTCTCTCTCCACATGATGAAATTCCAGACCCTCAAATTTGTCTTCTAGTTTTCGGACGGCGGTGCAGTATTTTCCCATGGAATCATTCGAGCAATCCCATTCTTTATTTATCTGACTTATGACCACCAGAGAATCTCCGTATACCATTAGTCTCTTGATGCTCAGTGATATGGCAATGTTCAGTCCATGAATCAGAGCTTCCTATTCTGCTGCATTGTTGGATGCTGGAAATAACAATTGAAGAGCATATTTGAGTTGTTCACCTCCGGGTGCAATGAAGAGGATCCCTGCGCCTGCCCCCTGCAGTTTCAACGATCCATCAAAATACATTCGCCATACTTCTGCAGTTTCCGGGTTATCCGACACCTGTTGCTCGGTCCACTCTGATACGAAGTCAACTAGTGCTTGAGTTTTGATGGCGGTGCGAGGTCGAAATTCAATGTCATGAGATCCCAGTTCACAGGCCCACTTGGCTATTCTTCCGATGGCTTCTTTATTGTGAAGAATATCCCCTATCGGAAATCCAGTGACTACTATGACTTTGTGGTCGTCGAAGTAGTGACGGAGCTTGCGTGCAATTAGAAGTACTGCATATAATAATTTCTGAACTTGAGGGTATTTCTTCTTCGAGGGACCCAGGACTTCACTGATGAAATAGACAGGATGTTGTACTGGGTATGCATGTCCTTCTTCTGCTCGCTCGACTACCAACGCGGTGCTCACCACGTGAGTCGTGCAAGAGATGTATAATAGCAGATCTTCAGCCGGTTGAATCGGCGTGGCTCGGCGAAGTGGTTTTAGCACTGGTGGTGTTGTCAAGAATTTCTTCAGCGCATCTAGAGCTTCCTGTGCTTCTGAAGTCCACTGGAATTTGTCTACCTTCTTGAGCAACTTATAGAACGGTAAGCCTTTTTCTCCCAGCCTTGATATGAATCTGCTTTGAGCTGCCATGCATCCGGTAAGTCTTTGTACTTTCTTCTGTGATCGTGGTGCTTCCATTCTCATGATAGCCTCGATCTTTTCCGGATTGGCCTCAATTCCTCGGCGGCTGACGATAAACCCGAGCAACTTTCCTGCCGGCACTCCGAAGACACATTTTTCGAGATTAAGCTTCCATCGATATCGCCGTAGACTGTTGAAGACCAGCTGTAAATCTTCAATGGAGTTTTCTGAATTCACTGTCTTAATCACCACATCATCCACATAAGCTTCCACACGCTTGCCCCTGTGGTCGGCTAAGCATGTCTGAATAGCTCTCTGATAAGTCGCTCTAGCGTTTTTGAGGCTGAACGTCATGGAGGTATAGCAGAAGGCTCCGAACGGGGTGATGAATGATGTTTTTTCCTCGTCTTCTTTTGCCAAGCTAATCTGATGATACCCAGAGTAGCAATCCAAGAAAGACAACACAGAACATCCGGCGGTTGAGTCCACCACCTGGTCTATCCTAGGAAGTCCGAAGGGATCCTTCGGACAGTGTTTGTTGAGATCCGTATAGTCGACGCACATGCGCCAATCCACTTTATTCTTTTTGAGTACAAGAACAGGGTTAGCTAACCACTCAGGATGTAACACCTCTCTAATGAATCCGACCGCGACCAAGCGAGCCAGCTCAGCACGGATGGCTTCTCTCTTGTCGGGCGTGAAGCGACGTAATTTTTGTCGGATCGGCCTCGCCTGGGGGTAGACCTTCAATTTGTGCTCAGCTAGTTCTCTCGGGACTCCCGACATATAAGCAGGTTGCCATGCGAATATGTCTCGGTTATCTTGCAAAAACTGGATGAGCGCGCCTTCCTATTTGTCATCCAGGCTGGAACTGATGATAGCAGTTTTGCGCTCGTCGGTGAACCCAAGATTGATTCTCTTGGTTTCTTCAGTCGGCCGTATAGAGGTCACGGCTTGAGCTTCATTCGCGGGTATCGCGAGGTCTTCCTCAGGCTTTGAGTTCGCCTGCGCAGAAGAAATCGCCGATGGTTTGGTGGTGAGGGCCGCCTGAATGGCCACTCGGAAACATTCTGCGGCACCTTGGAAGTCAGCGCGCACAGTTATGATTCCTTGTGGTCTTGGCATCTTCAATATCATGTATGTATAATGTGGAATGGCCATGAACTTCGCCAATCCAGGCCTCCCGATGATGGCGTTGTATCCGCAGTCGAAGTTGGCCACCTCGAACCTCAGAAACTCGGTCGTGTAGTTTTTCGAAGTTCCGAAGGTGACCGACATGTAGATGTGGCCCAGCGGATATTCTCCTTCAGACACGATGCCGAAGAAGGGTGCGTCCAACTCATGGAGCTCTTTGAGGGGGACTCCGGAGGAAGGTGACGTTGATGCTGCTTCCCCTGTCCACTAATACCTTCTTTACCCTGCTCTCTCGGATCACCGGATCGACGAGGAGCGGGTACTTGCCTGGGTGGTCGAAGTTGAGCCACTGATCTGCTCGGGTGAAGGTGATCAGGTGCTCAGACCATCAGTACGGGGTGGGAGGACCGGTAGCCGCCACCAGTATCTGACGATCGTTGAGTTTTTGTTGTCTCTTGGTTTCTTGCGACCCATGTCTGCCGAAGATGACGTTGACCTCTCTGTCAACGTGCGGGAAGGCTCCACCTCCTCCCTCCTCCTACTGCTGGGGTTGTCGCGGTTCTCCTCGCGGTGGGGGAGGAGGTAGAGGTTGGAAGGGTCGGCCGTTCCCCACAGAATGCTTGAAGTCTCTGCAGTTCCGGAGGGTGTGGCGCATGTCCTTGTGGTACGGGCACTGGGCGTCGAGGATGTCGTCCAGTGTGTGCTCGCCTCCGCGAGGTCCTCCTCGGGCGCGAGAGGCGAGCGGTCCGGCTGCGTGGACCTCTTCACGAGGCCTCTTCTCCCAGCGTTTGTCGGGTTGCTGGTCCGCATCACGTCGCGGTGCTGCCGGTGCGGGCTTTGCTCCTCCGATGAGGTCTTGAGCTCGTTCGTCGGCGGTGATGTAGAGGTCGGCTTCCCGGAATAGCTGCTCAGAAGTGGTCGGCGCCCTCTGTAGTATGGCTCGGACGAAGGTCGAGTCATTGGATCCCGGTAGAAGTCCTCGATCACTGCTGCTTCCGCGACCTCGGGGTTGCGATTTCTCATGGTCTACAATCTTTTGAGGTATGACCGGAGAGTTTCGTCCCCCGGCGCTTGATGGATTTGAGGTCCCATGGTCGCGCCGGTTTGTCGGAGAGAGATTGGAAGTTGGCGGTGAAGTGCTGACTGAAGTCGCTCCAGTCGTCGATGCAATGTCGAGGTAGGTGTCACAGCCATTGCAGCGCGTCTTGTCCAAGGACAATAGGAAAGTACGTGGTCATCACATCTTCGGTTGCCCCAGCGGCTCGGGCGACAGTGGTGTAGACGGCCAGCCAGCCACTCAGATCCTGCTTGGGTTCATATTTGTCAACGTTGGAGACCTTGAAGTTAGGGGGCCACTGAATGGCCCTGAGGCGTGGAGTAAGTGCCGATACTCCACACGTGTCCTCTTGTCGTCGATGATGATGTCTGTCCCGGGGAGGGGAGTGGTTGTCATGGTGCCTCGACCGTCCCTGGGTGGTGCCACCAGTCGAAGCCGTTGCCGACTCAGTCCTGGTGGCCTGACTCCGTGCCGGGATGCCGTGATCCCGGTCATACTCTTCTCGGCGACGGATCTCGTTCTCGTGTCGTCGTTCGCGCGAAGCGTTGATGGAGCTCCGCGCGTCCCGCCGACTGTTGATGGCGTGTCGTAGATCGCTTGGCGGATGAACGAGTGGCAGAAGGTGGTTGGCCACCCGAGTGAACAGCCGCCGATAGCCCTCGGCGTCTGGAGTCCGGGGGAGGCCATCAGCTATCCGAGCCAATACTCCACCGACTTCACTCAGTGTGTTCATGGCTCGGGCAAAGTCGGGGTTCAGGTTGCATCCGAAGAGTGGATTCTCTCGACGTTGCCTTGTTTCCTGCTCAGCCTGTTCTTGAGCCTGCCGACAGTCACGTCGTCGAGAGTTCCTTCTTTCTCTGAGGACCCGTTCTTCCGGAGTTTCTCCCACTTCTGAGACCTCGTCTCGTGATACGGGCTGCGCTGGATCCCGTTCTCCGGCCTCGTGATGTCGCCGAATATTTCGCGTCGGTTCCTCCACCGGCGAGATTCCCGATGAAGAGGTTCTTCTCCTGGTGCAGTCGGTTCATCGTCGGAGATAGGTTTCGATTCTACTCTTCCCCCGATGAAGAGGATGACGGGGTAGAATGGAACAGTTGTCGCGACGATTCTCTTTCTGCCCTTTTTTTAGGACGGAGGCACAGAAAGAGCAGCTTGACGATCCTTTGCCTCATTCGCTTCCTTTTTCCTTGTGATTCGTGTCCATTTTTCCGTCGGAGAGGTGGACACCGGAGTTCTCCGGGTAGACGGACCCTCGGCTCCTAGCTTGCTGGAGGTGAATTGTTCTCGGAGCGCTGGAGGTTGCGCTTTTTCCTGCTTTGCTCTGATTTTCTCGGAGATCTTTGAGGAAGACTTTCTCTCTGGTGGATCCGCGATGCGATGCAGAGTTCCCTCCTCATTTGCTACAGATGAGATAGTTCCAAAGTAGAACACGGACCTAGGACGGAGGATGATCTTGTGCTGGAAGGTGACGGTCATTGAGCTAGCTTGGATCGATGACACACCCCCTACCTGGCGCGCCAGCTGTCGGTGTTTTGTGTCCGACCGCGCACCCGGGGTTGCCACTCAAGGTGCTTTTTGGAGTAGGACGGTGTTACCAACTGTAGCTCGATGGTTCGTGCTAGATGCACAAGAGACAATGGGCAGTTGTGTACAGGTTCGGACCGCTTTGAGATGCGTAACACCCTACGTCATGGCGTGAGTACTTTATGTGGTGGGTTACAAGGAGGTTCTCTAGTGTTGGAAAAGTAGAGAGCCGGGTGGGTGGCTAAGTAGTGAGGTAGATGTCTTTGAAGGGGTGCCCCCTAGGCCTTATATACTCGACCGTGGGGCATTACATGTGGATATGATAATAACGTGTGCCTAAGTAATAGTGAACTGACTGAGTCTATCTTAGTATAATTCAGCCGACCCATCCTCGCTCGGTTCCGATGTACGAGGCTCCTGCGCGGGAAGGTCGGGTCACTGTTGTGATCACTGCTCGAATTCGTCGGGCCGTCTGGGCTTGCGTCGGTCTGATCTTGTGTCGATCCACTTCACTAAGCGTTCTTTCCCAGGCCCACGAAGGGATGACCTCGCGAATTATTGGGCCCACAGGCCTTTCGTGAGATCTTTTATCCTTCTGGTGGACCCGGGGGATATCCGTCCCCCACAGGTGGTAACACTGATTCGAAGCAAGGCGCAGGTCTCTGGTTTGAAGCTCAGCGGGTGCAAGTTTTTTTTGCCAAATAAACACATGCCGCTTCCAGTTGGTGGGCCGGGGCCACGTCGCCAGGCGGGGCTGTGTCCCACTTTACCAAAAAACTGCGGCCCATGTAGGCCAAGGATCCCACGCCGTCAAGTGGTGTGTACACGTGGGGCGTTTTTTACTAAAACTCATCTGTGACCAATTTATTTCATCATTACGTCAACCGATCAAGGCAAATTAGCGATGACGATATCAAATCTAATCTGTGACGAACTTGTTGCGTCCAAACTTTGTGTCTATGACGTTCCTTTCATTTTCGTCATTAATATTCAAGTCTAATCTTCGTCACTTGTAATTGTTGACGAAGATGTAAATTTGGTCATAGAAATGTATCAATCTGTGACTGAAGTCACCAGCGTCACGAGAAAATCGTCACTGATGATCACATTCTTACTGATGATCACATTCTTACTAGTGGTTGTCGATGAATTTATGCTTCAATTCCTCCCATGAGTCGATAGAAGTTGTAGGAAGACCAAATAGGCACTTACTGTGGTGCCAAGACACATGGACAAGTAATTTACCATAATGGAAGAGTCCACAAATCTTACAGAGTCCACAAATATGGGGTGAAGCTATGAAAAAAATATTATTTTTAGATTTATTCTATACCACTCACACGTGGAAGTATCATTTCAAAAGCTTCATAGATGAAACTATTTCAAAAGACCCGTTTGGGGAAAAATATCTCATAATAGTCATGAAACTATTAGCATAAAGGTATGTTTAACGGATGTTTAAATGCAAGGTAGCTAATAGTTAGTTGCTAAAGTTAGCTAAAGATATCCAAACATTGCATCTAATAGTTCAGCTAATAGCTATTTTTAGCAAATTAGCTAATAGCTAGCAAGCTAAGGCCCTATTTGGAACCCCTAGAGCTCATTGTTAACCAGCTAACAAATCATTCGTTGGATTGAGCCAGCTAATGAAATAATTGTTATCTATAAGGCAACTAACACTTAGTTAGGTATTAGTTGAGGGGTGTTTGGTACCTTTACAACTAATTTTAGCTGCTAACTATTAGTTTTAGAGGTTCCAAACATATCGAGCCTTCTACTATTAATTTTTTAGCTAACTAATCATTAGCTTCAGGGGTGTTTGAATGCACTAAAGCTAATAGTTAGTGACTAAAATTAGTTGAAACATCCAAACACCTTAGCTAATAGTTCAACTATTAGCTATTTTTGGTCAATTATTTAATAGTTAGGTAGCTATTTGTTAGCTAGCTAATTCTACCACCAATTTTTAGCCAACTACTCCCTCCGTTTTGTTTTAGTTATCGCTGGATGGTGCAAAATTAAACTATCCAGCGACAACTAAAAAGAAACGGAGGGAGTAACTATTAATTCTAGTGCATTCAAACACCCCCTCACTAGAGCTATTAGTTGGCTAAAAAATGCTGACAAATAGCTGACTAACTATTAATTGATTTTAACTAGGTTGAACCAACTAATAAATAAATGGATAGTTGAGGGTATAACTAATAATTAGTTGGACTATTAGCTGATGGTGTTTAGATATATCCAGCTAAAATCAGCTAATGGCTGAACTATTACGTGAGTTGTTTAGATGTATCAGGGCACATTAGGTTCGGATAATTCTACATTGATGCGCCTGTTAATCGAAATATTTCTTCGGTCAAATACATATTTCAATTAATGATGATAAAAGTAGTACTGTATTGTTTCCTTACTTTCATGACCAAGACCGTACGTACTCCCTCCATTTATTTTTAGTTGTCACTGGATAGTTAAATTTTGCACTATCCAGCGACAATTAAAATGAAACGGAAAAAGTATATATTAGAAAAAATATGGAGAATAGTACGATATATATATATGTTTCACGAGACGGAGCTTAGAACTCGTAGATTACAGAGCGCGCTGATGCATACAGAGCGCGCTAAGCGAGACTTGGCCTTCCATCCTGCTCAACCTCTACTACCTGCATCCTCAGCTGCTGGCGGAACCTCTGGATGAACTCCTCGGCCAGACCGTCAATGTCTAGCACCGCCATGGCCTGATGAGGTGAGCGGCCCGGCGACCACCCTCCGTCCCTCCGCGTGACGATGGTCCCCGTCGCTTGCTTGGCGCCGACGCACGGCGGCAGGCGCCGTTGGCGACGTCGACGCCCATTCACGGCCAGAACATTGACAGGTGTGGCGGTACACGAGAACTCGTAGCTGCCCCTGAAGTAGTCGTCGTCCGCGGGTCGATGCGTGGCTTTCCAGAGCTCCCTGCACTTTTCCACGATAACCGAGCCGGCAAGGCGGAGGTCCCACATGGCGCTCGACAGCTTCCCCATGGATAGGTGTCGCTGCAGTTTCATTGTCTCTGAAGAACAGATGAACAGATGCAGTGGCAAATTAAACAAAGCAACAAGAACAAAGCTACTACTACTAGCTAGAGCATGCGATGGCTTATAAGAACAGCAAGCAGCGTAGTATTTATTGTAGGGTCTACGAGTCGAAAGCTTCAAGTAGTGGAAGGGCGCCGGAGCGGGGAAGTTTCGGAACATTGCTTCCAGATTATGTTTACCGTATGCTATTTCGTCATTGTTAATTTCGTGGCAGCACAAGAAGTTCCTTTGAGAAGGTTGACGTGACGAATAATGGAGGAATATATTAAACGCGGTTCTGGTGTGTTTTTGCACTAAAGGTTAGGACTTAAGGCCTGTTTGATTGGCTGACTAACCGACAACGACTGCTCTGATTCATTAAATCGTGATTCAATCGTAGGTCACATTTAACACTTAAACCCTTCCACCACCAGCTCAATAATTTTTATAAAAAACCATCTAAGAAACCATGGTTATATCTATGGTTGGATCGTAATATAATAGATTAGATGATTTGCTTGCACAGAATGACTACTTGCATAACGGTCGTTGCCTAACTAACCTGTCACACTTTGTCTAACTTTTCTGTCTAATATTAGTTATTCAATTTGAACGACTAACATTAAGCGAAGTGTGACATAATTAGCCACAAACAAAACATGTCTTTAATGTTACTATAAACAAATTCAATATATCAATTCGTTTTTTGTGAATACTTCTTATATCATTTAAGATAAGATAATATAAAAACTACTTGATTTTACTTGTTCATGCATTCTTGCTCTTTAATTTGCTGCAACTATCCACTTAACCGGCTCCTTTGCACACCGGTTTGAGATGGTGTACAAGGGCAAGAGACTGCTTGGTATACACACCAGCGAGTCAGCAATGCCAGCACAAACACTTTACTTCAGAAATTGCACCATAGCTTCAAAAATTCCACCCGAACAAGTCTTTCTCCACGTATACACTTCTTCTTCTTCTTCCTTCAAACAAGAGATGATATCACCATCGAGTTGAACAATGTCGGACTACGTTTTCTCTGATAGCACACAATAGCTTCAGTGCGTCCACAGTGTTCATCATTGGCCGACTAAGTCGATCCTTGCCGCCTAGAAATTTGCTGGCACTCAACAAAAAGCTGAATTCCGATAGTGCTAGCTGATTTCTGCATCATATCAGTGTACGTGGAGCGCGCACGGTGATCCTGAAACGGACGTTTGCTGGCGTGAAAAAAATAGTAACATCATCCAGTGTAATTAATAAAACATTGCTGCGGTTCTTCTCTCTATCTATAGAAAATTGCAGTACAAACACTCCATACAGAAAAGCATGGAATCAACCGAAGTGCATGCCTCTACGTCTATACGCTTCAAGAAAACAGGAGGTGTGCCGTTTGCAGAAGCACTCTCCTATGTGATGGTGACTTGTCGTGCAAAACGGTTCGAATCCCATGGCAATTGTAGGGTAAACAGGCGACTTTTGTCGGCGACTGCATGGTCCGATTGCAACGGTGATCTCCCCAGCAAAAGTAGGAGAAATTGTTTGTGCTCTCTGCTGCATCACCCGATCCATCTCGCTGGAACTCTCTGCCAACTTTGCGGGGAGATGATGAGTACGATCAGGCCATGGAGATGAGGATCACAGGGAAGAGGATGATGGCGACCTCGAGAGGGCAGCCGTGTCGTTGGAGGCTGCTCTAAGCAGAATTCCATGTTTGGGAGAGGAGAGGGGGAACACAAAAGATGTTTGATTGTTACTAGCACTACACTAGCGAGAGGGCCTATAGCTTAATGGTTAATGCTTTCGACACCTCCAGATCCTGGGTTCGATTACTCTCGGGGACGAATTTCTGGCTTGGTTAAAAAAAAAATTCTTGTTGTGCCCCACCTGCTCCTAGGTTTAGGTTTAGGTCCTGCACGCCACCCATCGGCTCGTCCATTGCATTCTCGGCCGGGACCATGTTTCTCTCGTTGTGCCCTGCCCGCTCCTAGCCTGCACGCCACCCTCTGGCTGGGTCGTTGCATTCTCGATCGGGACCATGTTTCGGTCTCTTCTTAATATAATACTAGTAGGCGATATTTCTCTCCCCGGCCGAGTTTTTTACTACCACTACACTAAAACTAATATTTTTTAGCATCCAGAGACCGTAAAAAATAAGTCTTTACCGTCAAAAATAGTTTATTTTAATGCCCTAAGGCCTATTTTTATGGTAGTGTCTGGTAGGAAATTTACTGTCATATAACTCATATAACTGAGTGTTATCTTCGGCGGTGGCCGACGAACATAACCCTACAAATGGTTATTCTTTTTACGGTCGTTCCTGACCGCCGAAAATAATAATGTGTTATTTAGGGCAATCATCGAAAATAAATTGTCCTTTTTTGGCGGCTAGATTTAGCCACGTAAAGTAACCATTTCCAGGAATCTAGAAATTTACTACAAATTCATACACAAATCGCATCCATATATATCTATATATATATATATATATATATATATATATATATATATATATATGTGTGTATATATGTATATATATATATATGTATATATCACATACATTTCACATTTTAACATCACTCAAGTATATAGCATTCAACAAAAATATATCATCACAACCAATATACATATTTCATCCATTCAACAACAACATTCACATTACATCAGTTTGACAATATTATACCATTAGGTTCAACATTCAATAAGCGTTACGTGAAGTCATCGACAAAGCAAGCAAATATAAGTCTCATCCACCAAAGAAACAAAGTTTTATAGACACTTAAGCGAATATAAGTCTCATTCAATAATCATTTTGTCCCTAGTTTGGTCGACATCCTGGTTGATCCCCACTAAGCTTAACTGCATTCAAGCATGTTCACATGCATGAAAACACACCTTAGGTACATCTCTATAACTTGACCATTGGCAGTTTGATCCTATGGCTCATAAGGTTGATCACATGAATCCATATGCCCACTTGAAGTACTATAAATAGAGAGGTTGATGGAGACAAAGTTCTAGACCTTATGTCAGATTCAAGATAACTCTTGTTTTGGTAGAATGCAACACAATGATCCAGCTTAATATCAAAAGACTCGAACCATACAACCTTAGCACCTTGAATCCTCTAGTTATCAACTATATCATTAATTTTGTTGACCTTATTAAGAAGGATAATCCCTATCTACAAAATAAAGAACACAAACAAGAACTCAAAAGTAGATAACTCAATGAAGGTGACAACTACATATGTAAAATTAAGAAAATGAAAGAGGAGTTTTACAACCAAAGACGATGGTTGTTTGATGAATCCTCTAGTTATCTGATTCGCCGTGATGGTCCCTGCCTTGGGGAGGAGTCTAAGCCCACACAGATGGAGACAGTGGATGGGTCCCATATCGACAATAATGAGTAGACTTGTCCCTCGTGTGACTCTAGGTATTAGGAGTGTGCCCTAGCTAGGTATGACCAAATCTTGTGATGATTTAGACTTATCCTGGACCTACCCTAAATTGTATTAGCATCCGCACGCAACATAGCGTATGCAATCATGTTTTGGATCGTCCTTAGGTCCTCATGGAACCATGTGTTGTCCTAGGATAGAAGTGGAGTAGTCCCATCCAATAAGAGCTTAGCCATCATGATATTGTGTGTCGAGGAGGTGCAGACTGGCTGCCCTTGGAACTCAGCCATCTAGTTTTGGAAATGGGTTTCACGACCACTCCAACACAGATCTTCCTAGATCTCTCATATTCTTATTGTTGAGTTGTCTTTGTCCTCGAAGGGCGAATTCTCATATCGCTCAAAGCTCGTCACGAACATGAACTAAGCCCCCAAGTATTTGTAGTCCAAATCCGAGTCATTATAATTGACCGAATTGATGCAGAGTCTAAGTCTGAAAAGTTGTTGTGATGGAAGTCGGCCCGAATTGTAGATTGTATCAGTTTGATTCGGACATCACTATCTTGAAGTTGTTGGGGCGTTATCCTGAGACGCCCGAGCATGTCACTGATGAAGTGGACCATACTGAAATTGATTTTTGATATCACAGGGGTATTAGGAGTATGCCTGAGATTCTTCAACACATCGTCGATGAACTTGAGGTTAACGAGGAAGATCTCTTGTCCTTGTACGAAGTTCATTACTGCTATCATATGTACAATGGTCAGCGTGACCACCCTACCTAGAGCACAAACTGTCAAGGAAGTTTTGGTAGTGAATTTATAGGGAAGATCATGAGATCGAGAACTAAAAGTGGGTGCACCAGAGACAATAATTTAAACTGGTTTAAGCTCTCTCAATGAGAGATAATACCCTACGTCCTATGTGTTGTAGTGTCTATTTCCTATGTAATACGATCGAATGATATGTTTGGATGGGCGCTACCTCCTCTTTTAATAGTCCAAGGAGCTACAGTTGGTTACATAAAGCTTATCTTGCCATTAGCTAGATAAGTATGGAGATCGGTCTAACTGACCACCTTCTAAAAATAAGGAGACTTATCTCTATCTTTACCTATAGACTCCCATATAAGTCGAGATATGCTACTTTTATAAAGATACCACCCTTATCATGAATTATCATCTTTCCTTAATTATCTATATCATGCAGGCAGATCATGTTCTGCCATGTGGGCCAAGTCCTCTTGTGTCTGAGTCTCTCATGTCGAGTCTGTCGGTCCCACATATCAGTGTCTTCTTTGTTGGAACGTTTGGGTGCCCATAGTATATATCCTTAACAAAAAACTCTTGTTTTTCTAAGAAAGCTACCCTATCATATTTATAGCATGGATAAAAAGTATGGCATGAAAAATAAAATATCATAGATAATCGCTTGAGATAGTATAGCCCTTATCATGGTGATCTCCATCACCATGTCTTGTCTATATTTGTTATATTTAGGTCATACCATTCATAACATTCCCTATAGAAAACCAAGTTAGGTGGAGAACCAAATACTACCACATGGTGTAAAAAATTGTCCAAATAATATATACATTGTATACAATTTATAGGAAATTCATTGGTCACATCAATGAAATGGCTATGAAAATCTCGTTAGATTGGTCAAATCAAGTTGACTCCGAGAGATTCCAAATGCCTCTATTTTCACTATCAATTATATCTATAATCATGTGAGGTAAAACAATGGTAGTGCATCCAACACAAATTCACTTTCTTTCCTAACCTAAAAGATACACACATTTTTAGCCTCCATGAAGATTCTAGGCGGTAGGGGAAAACTATGTGAATGGCAAAGAAGGAAAGTGAACTGATCTTATGCCTCGATGGTGATTTCTAGCGGAAGGGGCAAACAAGTTGTGCAACTGTACCGATAACTATCTCATCTATTGTAATCTATGATGTCGGTACCCTGAAACTAGGGTACCCCTTACTACTGTATAAAGACGCAGTACCCGCGCGGCTATCTTTAGTCGCATGGTAAAAGTGTTGTAGGTGGGACCAGGCCATAACTCGCCACAGCCTCGGGCGACTACTCTGGGCCAGCTACAGCGCCTAACCCCACCACATGGGCGGGTCCGGGGCCGCCACGTGTCTAGAGAGAGTGATATACTCCAAGGCGTCAACAGTGAGTCCGGACCCCCATGGGAAAGTGTCGGACCCCTGGATATACAGTCCGGACCACCAAGATTGGTCCAGGACCCCCACGTGTACGGACCGGATCCCTAGAATGGGATTCGGACCCCTCCATATGGGGCCCGGGCCGCCCATAGTAGGGTCCCAAGGTTCCAGGACAGAACACACCCGGGCCTTAATCAGGGCTCAGGCGGGGGTCCAGAGCCGACACGTGTCTAGACCTGGTCTGGTAGGATCTGGATCTATCAGCATAAACTTCTGCTCCCCGCTCAGGCGGAGACCCGATGCTACCACGTGGCATACTGCGCGTGGCATAAGCCAACGAGCGGAACCTAGTATGACGCCTCTGGGCTACACGTGCCTTCGCATTCATTACGTATAAGACATGCGCCTGTCCATTCCGCTGACAGACGACATACTCAGTCCACGATACGTGGGCCGTGCAGTTACTCACCATTACTCCCGCATTACCAGGAAAAGGGTAATGACCTATTAATACTGCATGGACTACAGTCATCATGACTCACGCCGATTACTCATGTGTTACTCTTTCAGCATTAGTTATTCACATAATGTATTTCTCCCATTATGCTCCTAGGCCCGCATGTCAGGGCTCAGCATCCTTGTATGTGCCTCCCTTAGACTATAAAAGGGAAGGAACACAACGTTACAGGGGACAGACTCAGACAAGCTCACACGCTCCATCACACACTCAATACAACTTACACACAGTGGAGGTAGGGTATTACACTCCGCCGGCCTGAACCACTATAATCCCTCGTGTCCTCTTGTGTTCATCCCGAATTCACCAAACAAGCAATCGCTTAGGCCCCCTCCTCATCTTAGGATTAGGACGGATGCATTCTGCCACCCGGGCGGTGGATTTTCCCCACCAACATTTGGCACGCCAGGTAGGGGGCTTGGCTTTAGGTTTTTCGCCTGTTTTCTTGCTCGACATGATGGTTCAGATCGTCGAGCACCGTGACCTGGCTCCCAAGGACTTCCTAATGGAGGAAGGGGCAGCATCTTCCGTGCTGCGAGGCTCTTACCGCCCTGCGCCCGGTGCTGCTGCTATGCACGCTACGCAGCAGCGTACACCCGCGCAGACATCCAGGGCTTCGTCGAGGGCCGCTCCTGGTGGGGCGTTGTCTGCAACCAGGGAGTTGCTGCGTAACCCCCAAGTTCCATGGCTTCGCCGAGGGCCATGAGGCAGTGGCGCGAAGATGTCGATCGTCTCCTCGGCATGGCCCATCCTAGCTCTGCCAGGTCCAGGCCACGATCATTCCGGCGTCAACACGAGGCGTCGGCGTCTGTGCGCTCACCCTCAATGAGGGGTGCACGGACTGACAACCTACGGGCAGAGCTCAACCGCAGGCATGCGGGTGAGGATGTTCGAGTCTCTCTGGAGGATGACCTGCGAGCAGAACTCAACCGCAGGCGTGCAAGCGAGGATGCTCGAGTCTCCCTGGAGAGGGCGCGTGAGTGTCGCCAAAATTGCGAGGGACGCAACCTTGACCAAGACTTCACTGCAAGTGATGCCCGAATCTAGGCGGGTGTCCCATTGGTCAGCGTGGGCTGCGTCGCGCTAGCGGATCATCTCCGCACAACGACTTGGCCACCCAAGTTCTGGCCACATCTGCCGGAGAAGTACGACGGGACATCAAACCCGTCGGAATTCCTGCAGGTCTACGTTACTGCCATTACGGCAGCTGGTGGAAACACTGCTGTAATGGCAAGCTACTTCCATGTAGCCTTGACCGGGCTAGCCCGGACCTGGCTCATGAACCTCACCCCGGGGTCGGTCTACTCCTGGGAAGAGCTCTGTGCGCGGTTTACAGCAAACTTCGCCAGTGCTTATCATCAGCATGGCATGGAGGCTCATCTCCATGCAGTGAGGCAGGAACCCAGGGAGACTCTTTGGGCTTTCATCTCCCGTTTCACCAAGGTACGGGGGACTATACCTCGCATCTCCGATGCCTCCATTATCACTGCTTTCCAATAGGGGGTGCGTGATAAGAAGATATTGGAGAAACTGGCGACACATGACGTGGAAACCGTCACTACGCTTTTCACTCTGGCCGACAAATGTGCCAGAGCAGCTGAGGGCCGTGCATGGCACTCGACGCCACAAACCGGAGTTACCCAGACGGGCGGCTCAGCTATTGCCACCCAGGGCGGTGGCAAGAAGAAGAAGAAGAACCGTGGCCACGATAGGCCGCAGTCTGGTGCTCCAGTCGCCGCAGCTGTGGCTAGGGGCCGGGACGAGCACGAGCGCGGCAAGCGCCCACGGCAACAGGGAAATGACAGTGGGTCATTCCCTATCCACCCCAACAGTCGCCACAGCGCCTCGGAGTGCCGAGGGATCCTCAAGCTCACTAAGCGTATCAGCGAGCGGCGCGAGCATGCCTCCAGGGATGGCTCGCTGCCTCGACGCCGGCCTGGCAAGGAGAAGGTCGACGAAGGCGACCTGGCCGCGGGAGAACGGGACCTCGGGTATCAGGCCCCCAAGCAAGTTCTTAAGGAAATCCTCACTGGAGACTCCGACTCTGGTGATGACAATGACCGCCACAAGAAGCTATACTTTATGTTTGGCGGAAGCTGGGAGCTCACCTCCTGTAGGAACGTGAAGTCCCTATGTCGTGAGGTCCTTTCGGCGACTCCAGGGGTCCCGAAGGCAGCTCCACAACAGCGGTGGTAGAGCACCACTATCTCCTTCGGGGCATCCGACTGCCCCAAAAACATGGCAGGGGCTGGTATACTACCACTCATCACTGCCCCTGTGATCGCAAACATGAAGCTGCATCATGTGCTGATTGATGGTGGGGCTGGGCTCAACGTCATCAGCCACGCTGCGTTCAAGCAGCTGCAGATCCCAGGATCCCGACTGGGACCCTCTCGCCCGTTCTCCGGAGTGGGCCCTCAGCCGGTGTATCCCCTTGGGAGCATCGCACTCCCGGTTACATTCGGGACTGAGGAAAACATCCGCACTGAGAACGTCCAGTTTGATGTTGTGGAGGTTAACCTCCCTTTTAATGCCTTCATTGGCAGGCCGGCCCTGTACCGGTTCATGGCCATTGCCCATTATGGGTACTTGGTCCTCAAGATGCCATCCCCTGCTGGGGTCCTCACCATGTGGGGCGACCGCCCCTCCGCGCTTGCAGCTGTCGAGAAGTTGCACGCCCTGGTGGCAGAAGCTGCTTGCCCGGATGACGGGGGGAAAGACCCCTCGACTTCCTGTACCAAGACGCCTGCCAAGGTGCCTAAGGTGCAACCATCTAGGGCAAACGGCGTCCCCGTCAAGACCATCCGGCTCAGCGCGGATTCCTCCCAGACCACTCGCATCGCAGGTGATTTGGAGGAGAAATAGGAGATCGCGCTAGTTGGGGACTTGTTCTCAACTACTATGAATTAAGAACAAGGCAACATAAAATGTTAAATATTAATGCCCTTCGTCCGCTGAAGCACTATCTCCCCAAGGATTTAATGAACTTCGGACGAAGACCATGAGTAAAATATCACGAAGGTCACACCTTCGTGATCAGACTTACAAAATAATTTGAAATAAAATATAAAACATGAAACATTAGAGAAAGAATGTACCAAAAATAGATAACTTTATTCACATATTTTATTATACGAACCTAAATATCAAAATATAATGTTTAGGTACATTTATACCTTCGCCTTGGCAGAAAATTATAATTCCCGAGCAATGCGTTTGCAATTACAGGATTGCGTGAACAGTAAAGGAATACTGTTCACTATTTATAGGCACAGGACACAGCCTGTAACGAATTACAATCATACCCCTTATAAAAGTTTACAACAATGACTCAGACCTTTATAGACTAAAAGGTCATTCCATCTTTAAGTCGGTTCAATCCTTCATCTTCGGATACGCTATAACACCGAAGCTTCATGAGTGGTAGCTTTGGCATCTCGTATAAGCAACTTTTGCCGAAGCTGTTTCTTCCTGCAGGACCTTCGGCGACGAAGCATGGTCCCAACAGTAGCCCCTTCGCGGTGCTAGATCATTTTTCGTAACGAGCTTGATCCGTGAAAAAAGTCTCTTAGGCTTCGGGAAGCCGAAGGTCCGAAAAACACCTTCCCTGAGCTCGTTGCCGAGAAACGATACAGTTTCCGAGCGCGGAGCGGTCCCACCATGCAGGTTCACTTTCTCGGTTTTTGCGACCCACCGTTCAGTGGGTGCGAGCGACTGTTTGTCCGGTGTAAAAATCTTGACGATTCACCTTCTTACCTGCAGCGCTATATAAACAGACAGGTTGGTGTGAAGTTACCACAACATTCATTGCTATTGCACTGTTTTGCTGCCAAAAATTTAACCATAGCCGAAGCTTGACTTTTGCATTCAAACGAAACTCCAGTTTGGATTCTGCTTCGTCACGAGAAGAGCTTCGAAAAAAGGTTATTAATTTCCAAGGAATTTTCAAGAAATTTAAAATCAAATGGCCAGAGTACGCTCCACTGCTAGGGTTGAGCGTGATGGAGATGAGACCGAAGCCACTGAAACTGTTCTGATTTCCGAAGCAATGAGGCGTTCTGGGCTGGTTTCATCAGAGGACACACCTGCTGCCGAAGCAACACAAGTTGATGTTGATGAAGTTGGTTCCGAAGATGAGTACAGCTGCGGGGTGCCAAGTAAACCTAGTCACTTGGACTTTGGAAAGTCCACCATTTCTGAAGCTGATCTTCCTAAAATGGTGAAGATGGGTTATTTTAGTGAGGCCAAGAAGGAATTAATTCGTTTTGGTGGAGAGGAAACTATCCCAAAGCCAGGAAAGGACGAGGTAGTAGTCTTCAAAAGTTTTCTTAAAGCTGGTCTAAGGTTCCCCCTGAACAAGATGATCGCTATTGTACTGAAGAAGTTTGGGATTTACCTTCATCAGCTGACCCCCAATGCTATTGTTAGATTAAGTGTTTACATTTGGGCTCTTCGTAGCCAGGGGGTGGAACCGTTCAGTGAGGGTTTCTGCCGAGTTCATGAATTACACTACCAGACTAAAGCCAGAGGAGATGGTCTGCACGAAAATTTGGGCTACTACAACTTTGCTTATCGCAAGACTACGAAGTTTCCAGTGATAAGCTACCGAAGCAAATGGCCAGTCGGATGGAAATCTGAATGGTTTTATGTTAAAGTTGATGAAGATGAAGATAAATTGGTCCAGAGTCCGCTAGAACTAACCTTCGGAGAAACAAGGCCCCGATGCAACATGATAATGGGGAGCCCGAGTCAGACTGCTTTGGCTGAATTTCGAGTGATTTCAGATCATATTGGCACTAGAGACCTAGTGCAGGAATTTTTGGCTTTTAGGGTGTTCCCAACACTGAGGGAGTGGGAAATGCCGAAGCTAGTGGGAGAAAAGAAAAAGGGAGAACTTGTTCGATTGCCTTATCACTACAAGTTTAAGAAACATTTTAAAACACCCTGCCAAGAGTGGCTGAACACAATTGAAATTATGTGCAACGAGATCCTCGGCAATTACTCTAAGAAAGAAGATCAATTAATGACTGCAGCCTTCGGCACACGTCCGAAACGAAGATTGAATCGTGTGCTAGATGCCTTGAATTTTGATTACCCTGACTATGAGCAACTGGTCGGAGGTGCCGAAGGCCAGAAAAGAAAGAGGATTGCGAGCGCCCTTGACAAAGAAGGCACCAAATTGGCTAAAAAGGACAAGGAAATTTCTGAAAAACTGAGCCCTGGGCCGAAGATAGCTGCTCCGAAGAAAAGAAAAGCTGCATCCCCAAAACCAAAGACGTCGGCCCGAGAGGAGGAAGCTCCTGCAACACCTTCTGCTGCCGAAGTGGAAGAGATTCTGAAGGTAATGACTGAACCTTTGCCTATCAGGCTAAGTCCGCTGGCGCCGGAACTGACGAAGTTTTTTCAGAAGGACAAAGAAGCTTCGGCAATAGAAAGTCCCGCAAAGCCGAAAAAACGAAGAATTATTCAAGTGGCCGATGTCATTCATCAGACACCGCCACCGACATCGGCGTTAAAAATTGTCACTGCCGAAACCACAGTCACCGGAGCCGAAACCACAAGAGCCGAAACAACCGGAGCCGAAGCTACCGGAGCAACCACTGAAGCCGAAGCCACCGGAGCCGAAACCGAGACCACCGAAGATCCTAATCTAGAGACCACACTTGGTGATATTGACAATATACTTCTGAGAATGGCTGAAGAAGAAGCTGCTGCAGTTGCGGTGAACACGACAATTGAAAAAGGAAAAGAGCAAATTGAAGACACTTTGGAAGAAGAAAATTTTAATTTTCAAGATATACTTGGACAAGAGTTAACAGACACTGAAAAAGAAGAGCTAAAGAAATATGCTATATCCTGCGGATACAAACCAGGGTCTCTGCTATTTGGTGTTGTCAATGAAGGGAAACTAAGGTGCCTTCGGAATCGAACCGAGGCCAAGGTTGTTAGGACTTTCTCAAAAAGCGTTGGCCTGCCGAAGATAGAAGCGGACCTCTACAGGTATCAGCGACAACATATTGCCGGTAGCTTGCTCTATGCTAATTTCAAGGTAAAAACTCAACTTTATATTGTTTTTTTTGAATTAATATGTTTTCTAACGAAGGTTGTTTTGGCAGAGTATACTACTAAGTAAAGTGCTGAGAATGCAACAAGATCTTGAAGAGGAGAAAAACAAAGCTACCATCAAAGATCTAGAGAACAAAATCGAAAATTACGAAGCTGCTCTGAAGAAAAAGGGCTTCATTATTCAAGACCTTGAAATCAAAGTTAAAGATCACGAAGCTGCCTTGGAAAAGAAAGACTTCGTCATTCATTCTATGGAAGGTTCATTGGCTGAAGCCCAAGCCGAAAATGACAAATTAAACAATGAATTACTTATAAAATCAGAAAAATCCGAGCAGGAAAAGAAGAATCTCGAAACAAGTCTCAAGATCGAAATCGAGAAGAATTCAAATTTGCAAAAATCATTGAAGGAGCTTCAGGAGAAATGCTTAGATTTCGGCAGCCGATGTGTGCAGCGGCTGAAGGATGTATTTCACTCTATTGGAGCCAGCTCTGATAAGTTTACACCTTTAGCTGAAAACCTGCCAAGCACCTTGGAATACATTGAGGGCGAAGTTGATGCACTTAACGAAGTTATTGCTGGGCATGCTGATTTCTGCGCCCTGCTAGCTTCTCGAGGCATGGCTACCGCTTTCTTGAAGGCTAGCTGCACGCACAGGAAAATTGTAAATAGACCAAACTTCAGTTTGTCACCGACAGATTTGGTTGACATCCCAAGCCTAGCCCGAAGCATAGGAAACAGGTTTATGACCCAGATTTGGATAAACGGCGGGCGAAAAATGGCTGGTGACGAAGCTCGGAGCCACCTTAAGCCAGTGAGAAACTTATACTTGTTACTTTTACCTTCTCCTTGAATTCTGCACCTTTCTCATTCCGTTTTAATATGTACAAGATGATGAAGCTGAAGAATGACGAGCTGAAGCTTAACAGTTGTTGCAAAAGACTTTTCTGCAAAAAATTCTAGAGAAATCTTTGTAATATAATTGTAGAGAAACTTATGTAAATTTGCGCATACCTTGTAATATATTTCCCCTTTATCCGTGTACGATCTGCTTTGCTGTGGACGAAATTTTATTTTTGAGCCGAAGGCGAAAAACACCTTCCCTTCTTTTCGTACACATCGAAGCATGAAAATTCCCTCTTTCTCCGAAGTTTTTTCCTTATAGCCGAAGCATCTGCCTTTTCTGTATGATATGATGATAATGATCCTATATATGTCTAAATGAATGTTTATGAATGCAAATGTCATGATGTAATGTATCGTGCAAATGAATATCCGAATGTATATTCGAAACCATAATCATAGCCTTCATTCCCTTGGGAATGACTCAAATCTTTTTGCCGTTTATTTTTCGGCTTCACCGTTTACTTTTCGGTGTATCAGCGCTGACTTTTCGCTGTAAGCCTCCCTTAGGAGCTTCTTCGCCTTTTACTTTCGGCGGAATCAGCGTTTATTTTTCGCTGCAAGCTCTGCATTCCCTTAGGAACGACTTTTGAGCTTCTCCCTGTTTTCTTTTCTTTTTCCTTTGCACTCGATGGTGCGTTCTCAGCTTTTTACATTTACATCTTTGGGGGATATCACTCTTATAGAATTGAAATAAGGAAAAGAAAAATTACATGTTGTGGCCCCATTAAAAACCTTTCTCCCCCTTTGGAAAGGAAAAGGGTACCACAAGAAAGAATAGAAAAAATTACATCAAGCTAAACATAATATCGCTGAAGCTCGTCCGCATTCCATGATCTAGGAATATCGTTGCCGTCCATATCCTTCAATCTGTAGGAACCGGGTCTTGACGAAGATACTAACAGAAAAGGTCCTTCCCACTTCAGCTGTAACTTGCCTACTGTCTCTGGGTTGGCTACTCTTCGAAGCACCAAATGTCCTGGTTCAATGTTCTTTAGCCGAACCTTTCTATCACGCCATTTTATTGTTTCAGCTTGGTATTTGTTGATGTTTTCCACAGCTTGAAGCCTGATCCCCTCTATAGCATCTTTTTCCACAGAGTAATCAGCTTCAGCTTCGTCGTCTGCCGAAGCTACTATTCTTATTGATCCTGCTTTGGCTTCTTCCGGAGTTATTGCTTCGTCACCAAACAATAGTTTGAATGGTGTAAAACCTGTTGATCTTGATATTGTTGTGTTGTGGCTCCACACCACTTTGATTAATTCGTCTGGCCACTTTCCCCTAGGCTGATTGAAGATTAACTTCATTATTCCTGTCATTATGATGCCATTGCCCTTTCAACAAGTCCATTTGACTCTGGATGCCGAACTGATGCAAAATGGATCTTCGTGCCAATTTGTTCACAAAATTCTTTGAAAGCTTCGGAATCAAACTGCGTTCCATTATCCACAGTAATAGCCTTCGGCACTCCGAAACGACAAACAATATTTTGCCAGAAAAACTTTTGAATAGTGACCGAAGTTATTGTGGCTAAAGGCTTTGCCTCAATCCATTTAGAAAAATATTCCACTGCCACTACAACATATCTTAAGTTCCCTTGTGCTGGTGGTAACGGACCTAATAAATCAAGGCCCCACCTTTGCAACAGCCAAGTGGGTTGTATTAACTGGGTTAGAGACGAAGGTTGTTTTTGATCTCTTGCACATTTCTGACAACCTTCGCACTTTTGGACTAATTCCGTTGCATCCGAAGCTGCCTTTGGCCAATAAAATCCTTGACGAAAAACTTTTCCAAGCAAAGGCCTAGATCCAATGTGAGATCCACACAGGCCTGCGTGTATTTCCTTCATCAATTCTATACCTTCGCTCTAGATAAACACTTGAGTAATGGAGCACAAACTCCATGCTTGTACAGCTCCCCTTCTATTATAACATATGGTCAAGCTCTTGCCTCTATCCTCCTGTTATAAGCTTTGTCATCTGAAAGAAAGTTACCCTGAAGGAAAGAGATGATCTCAGTTCTCCAGTCTTCACTATAGACACGAGATATGTTGAGGACTGCTCTTTCAAGAAGTTCGACCGAAGGTGCTTTTATTGTTTCGAAAAATACTTCCAAAGGTAAGGGCAGCCCCTGTGCTGCTGACTTGGCTAATAAATCAGCATGTTCATTTTCTCCTCGAGGAATATTTTTAACAGAAAACCCTTCAAAGGAAGCCTCAATCCTTCGGACCGTGTCTAAATATTTTTCAAGCTTCGGATCTCTTGCTTTATAACTTTTGTCAATATGACCAGAAATAACCAGGGAATCAGTTTTAAGAACCGCCCTTCTAATTCCCATTGCCTTTAATTTCCGAAGACCCAAGAGCAAAGCTTCGTACTCAGCAATGTTATTTGTGCAACTGAAATCAAGTCTTGTTGCATAACAAGTTTTAACTTTGGAAGGTGCAACCAACACAGCAGCTGCTCCTGCTCCGAAGGTTCCCCAAGAACCATCGCAAAATACTGTCCAAACTTCGGCATCTTTACTCGTTTCTTCTTCCTGAGCCCCTGGCGTCCAGTCAGCAATGAAGTCTGCCAACGCTTGGGACTGAATCGAAGATCTATGCACATAATCAATGCAAAATTCATTGAGTTCCGCAGCCCATTTTCCAACCCTTCCAGTAGCTTCTCTATTTCTCATAATATCCTTCAATGGTTGTGAAGAAGGGACAATTATATTGTATGCTTGAAAATAGTGCCGAAGCTTCCTGGAGGCCATCAAAACAGCATACAACACCTTCTCCAATTCTGTATAATTTTTCTTTGATAAACTAAGAACTTCGGATACAAAGTATATTGGGGCTTGCTTTTTGACTTGGCCTTCAAGCTTCTCTTGGACAAGTGCTGCACTTACCGCTGAGTGCGAAGCTGCCACATATAACAACAGAGGAGCCCCTGGCGTTGGTGGAGTTAGTGTTGTTAGGTCTATCAAATATTGCTTCCGCTCTTTGAAGGCTCTCTGCTGGACTGGTCCCCATTGAAAAACTTCGGCTGACTTCAGCACTTCGAAAAATGGTAAATTTCTCTCTGCTGATCTAGATATGAATCTGTTGAGAGATGCCAGTCTTCCTGTCAATCTTTGAGCCCCCTTCTTTGTACTTGGTGGTTCCATTCGAAGGATAGCTTCGATTTTATTTGGATTAGCCTCAATCCCTTTTGTTGAAACTAGGCAGCCAAGAAATTTCCCTTTCTTCACTCCGAAGACACATTTTTCTGGATTCAACTTTAAACCGGCCTGTCTAAAATTAGCGAAGGTCTCCTGCAGATCAGCAATGTGATTTTCTTTCTTCGTGCTTTTTACAATGATATCATCAACATAAGTTAGCACATTTCTGCCTATCTGAGAATGAAGAACCTTTGCTGTCATTCTGCTGAAGCTTCCTCCAGCATTCTTGAGCCCCTTAGGCATCCGAAGGTAACAATATGTTCCACTAGGGGTTATGAAGCTGGTTTTTGGCTCATCCTCCTTCTTCATCCAAATTTGATGATAGCCTGAATAACAATCCAGCAGACTCATAAGCTCTGATGAAGCTGTTGCATTAACTAGGGAATCTATCCTTGGCAATGGAAACTCGTCCTTCGGACAGGCCTTGTTGAGATCAGTAAAATCAATACACATCCTCCATTTACCATTGGCCTTTTTTACCATAACAGTGTTAGCCAGCCATTCTGGGTATTTTACCTCTCTGATAACTCCGGCACTGAGGAGTCTTTTCACTTCATTCCGAGCACCTTCGGCCTTATCATCAGACATCTTCCGAAGCCTCTGCTTTCTGGGTCTGAAGGATGGATCAACATTGAGCGAGTGTTCAATAACATCCCTGTTGACTCCGCAAAGATCATTAGCTGACCATGCAAAAACATCTTTGTTGTTGAACAGAAATCTTATCAAGGTTTTCTCCTGTTCTTCGGACAGTTGGGATCCCAATAGCACCTTCTGCTCTGCTATGTCATCACATAAGAGCATGGGCTTCGGCTGATCGGCCGAAGCAGCTTTCTCCCTTCTGAACTTGTATTGTTCACAAGCTTCAGCTCCATCTATGTTATGGATTGCTTTTGAGTCTGTCCAGTTTCCTTCGGCCCTTCTGGCAGCTTCCTAACTTCCATGAATAGCAATGGGCCCTTGGTCCGAAGGTATCTTCATGCAAAGATATGCTGGATGAAGAATTGCTTCAAAGGCATTGAGAGTACCACGACCAATGATTGCATTGTAAGGGTATTCCATGTCAACAATATCAAACACAACTTGTTCAGTCCTTGTGTTGTTAATAAATCCGAAGGTTACTGGCATTGTGATTTTGCCAAGTGCTACAATCTGCCTTCCTCCGAAGCCACAAAGGGGATGTGTGGCATCATGGATCTTGTCTTCGGGCTCTTGCATCTGTCTGAAGGCTTTGGCAAATATGATATCAGCCACACTGCCTGTATCAACCAAAACATTGTGGACCAGAAATCCTTTGATCACACAAGAGATAACCATAGCATCATTGTGCGGGTAATCCTTGAGCTGAAGATCCTCTTGAGAGAAGGTAATTGGGATGTGAGACCATCTTGACTTGATGAAGGGTCCTTGTACCCCTACGTGCTGTACTCTTCTCTGTGCCTCCTTCTTCTGTTTCTTGTTGGCCGGCTCTGAGCATGTACCGCCTGTTATCGGGAGAATCAGCTTCGAAGCCGAAGCAGTTCCAGCTTGGTTCTTGAACGAAGCCATCAACTCAAAAAGTGGAAGTGAGTTCACCGGAGGTGGGCGCCAATGTTGGGGACTTGTTCTCAACTGCTATGAATTAAGAACAAGGCAACATAAAATGTTAAATATTAATGCCCTTCGTCTGCTGAAGCATTATCTCCCCAAGGATTTAATGAACTTCAGACGAAGACCATGAGTAAAATATCATGAAGGTCACACCTTCCTGATCAGACTTACAAAATAATATGAAATAAAATATAAAACATGAAACATTAGAGAAAGAATGTACCAAAAATAGATAACTTTATTCACATATTTTATTATACGAACCTAAATATCAAAATATAATGTTTAGGTACATTTATACCTTCGCCTTGGCAGAAAATTATAATTCCCGAGCAATGCGTTTGCAGTTACAGGATTGCGTGAATAGTAAAGGAATAGTGTTCACTATTTATAGGCACAGGACACAACCTGTAAGGAATTACAATCATACCCCTTATAAAAGTTTACAACAATGACTCAGACCTTTATGGTCTAAAAGGTCATTCCATCTTTAAGTCGGTTCGATCCTTCATCTTCGGATATGCTATAACACCGAAGCTTCATGAGTGGTAGCTTCGGCATCTCGTATAAGCAGCTTTTGCCGAAGCTGTTTCTTCCTGCAGGACCTTCGGCGACGAAGCATGGTCCCAACAGCGCTCATCGACTTCCTCCAAGCAAATGCCGACGTATTCGCATGGGAACCGTCACAGATGCCTGGGATCCCCAGGGAGGTGATCGAGCACCATCTGAAGATCCACCCTGACGCCAAACCAGTGAGCAGAAGCCTCGGAGACAGTCCGTTGAGCGACAGGACTTCATCCGTAAGGAGGTCCGAAAGCTACTGGACACTGGCTTCATCGAAGAGGTCCATCACCCAGTATGGCTGGCCAATCCAGTCATCGTTCCCAAGGCTAACGGGAATCTTTGGATGTGCATCGACTACACCAACCTCAATAAGGCCTGTCCCAAGGACCCATATCCACTTCCACGAATAGATCAAATCGTGGATTCTACCTCCGGTGTGATCTCCTGTCCTTTCTAGATGCTTACTCTGGTTTCCATCAGATCCAGATGACTAGACGAGATAGGAAGCATACCGCTTTTGTAACAGTGGATGGGCTTTACTGTTATGTTGTAATGCCTTATGGTCTGAAAAACGCCTTGCCAACATTTGTACGGACGATGAGTAAGACTTTCGATGACCTGATTAGGGACAAGGTAGAGGTATACGTTGAAGACATCGTGGTCAAGACTAATAGAGGGTCGACCCTAGTGGAAGACTTAACCCTAGTCTTTGACAAGCTGCGAGCAACACGCACGAAGCTGAACCCGGACAAGTGTGTCTTTGGTGTCTCCACAGGGAAGTTGTTGGGATTCCTGGTTTCGCACTGGGGCATTGAAGCAAACCCAGAGAAGATCAAAGCGATTGAGACAATGAGGCCTCCGGCCCACATCAAGGACGTCCAGAAGCTTACGGGGTCATTACCTGCCCTTAGTCGCTTCATCTCAAGACTGGCTGAGAGGGCGCTACCCTTATTCAAGTTGTTACGGAAGTCCGGTCCATTCTCTTGGACTAGGGAGGTAGAGCGAGCCTTTCAAGAGTTGAAGTAGCACCTTGTGTCCCTACCAATACTAGTAGCCCCAGAGCCAAGGGAGCCGCTGTACTTATACATTGCAGCGGCTACAGAGGCGATGAGCATGGTGCTGGTCGCCGAAAGGACGGCACAACATCCCCAGGGGAGTCAGAAAGTTCCCCTAGGAGAAGGTGGTGGTCCAACCACCACGATGTTGACGGAAGGCCAGGATTTTGAGGACTTGGGACCAACCGCAGGGGTCCGAACCATCCAGAAGCCAGTCTACTACGTCAGCGAAGTCCTCCATGAGGCAAAGGCCAGGTACCTTAAGACGCACAAGCTTATCTATGCTATACTTGTTGCGTCCAGGAAATTGCGCCACTATTTTCAGGCACACAAAGTTGTGGTGGTGACCTCCTTCCCGTTAAGGGCCATTCTCCACAACTCTAACGCCACGGGCAATATCGCCAAGTGGGCAGCGGAGCTTGCTGAGTTCCAACTGGACTTCCAGCCTCGCCACGCTGTCAAGAGCCAGGTCCTGGCTAACTTCATCGTGGAGTGGACCCCTTCCCCGAGCACTCCTGGGGGTCCGGATCTTGATTCAGACCCCACACCTGCGGAGCCTAGGGCTCCGATCTTCATCAAACCCCACTGGACGCTCTTCTTCGACGGATCCGCCCGCACTAGTAAGAATGTGATCATCAGTGACGATTTTCTAGTGACGCTGGTGACTTCAGTCACAGATTGATACATTTCTATGACCAAATTTACATCTTCGTCAACAATTACAAGTGACGAAGATTAGACTTGAATATTAATGACGAAAATGAAAGGAACGTCATAGACACAAAGTTTGGACGCAACAAGTTCGTCACAGATTAGATTTGATATCGTCATCGCTAATTTGCCTTGATCGGTTGATGTAATGATGAAATAAATTGGTCACAGATGAGTTTTAGTAAAAAAACACCCCACGTGTACACACCACTTGACAGCGTGGGATCCTTGGCCTACATGGGCCGTAGTTTTTTGGGACACAGCCCCCGCCTGGCGACGTGGCCTCGGCCCACCAACTGGAAGCGGTATTTGTTTATTTGGCAAAAAAACCTGCGCCCGCGGAGCTTCGAACCAGAGATCGGCGCCTTTCTTCGAATCGGTGTTACCACCAGACTACTCGCTTGTTCTTGTAAATAAAGAAAGTATCGTTCTGTTAACAGGTGTTCCCATCTATCATTCTGTTAACAGGTTTTCGTAGCCGCCATTCTGCGATCTGCATGGCTGTTCGCCTGTTCTGATTCTGCATTCTGCGATCTGCGGTTCTGCGATCGGCCCTCTGGTTACGGCACACAACGACGCCGCCGTCTGTCGTCCGCTTGATCGGCAACTGGGTAGCGTCGCAGCGAACGAGCGATCTTGTCACCTGATCCATTGATCCATTGGTCAGTTGGAAGAACGGCGTCGTCGTGAAAACAGCGAGGCAGAGAAGCTTCAGGCGTGGCAAAGCAGCGGCGTCGTGCGCAGAGCTACGGCGGGCGTGGACAGAACAACGACAGAGCGGGGAGAAAAGACAAGGTTTGATGTGTTGTGTTTTTGACAATAAGGTTCCATGTGCGTTTGAATTTTATTTCATATATGCATGTGTTTGATGTGGTTTTCAATTTTGTTCAATTTAATCATAGTTATGGAGTTAATGCAAGTTTTAATTTATTGTCAAAATAGATGGATAGAAGATGGGTTTATGGGAAACAATTCACACCTGCATATGTGAAAGGAGTTGAAGAGTTCATGAATTTTGTTAGTGAAAGATACCCAGAAGACACACACATTCATTGTCCGTGCGTGAATTGTCTTAATCAAAGGCTGCGACCTCAGAGTGAAGTAGAAACTCATATACACATTTATGGAATGTCAGCTACATACACGAGGTGGATTCATCATGGGGAGTCGGCAGATACATAAGTTGAGGGTATAGAGGAGGATGTCGAAGGATATGATCATGACTTTGGGATACATATGGATGTGGACGATGATGTTTACAATGATGATCATGGAGTACTTGAGATGATCGGTGAACTGTTTGCAGCGGCAGAGGCTGATGGAGAAGAGCCAAGATTTGCAGGAGTTCTTGGAGATTCAAATAAGGCACTTAGTCCGGGTTCTAGCCATTCAAAATTTTCTTTTATGGTGAGGATGTTGTATATGAAGTCTCGTTATCGAATCAGCAATACAACATTTTCAGCAATGATGAAGCTGATGTCCGATGGATACCCTAATAGTGAGTTGCCAAAATCATATAATGAGGCCATGAAATATCTTAAAGAATTGGGCCTTGGATACGAAAACATCCATGTGTGCAAGAACAATTGTGTGTTGTTTCGGAATGTTAATGCTAAATTGAATGAGTGCCTAGTATGCAAGGAGTCTAGATGGAAAGATGAAACTGGTTCGAAGCGGGTTCCACATAAGGTTTTGAGGCATTTTCCACTGTTGCCAAGGTTGAAAAGAATTTTTGCTTCAAAACAAACTTCAGAGGAAACACAATGGCACAAGAAAGTGAGGAAGCCAGTCGCCAATGTGATGAGCCATCCAGCTGATGGGGAAGCGTGGAAGGACTTTGACCGAAAGTACCCAGGTTTTGCAAATGATCCGAGGAACCTGAGGCTAGCCTTAGCTACCGATGGATTCAATCCATTTGGCAACATGAGTACCCAGTACAGTATGTGGCCAGTGCTTGTGACACCGCTTAATCTCCCACCATGGGAATGCGTGAATCCAACAAACTGCTTTATGTCATTACTCATCCCAGGTCCAAGATGTCCAGGAAAGGATTTTGATTTGTTCCTTGAGCCCCCTAATTGAAGAACTGCTGAAGCTATGGAAGGGTGTCAAGACCTATGATGCATGTACTGCTAGGAAGTTCGACCTTTGTGCTGCTGTACTATGGTGTATACATGATTATCCAGCGCTGGCCACGTTATCTGGGCGAACAACAAAAGAGTATTATGCATGTATTTATTGCGACAAGAATCCATTGTCTCTGGCAATAAGGAACAAGTTATGCTACATTGGACATCGTCGTTACCTTAAAAGGACACATTCATGGTGGAATAGCTTGGATTTCAATGGTAAGCGTGAAAACAAAGTTGTGCCTGGCACGTTCACTGTGGATGAGGTCCTACAAGATCTAGAGAAGGTGAAAGATGTCAGGCCAGGGAAATAGGCTGACATTACTGGAAATAAAAGGAAGCGTAGTGACGGTCCAAAGATTTATAGCCGGAAATCTGGGTTGTGGCAATTGCCATATTGGAAAGATTTGATGCTTCCACATAATCTCGATGTGATGCACATAGAGAAAAATGTATGTGAAAATATTCTTTGCACACTACTTAGTATACCAGGCAAGTCCAAGGACACACATAATGCAAGGCTAGATTTGTATGATATGGGCATAAGACCTGAACTGCACTTGCAACAAGATGGCAACTCGACCTGCAGGGCTCCACCTGCTCCATATGTGTTGGGGAAGGATCAGAAAGTCGAGTTTTGCAAGTTCCTCAAAGGTATCAAGTTTCCTGATGGATTTGCAGATAACCTAGCAAGATACATAAGTGAAGATGGTTCAAAGGTGGTTGGAAAACTGAAAACACATTCTTGCCACATACTCCTACAGAGAATCATAGCCGCTGGCCTTAGAGGACTGGTGAGGAAGGATGTATATGAAGCAATTGCAGAGCTGGGGACCTTCTTCAGGGAACTATGCAGTAGAAATCTACGGATAGATGTTGTGCAACGGCTAAAAGGAGATATTCCATTGATCCTATGCAAGCTTGAGAAAATCTTTCCACCTGCCTTCTTTGATGTCATGGTGCACTTGAGTGTCCATCTTCCCGATGAGGCAATGCTTAGAGGACCTGTTCAGTATGGATGGATGTACCCAATAGAAAGGCGACTAGGCACTTTGAAAATTTTTGTAAGGAACAGGTCTAGGCCGGAAGGATCAATTGCTGAGGCATATATGGCAAGTGATACCTTAACATTTTGTTCTAGGTACATGAAGGATGTTGACACTAGATTTAACCAGGATGATGATAGTGGTACAGAGATGCCATTGCCTAATGACATGTCTATTTTTAAGCATGGTGCTACTCTTGTTGGAGCTACTAAGACTGAGTACATTGATGATGCTATCATGAATAAGTTAGTTTGGTATGTGCTACATAATGCTGATGAAATACAAGAATATTTGACATAAGTTAGTTTGGTATGTGCTACATAATTTATGTTATATTTATTAAATTTGAAAATATTCTTATGAATAAAGTATGCCATGCAGTCTGTATAGGGAGGAGCTATCGCAGCAAGGTGCACGTCCAAATGATGTTGATCGAATGGTTCAACAAGGATTTACAAAGTGGTTTATGTCCCATGTAAGTCACTAAACTTTTATGTTATAGGTTTACTAAAGTTTTTGGTATGCATATGTAATTGCTCAGCTGAGTAATTTTGTTGCAATAGATTGAGAAGAAGTGTAATGAGAATCCAGAATTGGTTAGCGAAGGACTGTGGGCACTGTCATGTGGCCCAGCTCGGCGAGTTAAGACTAGTACAACTTGCAAGATTAATGGAGTGCGGTTTAGCATAGTGGATCGTGAGAAGTTCATGCAGACACAAAATAGTGGTGTAATGACTGAAGGTGAACATAATGGGGAGAACATAGATTTTTATGGTGTCCTTAAAGAGGTAATTGAGTTACAATATAACTCGAATTATCAAGTTCGTCGATCGGTGGTTGTATTTCGATGCGATTGGTACAACCAAGTAGGAAAGACTGTGGGCATTCGAGATGACAGACATTTCAAATCCATCAATGTGCAGTCATTTTGGTACAAGTCTGATCCTTTTATCTTGGCAGACCAAGCGAAAAAGATATTTTACCTGCAAGACACAACTCCACAATGTAAAGATTTCCGAGTTGTGCAGAAATTTGAACATAGGAATATTTATGATGTGGCTGAAAAATATGAGGACAGTAATGATGTGCATCGGGATGATTATTGTTCTGATATTGAGCATATAGTGCAAGAAGGTGATGATAATCAGGTTCTACACAATATTGAAGGTGGAGAAGCCAGTCTAATTGAAGGCAATTTAGAGGAACTAATAAGAAAAAAGAAGGAAGCTGCTATTATTCTTGAAGATAGTGAGGATGAGGAGGAAGATGATACAATGCTTTAATATTTTAATGATGGTGGCGACGACAACAATGATGACATGTCCATAGAAGATGAAGATGAGGATTTCTAGTATTGATAGTTGATTTATGAATTGTTCAGTTCAGATTAATACAGCATACTGAATGTGTGTCTGAAATTCAGTTCAGTTTAGATGATACAATGTATTTTCTGTATTTTCATAACTGAATGTGTGTCTGAAATACTGAATTTGTGGTGAACTGAATTTGTGGTGAACTGAATGTGTGTTCTGTATTTTCTGTATTTTCAGAACTAACTGTTTCTTCACAGTCAGTTCATGTTCATGTTTTGACAATAAATTAAAACTTGCATTTGATCTGAGCATCTGAAAATTGAACTGACCATCTGAAAATGCACAGAACTAACCATCTGAAAATTTTCAGTTCATGTGATCTAAGCTGGGTTTATGGGAAACAATTTTCAGTTCATGTGATCTAAGCAAGTTTTAATTTATTGTCAAAATAGATGGATAGAAGATGGGTTTATGTGATCTAAGCTGGGTTTATGGGAAACAATGAACTGACCATCTGAAAATCTGAAAAATGACCATATGAAAATCTAAAAAATGAACTGACCATCTGATAGAAATGAAAACATAACTGAAAACTGACCATCTGATAGAAATGAACTGGGCAGCTAAAGTAATGAAAAATGAAATGACCATCTGAAAATCTGAAAAATAAACTGAAAACTGACCATCTGATAGAAATGAACTGGGCAGCTAAAGTAATGAACATCTGATAGAAATGAACATCTGATAGTAATGAACATCTGATAGAAAACTGACCATCTGATAGAAAACTGACCATCTGATAGAAATGAACTGGGCAACTGAAAACTGACCATCTGATAGAAATGAACCGTTTCTAATAGAAATGACAGTTCATGTTCAGATGGTCATGTTTACATGTTCAGATGTTTAGATGTTCAGATTTCAGATTACATGTTTAGTTGAGATGTTCAGTTTAGATGTCTACATGCAGTTTAGATGTCCCAAAAATAGCATCTCTCAGATTTCAGATTACATGTTCAGATTTCAGATGTTTAGATTGTTCAGATTACATGACCATCTTTACATGTTCAGATGTTTAGAATTCAGATTTCAGATTACATTTTGTGTAGAACATGAACTGGGCAGCTAAAGTAGAATATGAACTGTGCAGAACTCTGAACTGGGCGCTCGGTTACATCTGAACTGAGAGCATTCAGAACTCTGAACTTTAGCCTCCTGGATAGAGGATAGTTGATGATTAAATACAAATGCGCTCTGTTACTAATGAACAAACTTGATTAGTGCAATGGTAACCCCTTTCTACTGTGAACCATGGTGTCTTGTGTTCGAGCTTGGGATAGGAAGTTTTTTTTGTTTTGTTGACATTTTCAATTATTTTTGTATTTTTCTTTTATTTATTTAGATGTATAGCACCAGTTTCTCTAAATCATTTCAACTTTTTTTGGGGTGTTGATGGAGGTGTACCATGATGTTTTGTGCTGGTGCAATTTTTAGAACTAGTTTAACTATTAATGTAATTATTTGTTATTTTACTAAAGAATAAGTGGTAAAAAACCTTAGGTAGCTAGAAAAATCTAAAAACTTGCATGTACACTTCATTTTGGTGTACAATGTTGACAAAAAAATTTAATTTATTCTGACAAAGTGGTGACATACATCCTACAAAAATGCATACATCTCTCACATAGAGCCTAATTATTGAGTGAGATATGTTCATGCTTGTGTTGAATCTATACTACCACTTTCTCCAAATTATTTTAAACTTTAATGGGATGTTTATTGAACCAACCTATGATGTTGTGTGCATTTATGCATTTTCAGACCTAGTTTACCAATTACTGTAATTATTTGATGCATTTCGTAAAGATATTTGTTACAATACCATAAACTAGCTAGAAAAATCTAAAAACTTGCATGCACACTTCATTTTGGTGTACAATGTTGATAAAAAATTCAATTTATTTTGACAAAGTGGTGACATACATCCTACAAGAATGCATACATCTCTCATATAAGGCTAATTACTAAGTGAGAGATGTTCATGCTTGTGATGGATCTATACTACCACTTTCTCCAAATCATTTTAAACTTTAATGGGATGTTTATTGAACCAACCTATGATGTTGTGTGCAGTTATGCATTTGTCAGACCTAGTTTACCAATTACTGTAATTATTTGATGCATTTCGTAAAGATATTTGTTACAATACCATAACCTAGCTAGAAAAATCTAAAAACTTGCATGGACCATTCATTTTGGTGTACAATGTTGACAAAATAGTTTCAATTTATTCGGACAAAGTGGTGACACACATCCTAAGAAAGGCATACATCTCTCATATAATGCTAATTACTAAGTGAGAGATGCTATTGCAAGTGAGAGATGTATAGTACCACTATGTCAAAAATATTTCAAAATATTATAACATGATCATAAACCAAACTAATGTGTCCATGAATAGATAATTGCAAAAAAACATAGAGAGAAATAAAAACAAAGAATTAATATAAAATGGTAGGCAAAACACAAAAAATGTCTCCATGCAAGTGCTTGAACCTAGGATCTTGGTCTCATAGTTAGCATGTCAAACCATTGAGTTATGCACGTGTTTTTGATATATACCCAGCACTAGTATACTTAAATGCATTAGCCTCCGCATTGCCAAACACATTGGGCGCCAAAAAACATGTTTCGCCGTCGTCACTAAAACAGACGCGCTCTCATCCTCTATCTCCCCCACTCCTCTTCTTTCTCCCCCACTATTTTCTCCGAACCTAATCGCCGCCGCCGGGACACGACCGCTGTCGACGACCTGCCCCCTCGACCAGGTACCTCACCGCCTCCGCTGGGACACATCCGCCGTCGACGACCTGCCCCCTCGACCAGGTACCTCACCGCCGCCCCCTTACCTCTCATCACGTCGATGAGCTGCGTCGTCGCCGACTTCACTCGCCGCATCCCGCTCTATCTCATTGCCATCCGCATTTCTCTCGCCCCTTCCACCTAACACGCCCCATCCACATTGCTCTCGCCAACCCCTAAACCCTAACCATCACTGAATTTGGGTCATCGCAGACGACCTTGATGGTGAACAAAAGGAGGCACAGAAGTCAGAAAGGTCCAACCCCTAAACCCTAACCATCGCTAGATTTAGTTTAATTATTCATTTGTTGTTCTCAGAGATATTGTAAATTGATTTATGTAATCATTGTGCACTGATACAGTTGTGTTTGGTTCCTTACATTGTGTTATATGCAGTCACATCTATGTTTTAGTAGAGAACTTATGTTTCTAGTACTGGTAGAAAGAGATGAGAATTTCTCCACTTTTTTTGTTCATCAGCTTGTGTAAATCTACATCGCCTAATCAATGTACTAGCTAGTACTTGGAACATTGTTTAAGCCTGCATAAAGATTTCCACAACCAAACAGGCGAAGTACACTGCAGAAGCCTAGATACATGCTAATGCAAGCCACCAAAGAGTCCCATAATGCCTTTTTCCTTTACTTAGAAGCCAACAATTACGTAGATCAGGGAAAAAACAACAGTTATAGTGCAACCACAATTATGAAATTGCACAATCATAAGCAAGCTTCATTATGACTGAATCTCCACATCTTATCTATTTGCTTTTAGTAAAATCCTTCCCTGCAAATAGTAGTACCTCTTAGCTTTTAGTAAAATCCTTTACATTATCTAATACGCACAGTATGCTTGTTCTTATCTATCTTGCAAGTAGTTCAACATGAGCGAACTGCTTATGAGAGAAGACGGGATAAACAAGTGGAGGAGAATATAAAGAAGATGCAAGGTTTGGGTCTAAACAAATATACTTCTGTTCTAAATAATTTTGTATCACCATCTGCATCAACAAAGGGGAAAAATGCAGCAAACAAGATAAATAATAGTTCAGATTCGGATTCATATGTCTCTTTCTATCTCCTTGACGATGATGATCAAGGAGATACTGATGATGACACTGAATCTTATGAGCAGCCAAAACCCCTGGCAATGAAGGTGCTCCTTCTATCTTCAAAGTAGTGGATGCCAAATAGTTGCATTGCATTTCAATGTTTTTAATCTGGTGTTTAATATATGCTCATGCTTTTAGATTCATCTTCTTTATTTCATACCTCTTAATTAATATATGGTCTTGCTTTTAAATGCACATGACTATTTTTTGTGGACAGTATCCTAGAAGAGGTAGAAACACAACCCTTGCTTCAAAGAAGAAGATAGACCCCAACATGGCTCCAGGAATTAGGTTCAGCAAGAGAGTGAGGGCAGGTCCACAACCATAGGAGCGATCTTCAAAAAGGCTTCACTCTACAGAGACAGATGGCCACAATGTATAGGAACCAACAGATGGTAATGATGACATACCAAATAGCCCTACTACACCTGGACTTGCTGATCATTTCAGTAGAGCTGCAGAGGAAGCCATGGCATCTGCTGCTCATGACAGTACAGGTGATGCTGAAGGCAACAACTGTACTACACCTGGACTTGCTGATCATTTCAGCAGAGCTGAAGAGGAAGACATGGTATCTGCTGCTCATGACAGTACATGTGATGCTCAAGGCAATGTAGCTAGAGATGAAGAAACGGAAGGCAAGTTCTAGTTTTTTCAGTCAAATATGGCATCTCTTTTGCTGATTTGCATGAAACAAAACAATTTCATTATTCAATAAATGCGAATTACAGTGAGCACCAAGGAGACCCAGGGCAGCAACTAAGGGAAAACAACTGGACAGGATGACTAAAGTTATGCAAAGGAGACTGCCCATAGCTGTTGAGGAAGGCAAAAAAGGCCACATGAACCTGTTCAAGCTGCCAAGTTTGCATCAGAGGCTGGCATCATTATTCGGTAAACCATGTCTATCCTAACTCATTGGAAAGATTACAAGGACGACCAGAAATACTACAACAGCTTTGTGTCACAGCTAAATGTAAGTGCATTACTGATTCTATGGTTCACTTGTATACTGCTTAACCTGAATTGACTAACTATGGAATTGTCATATGCATAGGGGCGCTTGTCTGTTAACACTGAGGACAAGGCGACAAAGGAAGCTTGCACCGATATGCTACGCTCTACGGTAAAAAACTAGCGTTATCGGCTCAAGCAGAAATACTTCAATGGTGTACCTACAAATGAGATTAGGACAACTTCTCCTGTATCTTACATGACTGATGAACAGTGGAGGGCATTAGTTGCAAAGTGGTCTGATCCAAAGAACATGGTATGGGTATCTTGTCATATATTGTTCTTTCACTATAAGTTTGTAAAGGATCTTCGCATATTGAACCTATGATCTAATCTGACATGTTCATTCTCTTGTAGGAAATAAGTGAAAAGAACAAGCAGAACCACAGTCAAGTCAAGTTTCATCAGGCTACGGGTTCTCGCTGCTATGTGGCACACTTACATGCATATGTAAGTAACTATTACCTTGTACTACTACCTGCACTTTTGCACTCAACAACTTCTATTGCATTTGATCTGAGCAAACTTCGTTGTGATTGTTTATCCACGAAACAGAAGCAGAAGAGAAACCGAGAAGAACCCAGCTTAGATCAGACTGAAGAACTAGATGCGGTGGACGCCTTCAAGACCTGTCATACCAGCTCCGAACGTGGCCTGAGTGAACCGGCAAGAGAAGCACTTGTAAGTTCATTTGTTTGCTTTATTTAGTGTAATTTTTATGAGATCATATGAGGGAGGCTGGTTGTGGGTCGATGGAACGAAGGGGAGTGAGATCGATGAGTGAGATCGCCTGTCCCATCCTAGGGGAGTTCAGATTTTTTGACTGCGTATGATTCGTTCGTGCCAAGAGCTTAGGGAGGCTACAATTTGTGAAAATGCAATTGCATCCAGTAGTGAATCGATCTGCCATCAAATTATTACCTCCATTTGTCTGCTAGATAAAGTTGTCCTTGGCTTTGGCCATCAAATTATTACCTCCATTTGTCTGCCATCAAATTTCTGAAATGAAAGTAAATATCATAGTCTATTTTTTGTAGGACCCGTGCACTAGAAATGTATAGCTTTTAGAGTCTTTGTTAAGCAAATCTGCTATAATTTGTAATTGTTTTCACATTATTTTTCATAGTCTATTTTTAGAGTCTTTCAAATGTATAGCTTTTAATTTGCCATCAAATGTATAGCTTTTAAGCAAATCTGCTATAATTTGTAACTGCTATAATCTGCTATAATTTGCCATCAAATGTATAGCTTTTAGAGTCTTTCATAGTCTATTTTTCATAGTCTTTGTTAATGCCTTGTAGGACCCGTGCACTAGAAATGAAAGTAACTGTTTTCACATTATTGTCAGCGACAAATCTGCTATAATTTGTCATCTCTACATGCCTCAAATTATTGCAATAACTAACAATTGGCATCTTGCTGTTGCTCATTAGCATTAACATGTAACTGTTTCTGTCCATGATATTTCAGTCTCATATGGAGGCTTTGAGGGCTGAACCTGTTGCTGAAGGTGAGATGCCAGCATCCAGTGTGCACCTTGTGTCCAAGGTGCTGTCGCAGAGCAGCTCACACCAATTCTTGAAGAGCGTCGGCATCAAAACATCGGCAACCTCCAAGGCATCATCATCAAATCAAAGTGAGCTTCGGGAACAACTTGCAGCTGAAGCGACGACTGCTGTTCAAGGTGAACTCGACCAGCTCAGGAAGAAATGTGAAGAAGCTGAGGAACAGCAGGCGAGGACACAAAGGGAGTTGGAGGAGTACAAGAAGATAACAGAGAAGAACAGCAAGGAGATGGAGGAGACCAATGTGCTCATCAAGAAGCTCTTGTCCTTGCATGGTAACTCTTCTTCGACATGAGGGCTGCTAGTCAGAGCTGCTGTTTTTGGCCTGTTCTTTGACATGAGGGTACCCAAAAACTCTAGTTGTTCGTGGGTGTCAACTTTTTATTATATGCTGTTATGTTTGTGCAAACTCAACTGAAATGTGAAGTCAAGTGGTGATGCTGTGAACTGAGTTTAGTGTTGTCCACTTAGTTTGTATGCTCACTGGAATACTAGTTGTATTCATCTACGGAATATGGATTTGTGTGCTCATTCCTCTGTTCTAGTATCTTTTGCAATTTCCAATAAAATTGTTCTCTGCACATCTGTGACCAAACTGGTGGCATATAATAAAACATATGCCACGTCAGCACTGACGTCAGCTGCCACGGTACTAGCCACGTCAGCGCTGACGTCATACGCATCGGGACCTTCCAAACGGCTGTTAATGACCAAACCACGACTCTATCTATGACTATACCGTACCGTCACAGAAACCAAACGACATTAACAACGCCGTCAGGTTGCTCGGACAGACGACGAATTATGACGGAAAAGTGCCTTCCTCTATGACCAAAACTGATCGTCATAGAATGAATTCACTTCCATGACAACGCGTATTTCATCACAGAATGTATACACATCGATGACGAAAATGGGTAGTCCGTCACAACACAACAAATGTGACGCGACCCCTATGACCAAATCAAACTCGTCACAAATTCGTCACAAATCTTTATCTGTGACGATATATACAGATTCCGTGACGCAATACGAACGTCCTCGATGATTAGATCTCTACTAGTGCCGCCAACAGGCTGGCGGGGCTGGAGTGGTCCTCATCGACCCAAGCGGAGATCAAGTGAAGTACATGGTGCACCTTGAGTTCAAGGCCACCAACAACATGGCAGAATATGAAGCATTGATCTTCGGCTTGTCTGCGGCCCTATCCCTAGGGATCTGCCAGCTCCTCGTGAAGGGGACTCCCAGCTGATCATCAAGCAGGTCCGTGGAGAATGTAGTTGCAACGAGCCCAGGCTCGCAGCTTACCTCCTCCACGTAAGAAAGTTGGAGAAGGATTTCATTGCCCTGGACCTGCAACATGTTCCTCGGGCTAACAACTCAGCAGAAGATGAACTCTCCACGAGGGCATCAACTTGGGCACCCGTGCCCGAGGGCGTCTTCAAAAGACGGCTGCTGAGACCTACCGCCCAGCCTGCTGAACTGGGCGAAGGGGGTGAGACTAGCACCTCGAAGCTAGCGGTCCAGGTGGTGTACCATCTGAACAACCCACCAAGGATTGAGTGTGCTACAAAGGGTCCTGTCAACCTCTTAGCGCCACAGCTAGTTGCTCAGAGTGGTCCCGATGCATGGATCTCTGAGATCCGGGACTACTTGAAAGAAAATATCCTTCCTGAAGACCATGTGACCGCAGAGCGCATAGTGCGGTTGGCTAAGCGATACACGGTGGTAGAAGGGGATCTATACCGTCATGGCGCCAACAGCATTCTCATGCGGTGCATCACCCAGGAGAAGGGTCGTGAGCTACTCGCGGAGATCCATGGAGGAGAGTGCGGAAGTCATTCATCATCCCACACACTGGTTGGTAAGGCCTTCCGGCATGGCTTCTACTGGCCAACTGCTCTCCAGGATGCAGCTGAGTTGGTAAAGTCCTGCAAAGCATGTCAGTTCCGTGCAAAGCAGATACACACACCGGCTCAGGCTCTGCAAATGATTCCACCCTCCTGGCCATTCGCTATATGGGGGGTGGATATCCTGGGACCATTCCCCAGGGCTGTCGGCGGTACCGTTTCCTCTTCGTCGCTATCGACAAATTCACAAAGTGGCCAGAGGCTACCCCTTTGGTCAGTATCACCCAAGGTGCTGCTGTTGCCTTCCTCAAGTTGATTGTCTGCAGATTTGGGGTCCCAAGCCGTATCATTATGGACAACGGGACCCAGTTCAAAAGTCGGCTCTTCCAAGAGTATTGCGACGGCATTGGCACCCAGCTCTGCTTTGCGTCTGTGGCTCATCCCAGGAGCAACGGCCAGACTAAGAGGGAAAACGCAGAAATCCTCAGGGGACTCAAGACACGCACCTATGACTGCTTAAAAAAGCATGATGCAAATTGGGTCAACGAGCTTCCGTCCGTACTATGGGGGAACCGGACCACACCCAGCCGAGCTACCGGGGAGACCTCGTTCTTCCTGGTCTACGGGGCCGAAGCCTGTCTTACCCCGGAAATCATTATGGGCTCCCCACGAGTCCAGTCTTTCGATGAGTCTATGCAGGAACAGCTACGGCGTGAGGACGTGGACTTCATCGACGAACACATATGGCAAGCGGCGATCCAAAATGCACGGTACAACCAAGCGCTCAGGCGCTACCACCAACGGTTTGTGCATATTAGGGAGCTCAGGGTCGGGGACCTAGTCCTAAGGCGAGTACTGAACCGAGAAGGGCTCCACAAACTCTCCCCCAGTTGGGAAGGACCCTTCAAGGTGACAGAAATATGCCGACCGGGGTGTGTCCGCCTTGCCACAACAGAAGGAGTGTATCTTCCCAATCCTTGGAATATAGAGCATCTACGTAAGTTCTACCCATAAAAGCAAAACTAGGAGGGTTGAGTTTTCTTCCTTTGTAACTAGGTGGCGCATATGTGTACGTCAATCCAGCGAGGTCCGCCCTCGTAAGCCTGGTCTGTTGGTCTACACCCATGTATCTCAAGTTATAAGGAAATGATTTACCCCCTGGATGTGCTTTTGTGATGGTTTTATTCTACTTCGATTTACATGCATTATTTTTTATCTAACCCACCCATACAGTTTCCCACCCTTGCTGGTATGATGACATCCGAATTGAGTAGCCAGGCTTGCAGTTCAAGACCCCTTTACTGCTATAGGGGGTCCAACGACCTGCGGACTAGTTCTAGAGAATGGGCGCTCGCCTCCTGGAGGGGTCCGGAGTTGTGTAGCCGCTTAGCATGGTTCCGTACCCTAAGCCTACACGCTTCACCACTCTACAACGGGCACCCTAGTATTTGGAACTGTGATCCTATGGGTCCGGGCATATGGCTTGGCTTCCCAAGCTAAAACCTGTAGGTCGTGTTGCATGAATCAAAGGATGGCAGATACCAGACGATGGGTCCTATGGGTGTGCTCCTAACACTTCAAAGCCGAAGCTGTGTGCAGGTTCAGGTCCCAGTCCAGTAGTATGTAGTCTCAAACTATAGAGACTACCTCCTAGGGGCCGGATGACCAATTTTATCTTTGGTATACTGGTATCCAGCCTCGACGTGTTGAGCCTACCTCCCAGGGGAGCCAAGTACCAAGGGGAAGTTGACGACGCTACCCACAGCAAGAACAAATAACATACAGATAAGTTTAAGTTCCAATGCTACCTCATTAGCGGTTCTTAGAATATCTTACAAAATCAAAAGTTATTACAGCCGCTTCCCAGCGGAACCCTTGCTTTGTCTCTACAGGTCGTCAGCAGGATCCCGCTGGAGGCGCTCGACCACCAGCTCCACGACGTCGTGTATACTCTCCTGGGCGGCGTCTTCTGTGGCAGCTACCGGACCAGCGATCACTGGCGCCAAGGATATGGCGGGGTCGTGACTCCGAAAGCACGTCAGGACGTATTCAACCACCGCCCGACAGAGCTTGCCGCCCTCTGCTTCTAGGCGGGCCCCGAGGATCTGATCCAGGCGATCGGCGGCAGAGTCCAGCACCGGGAGCGCATTGGAGATTGACGTTGGCAACTCCGACACTGGGATAGGGTTGATCCCTAGCAGCACCAGTGTCGTGCTTGCCTCACCGGCCCACGCGGCAATACGCTGGACCCCGGCGTGGTGCTCTGCCTGGCGATCTTCAAGGGCCTTCTTGGTGGCATCCACCGCCTGGGGACCCGGCACCGCGTGCCCCGCATTGAACTAGCGAATCTGCTCCTCCAGCTTCTTTTATTTTTGCTCTGCCTCAAGCTCGTGCTCGGCCAGCAATTCGCCCCGTCAGGTGAGCATTTCTTCCCTGAAGACGAGATCTGTCTCTCGCCTCGTGAGGTCCGTCTCTCGCCTGTCCAAGGATTGATCCTTCGCATTAAGGTTCTCCTCGGTGAGGGCGGCGTCGCTAGCCTTTCCCTCGAGCTCTTGGTGCCACTTTTGCAGCCTCTCCACAGCCTTGACCTGCTGGGCCCGCTTGGCTTTCAAAGTCTGGTCCAGGGCGCTCAGCTTGGCCTGATACTCTGTTGTGAGGGCCTCCCGCTGGGCCACGACCTCCTCTCGCCTGGTCACCTTCTTCTCCCTCTGGGACGCCTCCAGCTCCCTGGCGCACACCCTCTGGAGGTCCCTCTTGTACTCCTTGCGGTCCCGCTTGAGTTGGGATCACTCGGAGATGAATTGTCGGGACGCCGCCCTAGTGCGCTCCTCCAGTTGGGTGCGCCAGTCACTGAGGCGCTGGTGCTCAGCCTCAAACGCCTCCCACTCCCGCAAGATTGCTGTCCCAGTGTCACTAAGGACCTGGTGGGCACGGGACAGCATGCGAGGGAGGGGGACTGGCGCCGCTTCTTGCTCAGCACCCGACCAGAGTCGCCGCCCAAACACCACCTCCATCTCCTCCGGAGCAGGCGGGGGGTTAGAACTGGACGCGCCTCCTGCGTCACCCCCAGTGTCGGGAGTGGGCGCGGATCCCCTAGCTGGGACCTCCTCCGCCGCTGCGACGCCACCCAACGTTGGTGCCACTGCCGCTAGATCCCCGGCTGGGGCATGGGAAGCTGCTGGCGCTGTCTTGGCAGTAGCCGGGGGCGTACCGCCAGCACCACCCTCAGCAGATTCTCGCTGCTGAGAGCCAGACCCGTCAGTGGGCCTGGTATCTGGCGGAGGAGGCGTGACCTTGGGAGCAGAGGGGAAGAAGCCCTGGCAAACAGACGATGGGTTAAGGCTTGTCAGCATGATGGTTAGGTTCAAAGAAAAAGGGACTACACTTACTTGGGGCCCTGGACCTTCTAGTGACCTTGGAAGCGAGGCGATCGTCACTCCTGCTGCTGCTGCTGTTGCGGCTGCTGTTGCTATTGCTGTGGCTGCTGTTGGTGCCCTTGGGGGTGATCACCCCTAGATGGTGGTGGTGGCGGTGGGACCGAAGGACTGACGCGCCTCTGCGCGCCATGGGCCCGGGAGCTGGCCTCCTCGGCCCCGCCTGCAGTCCTCTGGCGCTTCTAGGGGGCTCCAAAATGAGCGACCCGTCAGCGCGACGCAGCCTGCGTCGCCTCTCCTCCTCCGACCCCCGGAGCCACCTGGGGCGGAGGCGCTGCTTGCAGCCCCATTACCCTTGTCCAAGAGACTGGGGGCCACGACGGGGTTGGCGCTGGGAGCCACACCGGCGGGCTGGGGACCTCCAGCCGGTGCATCTGAGATCCGGATCCCGCGGTGGGGGTCTCGGCCGCCGGTCTGGCGAACCGCCATGCCACTCTCGTCGAGGGTCGGCAGCGTGGCCAAGATCGCCGTCCTCAGGCCTGGGTCATCGTAGAGCGTAGGGATGTTCTGGGGGAGGATCAGGAACTCAGGGACGAAAATTTCCCCAGTAATCCCTCCCACCAGGACTGCCAGCTCGTCCCAGGACAGGTTGGTGCCCGGCCCAGGCTGGATCCTGCCGATGTCGTTTGGGTCGGTGAACCAGCAGCACAGGCTCGACCTCCTCTGCAGCGGCGCGATCCGGCGTTTCAGGAGATCGCCAACCACGTGCATTGACGTCAGGCCGCCCGTAGCCAAGCCCTTGATCCTGTCCAATACGGGCAGGAACTCTGGCGAAAGGGACGGCTTGGACCTCCACTGCTTGCGGTCGAGCACTGGCCCGTCGCTCGGCAGGATGAGGCGGTCGTTGGCCTCGGCGCTGGCAATCATCCAGTCACTGTGTCAGTTTTCCCACCTCGCGCCGCCAAAGGTGGGGATGTAGACGACAGCTGGATCTAGCCTCGTCTGGAAGTAGTAGGCACCAATGTGGTCCCTAGTATTCCCGAACTTGACCAGCACGAAGAAGTAGCAGAAGAGGGAAGTACAGGGGGCCACACCTACAAACATCTCGCAGAGGTGGACGAAGATGGCTGCCTGGAGGACGGAGTGGGGCGTGAGGTGTTGAAGCTGAAGCCCAAACTCCTCCAGTAGCAGCAGAAAGAAGAGCGAGATTGGCAGCGCCAACCCACAGGAGATGTAGGAGGTGAACAGCACGAACTCCCCGGCGGCGAGATCGCCAAGGGGGACAACGCCAGCGCGGATTCTTCCGGCGAGCCCCGGCGCGCTCCACCCAAGCAGGCCACGCACCAGGTTGAGCACCTCCTCAGACTGAAAGCGGTCAGGATGACCAAGCGAAGCCATGGCGTGTGCGGTGGCGCGGGTGTGGAACAAAGGAGCACGAAGGCAAAGGGGCGCAGGCGATTGGGAGAGAATGCGAAGGGGTAACTGCTGCACGCGGGGTGAATCCTTTTTCAAGGAAACCTGAGTCCTTGTTCAGGAAAACCCTTCCGCGCGCCCCTGAATCGCCGCAGGAAATCTCGCTCGACGGGCACCTAAGACCCAAGCAGCCCAGTCTCTGACACAGGGGCCCGGGTCCACAAGTTATACATGTTGTGCGCTGGATTTCGGGTGTGGAAAGAGCGAACCGCCGCATGTGATAGCGCGCCGCCTTGCCTTGGGGCCGCTGTGGAAGACAAAGGGTTACCTTTAAATCCAATGTAGCGGCAATGAGGCGCCCCGCGCGTGGCCCGACGAAACCACCAGGCGTGGGGGCCACGGGGACAGATATGGCAGTTGACATGACTGAAGGCGGATTGACAGCTGGCGGCCGGGCGCGTCAGCAGACATGCTAAAACAGCGCGCCAATCACCAATCAGACCATGTTGAGGCAAGGTGCAAGCTTTGGCCCCACCTGCAGGCTCGCATCCTCCCCTGAGGCGGGCCCGGGGCCACTATTGGTACCCTGAAACTAGGGTACCCCTTACTACTGTATAAAGACACAGTACTCGCGCGGCTATCTTTAGTCGCGTGGTAAAAGTGTTGTATGTGGGACCAGGCCATAACTTGCCACAACCTCGGGCGACTACTCTGGGCCAGCTACAGCGCCTGACCCCACCACATGGGCGGGTCCCGGGCCGCCACGTGTCCAGAGAGAGTGATATATTCCAAGGCGTCAACAGTGAGTCCGGACCCCCATGGAAAAGTGACGGACCCCTGGATATATAGTCCGGACCGCCAAGATTGGTCCAGGACCCCCACGTGTACAGACCGGACCCCTAGAATAGGATTCGGACCCCTCCGTATGGGGTCCGGCCGCCCACAGTAGGGTCCAAGGTTCCAGGATAGAACACACCCGAGCCTTAATCAGGGCCCAGACGGGGGTCCGGAGCCGACACGTGTCCAAACCTGGTCTGGTAGGATCCGGATCTATCCGCATACACTTTTGCTCCTCGCTCAGGCGGAGACCCGATGCTGCCACGTGACATAATATGCGCGGCATAAGCCAACGAGTGGAACCTGGTATGACGCCTCTAGGCTACGCGCGCCTTCGCATTCATTACAGATAAGACGTGCGCCTGTCCATTCCGCTGACAGGCGGCGTACTCAGTCCGCGATACGTGGGCCATGCAGTTACTTACCATTACTCCCGCGTTACCAGGAAAAGGGTAACAACCTATTAATACTGCATGGACTGCGGTCATCATGACTCCCGCTGATTACTCATGTGTTACTCTGTCAGCGTTAGTTATTCACATAATGTATTTCTCCCATTATGCTCCTGGGCCCGTATGTCGGGGCTCAACATCCTTGTATGTGCCTCCATTAAACTATAAAAGGGAAGGCACACAGTGTTACAGGGGACGGACTCAGACAAGCTCACACGCTCCATCACACACTCAATACAACTTACACACAGTGAAGGTAGGGTATTACGCTCCGGCGGCCTGAACCACTATAATCCCTCGTGTCTTCTTGTGTTCATCCCGAATTCACCAAACAGGCAACCGCTTAGACCTCCTCCTCATCTTACGATTAGGGCGGGTGCATTCCGCCACCCGGCCGGTGGATTTTCCCCACCGACATATGCTATAACCAAAGCAAAAGTTGATTCAATCTACTATGCATATCATATATATGCAAACCATCCAAATAAAAATCTACGCATGACCAAACTTTGGTACCATTATTGGCAAATATGTACGGTACACACTAGCATATCTATCACATATATGCAAAACATCTCAACCCCTTTATATGTATAAATTCTTTCTAGTGGACTTTTTACCTTAAAGACTCATTAAGATTTTCTTGGATCGTGATTGCCTCTTAATTAGGCACATATTCAACGTAAACACGGTAGGTGCTTTGTAGCATTTAAAAAAATGAGTAGAACTGATTTTTTTTATTGCAGGGGAATATATATGCGGCCCATTTATTATTCTCCACCGGATCGATGATTGGTCACATTTACTCATGTAGCAGATAGTGTAGACCAACATATAGGAGTACGTGCGTACGGACACATTACACTCTCGATCGGTTTCCCCGACACAGACACAAAGGCATCCTCGAGAAGCGAAGGCTCCTCCAAACCACATCACAACGATCGTCGTCTCGCAAGATCAAGATCACTCTATACGGCGCTACACACGGCGGACACCATAAATATAATCATGGGGAGTAACGGAAAACCGCGGCAAAGTTCTGCGCCCTGAGCTGCTCGTAGAACATGTTGATGAACTCCTCGGCCCTGTCGTCCACGTCAAGAAGCTCACCCTCACCGCGCTGTAGCCAGCCACCGTCCTCGGCAGCTAGTACCTGATCATCTTCTTCCTCCTCCTCCTCCTCCGTCTGATCATCCTCATCTTCGGCAACCTCTGTCTCAGATGCCAACGTCATCGTCTCGTCGCCGTCGGGCGAATCGAACGGATGTCGAAACGAGCCGAAGCAGGAAGACACAGCCCCGGCCGCTGCGGCTGCGGCGCCACTGCCTTTCCGACGTGACCGCAGCAGCAGCCTCTTGGCCGCGAGGAACGCGGGGCTGGGGCTGTCGGCGCACGAGAACTCGTGCTCCGCCAGCGCGCGATGAGGCCACTGCCACTGGTCGTGGTTCCTGCCGCCGCGCTGCGGCAGGCCGTGGCGGTGGACGAGCGCGAGCGTTCTCCGCGCCACCTTGTGCAGGAGCCGGCGCCGCTTCATGAAGAGGTACCTGAGGTAGTCGGCAGCCAGGGCGAGGAGGTAGTGCAGCCGCCGCCGCCTGCTGCTCGCCGGAGAGCCCGAATGGCGCCGGTGGTTCTCCATGCGGCCTGCTGCCTCGGCCGCCTGCTTGTTGCCCCCGAGACACATGCAACTTGCTGTGTGACTGCCGCTAGGGTTTTTACGCGAGCATAGCTAAGCTAGCTACATCTACATGTGATGCGTGTGGTGTGATGACTCGAGGAATCTATGTCCTGGTCAAGCTAGCCGATGTCCTTTTATAGCTGAGCTGCGGTGGTGTAGGCAGAGAGAGTATTGAGACGGAAGTCATAGGTGACATGTACAAGGGCGAGCTGCATGATTTCGGGGCAAGAAAACGCTTTGGTGAATCAGAGAAGCAAGCTGTGCGAGCTAGCTGGCCGGCCGCAAGCTACGGTGTGTGCAACTTGCTTCTTCGTGATGGTGCATGACACGCGCGGTCACATTATTTGCCTTTGCTTCGTGCATCCAGTTCGTTCCATCTCAAATTATACAGACATACACTGGAACAGCTAGGTCAAGGCTTTGTGCTATGCAGATGATGCGTCTCTAGCAGCTAATATTAAACTTAACTAGTTAACTGTATATATACAGTACTGTACTATAATACGTCAAATAAAAAACAAGTGGCATTTCTCAGCGCTGAAGACTCGCAGTTGCAGGAACTGTTTGGGCTGCAGCTAGCCATAGCGAGCTCAGCTGACCAGGCTGAAATGCTGTCAAACAGTCGTGAAAGTAATTTGTAACAAAAGATTGCGACGTACGTACGGTGACAATAACTAACAATAAGCACCAAATTAATGAAATAAGTAGGAATTTTTTTTTCTTTCTATGTTTGGCGTAGTAGTTGCTGATGTACTATATGATTCAACATATATCGAAACCAAAATGAGAAAAAAAACCCAATTCAATTAGCGTACTGCTGTAATGATTTTATTTGTACTCGGCTGGGAAGATCAAGGAAACATACAAACAAGGTCGACGCGCAACACGGTTAGACCACTTAGACGCGATGATTTCCTTTCAAGAGAAAATATCGAAAAAACTAGCTGATCTTGCCCATCACGATTACGAGTACGTACCACAGCATCAATTTTCATGGCCACGCAAAGCAGCAGCACACGCACACACACTTGGCAGCATGCATGCATGCCTGGCACAAAGAATACTAGTACTAATTCATCTAGCTATCTAGACATTCTAGATGGCCCACAGCTACTGGATCTAGAGCGAGCTAGCTAGCATCAATCCAGAGGCTGCAGGGCCCATTTGCATGACCTAGCTCGTAGTTACTTGAGGAGGAGAAGCTGGAGAACGGCCCCAAGACCGGGGCGCCCCTCCGAATCGCGTCGCGCTTGCCGCGGCAGCTGATCGCGGAACCGGCGCTAAGCACGCAATCACGGCGGCAGCTCTAACCTGCTCGATCTCGCCTCGCGTCGCTTTGATTTACCCATTATAATTGCTTCGTTTCACCGCAACGGCCGAACAAAAAGCTACTCCGCGTTAATTTAACGTACGGTACTAAACTAAATTACTGCTACTATAGTTAACCGCGTTTCTGCCACTTGCTTGTAGCTAGCTCGGCGCCCGGGCCTTACTCCGCGTTCTCGATCCATCGGCAGCTTGTTGCTCATTCCAATCCCCATGATGCATATACAGATACAGATGCAGTGAGTGCGAGTCCAACATTATTGCTGTTACTGTGTTACATATTTAAACCTGGGTAAACTGTCTTGTAACTCGTAATAACATGCATATAGGTATGCGCAGTTTCGGAGTAAACGGAAGTTTAAAATATGTGGAGCTAAAGAGCACGCGCAACATGCACCTTGGACCTTGTGGTCATCTTAATTCGTTGTGTAGTTGAAGTTAGACCTGAAAGTTTGGGCCGGGTCATTTACGCCCGTTTAGGGATAGCCAAAAATACAAGTCTGAACCATTGCCCGACACACAAAAAAAAAATGGACCACCATTACCCAAATGACTACTGGATCGTGCCTTAAATTTAGTTACGATAGGGGCGACACGACACGACAAGGCACTAAGGTACGGATTAGAACATTAACGTTTAGATAGTTCTTTCATGCTTCAATGCTTTTTATCTCTTTACAAAAGTTGTAGAAGACATTGATACTTATATTCATCTTAGTAGAATATATGTTTTTTAATAAATAAATATGTATATATATCGCAATTTTGAGTCACGTTGCTAGTCATAGCAATCTATCTGATTTTTTAATCTATAACAAAGTTATGAATAATTTGAAGATGTATTTTTTAGATATATACAAGTTTTTTCCTCTGTGTCGTGTTTGGGCCGTCACGACATGAGCATCGGCCCTCCATTCTTTTGGGTCGTGTCGTGCCTATGTTTTAGGGTTTGGGTTTGACCCGAACTGAAATTATTTTGTGTTGTGATGCCCAAAAAAATTGGCACAAAGCATGATGGGCCTGAGCCGTGCCAGCCCAACACGGCCCAACTCTCAACTCTAGTTGAATTGCTGACATCTAAATTTAATAGATGTGGGGCTTAAAGCGGAAAAAATTTGTGTGTCCATTTTGTTAGAATATATATGGACTTGGCCTAACAAAAAAACTAATAATTTGAAAGAAAATTTAGAGCCTCATTCGTGTGCACATATAGAGGAGTCAAGAATCTCATGTTTCACCTTTGAGAGTCCCTCGTGGGTTTTGGAGTTTGAATGACAACACAATTAAAGAAATAACCAAGGTGTTAAGTGTTGAACAAGAACTTAGTGAAAAGCATGCAAGGTTTAACACATGAGGTCAATGTGATATTCCATATAAGCTGAGTCAAATATGGATCATGGATATAAAAATAAGGATATTCAATGTACATTCAAGATGGTATGACTTAAGATGGCTTCACAAGGTGAAGATAGTAAGGAAATGTGGCTTCGAGGAACTAAAATAAAGTAGAAGGTCGAGAGGACCGAGGTACCAAAAGCTAGGGTGAAGAAGCAAGTACTTGCATTGAGTTGAACCATATCAAGCTCAAGAGAAGTCATATTGAGGAGAGTGATCCTAAGTTGAAGAAGGTTAAGAAGAAGAAGAATGGACACTGATTAGGTTAGTAATCAATGAACATGATTTGGAGTCAGTTTGGTAGAGCAAGGACAAAGGCAAGGAAGAACGTCGAGGGACCAAGGAAGGGGAATGTCAAGAGGACCGAGGTACCAAAGTGAAGGTGAAGAAGGGACTGCTTGCAAGAGTCAAAGGTGATCAAGTTGTGAAAAGTCGTGTTGCATTGAAGACCACAACATTTGAACACGTGACTTGAAGCTATCAGAGTAATTCTTATGTATTTGGATGGTTCAAGTCATAAGGCTCAAGATTCTCTAGGTCAAGTAATGGTCATGGTCATAAGATCAAGCTAAGTGTATTAGAGTCAGAACCTGGAAGGTATTTTAGTTATGCATATTTTGATTAAGAGGCCAAAAGTGATGTTGGGCCTATGCTTCGTCGCCGAAGGTCTTCTAGGAAGAAGCGGTTTTCTGCTGAAGCCGTTTGTATAAGATGGCCGAAGGTTTCTCTTCATAAAGCTTCGGTATTACAAACCGACCTAAAGATAGAATGACCTTTTAGTCCATAAAGGTCTGAGTCAATGTTGTAAACTTTTATAAGGGGCATACTTGTAATTCCTCACAGGCTGCGCCCTGTGCCTATAAATAGTGAATAGTATTCCTTTACTGTTCAGACATTCTGATAATTGCAATCGCATCTTTCGGAATCCAACCTTTACCAAGGCAGAGGTATTATTGTATTCAATGATTCATCATATCAAATAAATATAGTATAATATAATTCATTTATGAATTATTCACCCTTTTTATATTCTTTATTCTACGTTGTCTTACAATATTTATTGAAATTTTATTACGAAGATTTAAGCTTCGTAATCATATTCTCGTTAACCTTCGTCTAAGGCTCATTATCCTCAAGGGAATAATGTTTCATGGACGAAGGGCGTTAACATTTAACATTTTATGTTGCCTTGTTCTTAATTCATAGCATTTGAGAATAAGTCCCCAACATTGGCGCCAGCATATTGGCTCCCTTCTGGCTGCTGGCCTTGTTGTAGTGGTGGTGGAGGCGGAGGTTGTTGCCAGGAAGCCTGAGGTTGACTCGCCGAAGCAACAGAAACTGCAGGGTGATTGCCTACATACTCTGGGATGTAAGGCGAATGATACGAAGCAGTGTGCATGACCTGCTTTGGCTGAACCTGTTGTGCTGTCGCTTCGGCTATTTCTTTTTGCTTCTGGATGGTAACATGGCACATCCTGGTGGTATGACCTTTGTTCTCACCACAGAATAAGCAGAAGATTCTTCTCGGTTGATCGCCAAATCTTCCTCCGAAGCCCCTGGCGCCTCTGCCTCTTGGAGCTGGTGGTCGGAAAGAGCCTTGCTGTTGCCCCGAAGCCTGTGAGGAACATTGTGGCCTTTGTTGTTGGCTCCCTCTATCATCATTTTGTGTAGAGTTATGAATTGATCTAACGTGCCTCGGGTAGAACCTCCCTCCGAAGCCCCTGGTCATTTCAGAAAACCTGAAAGCCTCCTCCCTCCTTTGGCGAAAATCATTATCGGCCCGAATGTACTCGTCCATCTTCTGGAGCAGCTTCTCCAAAGTTTGAGGGGGCTTCCTAGCGAAGTACTGAGCTGATGGTCCTGGCCGAAGCCCCTTGATTATGGCCTCAATGACAATTTTGTTGGGCACCGTTGGTGCTTGTGCCCTCAAACGCAAGAACCTTCGGACATACGCCTGAAGGTATTCTTCGTGATCCTGGGTGCACTGGAACAGAGCTTGAGCAGTGACCGGCTTTGTCTGAAACCCTTGAAAGCTAGTTAACAACAAGTCCTTCAGCTTCTGCCATGAAGTGATCGTTCCTGGTCGAAGGGAGGAATACCAGGTTTGAGCAACACTCCTGACAGCCATAACGAAAGATTTGGCCATGACTGCAGCATTGCCACCATACGAAGATACTGTTGCTTCATAGCTCATCAAAAACTGGTTCGGGTCTGAGTGGCCATCAAATACGGGAAGTTGAGGTGGCTTGTAGGACGGAGGCCAAGGTGTAGCCTGCAGCTCAGCGGACAGAGGAGAAGCATCATCAAAAACAAAATTCCAATGATGGAAATTGTCATACCAGTCATCTTCATTGGGAAAACCCTCCTGATGAAGGTCTTGGTGCTGAGGCCTTCGGTGTTGTTCATCCTGAGCAAGATGACGAACTTCTTCAGAGGCTTCGTCTATCTGCCTCTGTAGTTCAGCTAGCCTGGCCATCTTTTCTTTCTTCCTCTGTACTTGTTGATGAAGCATTTCCATATTTCTGATTTCTTGATCTATCTCGTCCTCTGGTGGTGTCGGGCTAACAGCCTTCCTTTTCTGGCTTCGGGCCTCCCGAAGGGAGATTGTCTCCTGATTGTGATCCAGTGGTTGCAGAGCTGCAGCCCCAGTCGCTGAAGCTTTCTTCGGCGCCATAACGAAGGTTTATGATCGCCGAAGGTGTTCAAAAAACTCGAAGAATGGAAGTGGGTTCACCGGAGGTGGGCGCCAATGTTGGGGACTTGTTCTCAAATGCTATGAGTTAAGAACAAGGCAACATAGAAAATGTTAATCGTTAAAGCCCTTCGTCCTTCGAAGCATTATTTCCTTTAGGATATAATGGTTTCCGGACGAAGGTTATGAAGGACGTATTTCCATAAATTCATCATACAGTGACGAAGGATGAAATGTAAGGAATATAAAAGACAACATAAACAATTATCTATTATTATTAGGCATAAACAGGAATATCATTGAATTACAAGTGTACCTTCAACTGGAAGGAGATGATAGTACAAGCGTGACGCAAAAAGCGAATGCCAAGTCAGCGTGAACAGTACGGGAGTACTGTTCACCTATTTATAGGCGCGGGACACAACCCATACAAAATTACATTCATGCCCTTTACAGTTGATAATAACTCTATAGTAATCTGTCGAGGTCTAAATAGCCTTTTCATCTTTAAGTCGGTTTCACTTTCTGCTCTTCTAGGAAGAAGCGGTTTTCTGCTGAAGCTGTTTGTATAAGATGGCCGAAGGTTTCTCTTCATAAAGCTTCGGTATTACAAACCGACCTAAAGATAGAATGACCTTTTAGTCCATAAAGGTCTGAGTCAATGTTGTAAACTTTTATAAGGGGCATACTTGTAATTCCTCACAGGCTGCGCCCTGTGCCTATAAATAGTGAATAGTATTCCTTTACTGTTCAGGCATTCTGATAATTGCAATCGCATCTTTCGGAATCCAACCTTTACCAAGGCAGAGGTATTATTGTATTCAATGATTCATCATATCAAATAAATATAGTATAATATAATTCATTTATGAATTATTCACCCTTTTTATATTCTTTATTCTACGTTGTCTTACAATATTTATTGAAATTTTATTACGAAGATTTAAGCTTCGTAATCATATTCTCGTTAACCTTCGTCTAAGGCTCATTATCCTCAAGGGAATAATGTTTCATGGACGAAGGGCGTTAACATTTAACATTTTATGTTGCCTTGTTCTTAATTCATAGCATTTGAGAACAAGTCCCCAACATTGGCGCCCACCTCCGGTGAACTCACTTCCACTTTTTTGAGCTGATGGCTTCGTTCAACGATCAAGCTAGAGCTGCTTCGGACCCGAAGCTGGTGCTCCCGATCACAGGTGGCTCGTCCTCAGAGCCAGCTAACAAGAAACAAAAGAAGGAAGCACAGAGAAGGGTACAACATGTTGGGGTGCAAGGACCCTTCATCAAGTCAAGATGGTCTCACATTCCTATTACCTTCTCCCAAGAGGACCTTCAGCTCAAGGATTACCCACACAACGATGCCATGGTTATTTCTTGTGTTATCAAAGGATTTCTGGTCCACAATGTCTTGGTTGACACAGGCAGTGCAGCTGACATCATATTTGCTAAGGCCTTCAGACAAATGCAAGAGCCAGAAGATAAGATTCATGATGCTACACATCCTCTCTGTGGCTTCGGAGGAAGACAAATTGTAGCACTGGGCAAGATTACCATGTCAGTGACCTTCGGGTTCATCAACAACACTAGAACTGAGCAAGTTGTGTTTGACATCGTTGACATGGAATACCCTTACAATGCAATTATTGGTCGTGGCACCCTCAATGCTTTTGAAGCAATTCTTCACCCTGCCTATCTTTGCATGAAGATACCTTCGGATCAAGGACCCATCGCTATTCATGGAAGCCAGGAAGCTGCCAGAAGGGCCGAAGGAAACTGGACTAATTCAAAAGCAATCCATAACATAGATGGAGCTGAAGCTTGTGAACAATACAAATTCAGAAGGGAGAAAGCAGCTTCAGCAGATCAGCCGAAGCCCATGCTCTTATGTGAGGATATAGCAGAGCAGAAGGTGCTGTTGGGCTCTCAGTTATCCGAAGAACAAGAGAAAACCTTGATAAGGTTTTTGTTCAACAACAAAGATGTTTTTGCATGGTCAGCCAATGATCTCTGCGGAGTTAATAGGGATGTTATTGAGCACTCGCTCAATGTCGATCCATCCTTCAGACCCAGAAAGCAAAGGCTTCGGAAAATGTCAGATGATAAGGCCGAAGGTGCTCGCAACGAAGTCAAAAGACTCCTCAGTGCAGGAGTTATCAGAGAAGTAAAGTACCCAGAATGGCTAGCTAACACTGTTATGGTAAAAAAGGTCAATGGCAAGTGGCGAATGTGTATCGATTTTACAGATCTTAACAAGGCTTGTCTGAAGGATGAATTCCCATTGCCAAGGATAGACTCTTTAGTTGATGCAGCAGCTTCTTCAGAGCTCATGAGTCTGTTAGACTGCTATTCAGGCTATCATCAAATCTGGATGAAGAAGGAAGATGAGCCAAAGACTAGCTTCATAACTCCAAGTGGCACATATTGTTATCTTCGGATGCCTGAGGGGCTCAAAAACGCTGGAGGAAGTTTCAGCAGAATGACTGCGAAGGTTCTCCAGTCTCAGATAGGCAGAAATGTGCTAACTTATGTTGATGACATCATTGTAAAAAGCACGAAGTAGGAGAATCATATTGCTGACCTGCAGGAGACCTTCGCCAGTTTCAGACAAGCTGGCTTAAAGTTGAATCCAGAAAAATGCATCTTCGGAGTAAAGAAGGGGAAATTTCTAGGATGCTTGGTTTCAACAAAGGGAATTGAAGCTAATCCAAGTAAGATTGAAGCTATACTTCGGATGGAGCCACCAACTACAAAAAAGGGGGCTCAAAGATTGACAGGAAGGTTGGCATCTCTCAATAGATTCATATCCAGATCAGCAGAGAGAAACTTACCATTCTTCGAAGTGCTGAAGTCAGTCGAAGTCTTTCAATGGGGACCAATCCAGCAGAAGGCCTTCGAAGAGCTGAAGCAGTATTTGATAGATCTAACAGCACTAACTCCACCTACGCCAGGGGCTCCTTTATTATTATATGTGGCAGCTTCGCACTCAGCGGTAAGTGCAGCACTTGTCCAGGAGACGCTTGATGGCCAAGCCAGGAAGCAGGTCCCAGTATATTTTGTATCTGAAGTTCTTAGTATATCAAAGAAAAACTACACAGAATTAGAGAAGGTGTTATATGCTGTTTTGATGGCATCCAGGAAGCTTCGGCACTATTTTCAAGCTTACAACATAATTGTTCCTTCTTCACAACCTCTGAAGGATATTATGAAGAACCGAGAAGCTACTGGAAGGATTGGAAAATGGGCTGCAGAGCTCAATGAATTTTGTATTGAATATGTTCATAGATCTTCGATTCAGTCCCAGGCGTTAGCAGACTTCATTGCTGACTGGACGCCAGGGGCTCAGGAGGAAGAAACAAATAAAGACGCCGAAGCATGGACAGTGTTTTGCGATGGGTCCTGGGGAACCTTCGGAGCGGGAGCGGCTGCTGTGTTGGTTTCACCTTCCAAAGTTAAAACTTGTTATGCGGCAAAGCTTGATTTTAGTTGCACAAACAACATTGCCGAGTACGAAGCCCTGCTTCTGGGTCTTCGGAAGCTAAAAGCAATGGGAATCAGAAGGGCTGTTCTTAAAACTGCTTCCCAAGTTGTTTCGGGTCATATTGACAAGAGTTGCAAGGCTAAAGATCCGAAGCTTGAAAAGTATCTGGATATCGTTCGAAGAGTTGAAGCTTCCTTCGAGGGATTTTCTGTCAAAAATATCCCTCGAGGACAAAATGAGCATGCTGATTTGCTAGCTAAGTCAGCAGCACAGGGGCTGCCCTTACCTTCGGATGTGTTCTTTGAAACAATAAAAGCACCTTCGGTCGAACTTCTTGAAAGAGCAGTCCTCAATATATCTCCTGTTTATAGCGAAGATTGGAGAACTGAGATCATCTCTTATCTTCAGGGTAAATTCCTTTCAGATGACGAAGCTTATAACAGGAGGATAGAGGCAAGAGCTCGTCCATATGTCATGATAGAAGGAGAGTTGTACAAGCATGGAGTTTGTGCTCCGCTACTCAAGTGTTTATCCAGAACCGAAGGTATAGAGTTGATGAAAGAAATACATGCAGGCCTGTGTGGATCTCACATTGGATCTAGGCCGTTACTTGGAAAAATTTTCCGCCAAGGATTTTATTGGCCGAAGGCAGCTTCGGATGCAGCGGAATTAGTCCAAAATTGCGAAGGTTGTCAGAAATCTGCACGAGATCAAAAACAACCTTCGTCCTTAACATAGCTCATACAACCCATTTGGCCATTGCAAAGGTGGGGCCTTGACTTGTTAGGTCCGTTACCACCGGCCCAAGGGAACCTAAGATATGTTGTAGTGGCGGTGGAATATTTTTCTAAATGGATTGAGGCAAAGCCTTTAGCCACAATAACTTCGGCCACCGTCCAAAAGTTTTTCTGGCAGAATATTGTTTGTCGTTTCGGGGTACCAAAGGCTATCACTGTGGATAATGGAACACAGTTTGACTCTGAAGCTTTTAGGGATTTCTGTGATCAAATTGGTACGAAGATCCATTTTGCATCAGTCAGACATCCGGAGTCAAATAGACTCGTTGAAAGAGCCAATGGCATCATAATGACAGGAATAATGAAGTTAATCTTCAATCAACCCAGGGGAAAGTGGCCAGATCAGTTAACCAAAGTGGTGTGGAGCCACAATACAACAACATCAAGGTCTACAGGCTTTACTCCATTCAAGTTATTATTCGGTGACGAAGCAATAACTCCGGAAGAAGCTAAAACCGGATCAATAAGGGTAGTAGCTTCGGCAGAATCAGGTTCCGAAGCTGCTTATTCTGTGGAAAAAGATGCTTTAGAAGGGATCAGGCTGCAAGCCGTGGAAGATATCAATAAATATCAAGCCGAAACAATTAAATGGCGAGATAGAAAGGTTTGGCTAAAGAATATTGAGCCAGGACACTTGGTGCTTCGGAGAGTGGCCAATCCAGAAACAGTGGGCAAGTTGCAGTTGAAATGGGATGGACCTTTCTTAATAGCATCTTCGTCAAGACCCGGTTCATACAGATTGAAGGATATGGACGGCAACGACATTCCTAGATCTTGGAATGCGGATGAGCTTCGGCGATACTATGTATAACTCGATGTAATTTTTCATATTTTTTATTTTTCTTTCATGGCACCCTTTTCCTTTCCGAAGGGGAGAAAGGTTTTTAATGGGGCCATCACATGTAATTTCCTTTTTTAGTTCTATAAGAGCATAATCCCCCAAGGAATGTAAATGTAAAAGCTGAGAACGCACCATCGAGTGCCGAAAAGTAAAAACGAAGAAGCTCCAAAGTCGTTCCTAAGGGAATGCAGAGCTTACAGCGAAAAGTCAACGCTGATTCCGCCAAAAGTAAAGGCGAAGAAGCTCCAAAGTCGTTCCTAAGGGAATGCAGAGCTTACAGCGAAAAGTCAACGCTGATTCCGCCAAAAGTAAAGGCGAAGAAGCTCCAAAGTCGTTCCTAAGGGAATGCAGAGCTGAGGTGTGATTGTTTTTAAGAAAATAATGGCTATGAGTATGGCTTCGGATACGTGTTTGGCCATTCATTTGCACATCACATTACATCATAGCATTTGCATTCATAAACATTCATCCAGGCATGTGTAGGATAATCATCTTCATGGCATAAGTGGTTGCTTCGGCAAAAAGAAAAAAAAGAAGGGGAAGAAAAAGCTTCGTGTACAAAAAGGAGAGCTTCGGAAAAAAGGAAAATGTTGTTTTCTATGCTTCGCTGCGTACGAAAAGAAGGGAAGGTGTTTTTTCGCCTTCGGCTCAAAAAAAGAAAATTTCGTCCACATCAAAGCATTTCTCATACATCAATGGAAGGATAAGGATATATCACAAGGTACGAACAGAATTCATTAAAGACAAGTTTTAGTTACATTTACAAAAGTTATCTCAAAAGTTTCTCAAGTACTGTCTACAGTCTACTATCTAATCTCCAAGGAGCTTCGGCTTCGGCGTCATTTTTAATCATCGGCTTCGGCTTCGTCATCCTACATGAATAAGGTCGTTGTAAGTCAGAATCGACCTTGCAGGAAAAGGTAAGCACAAGGTATGGTTTCTTACTGGTTCAAGGTGGCTACGAGCTTCGTCTCCAGCCTTTTCTCGCCCACCTTTTGTCCATATCATTTTTACAAATCTATTAGAGATACTTCGGGCGAGATCAGGAATGTCATCTAGGATTGATGGTGTTAAAGTGAAATTTGGCCTATTGACAATCTTTCCATGATCGCAGCCAGCTTTCAGGAAAGCTGCAGCAGTGCCCCGAGAAGCCACCCAGGCACAGAAGTCACCGTGCCCAGCTATGACTTCGTCGAGCTCGTCAATCTCACCCTCAATATGTTCGAAGGTTTTCGGTAGATCTTCAGCTGAGGGGGTGAATTTTTCACTGCTGGCCCCAACTGAGTGAAAAATCTTTCTTAATCGTTGAATGCATTTGTTGCTAAATTCCAAACATTTTTCTTGAAGGCTTGTCAATAGTTTTCTCAAATCTGAATTTTGTTGAGCTTCAGCTTCAAGTTTTGCACTAAGATCTTGCTTTTCTCGTTCGAACTGTTCAGACTGGCGGAGAAGCTTCGTGTTCAGTTCTGTTATTTTTGCTTCAGCTTCCGCCAATAAACCTTCGGTTGCCTGGAGCTCAAAGTTCTTTTTCTCGAAAGCATCTGATTGCTCCTTTATTTTGCTTTCCAAATTTTCAATTATAACTTCGTGCTTCCTATCTTCAAAATCTTGCTGCATTTGCAAGGCTTTGCTCAACAGCATACTCTGCACGAGAACAACCTTCGTCAGACATGTTTTCATTATTAGAAACAATAAAAGTTAAGGCAAAAGTAGTTCACCTTGAAGTTGGAATAAAATAAACTACCGACGATATGTTGTCGTCGGTAGCGGCTGATGTCTGTTTCTAGCTTCGGAAAGCCGATACTCTTGGACAGAGTACCGATAACTTTGGCTCCGGTTTGATCTCGAATACAATCTAATTTTTCATCATCAACGCCTCCGAAGAGGAGTGCTCCAGGTTTGTATCCGCAGGATTTTGCATATTCTCTAAGCTCTTCTCTTTCAGCTTTTGACAGTTTTTCTCCAACTAAATTCTGGAACATGAAGGCTTCGTTTTCTGAAGCTTCATCAGCAATTTCTTTCCCTTTCTCCGACGCTGCGGTCGCGGCCTCTTCGGCGGCGGTGGTAGCTTCTTCTGCAGCCATGTCTAGCAGTATTTTGTCAATGTGTTCGATTGTGCTCTCCAGGTTCAAATCTTCAGCCGAGGCAGCTTCGGCAGCTGCGACCTCCGAAGGTGTAATTTCAATATATGTCCCTTTCGCAGCTGCTGGTGTTTTCTGAGCTGAAGCTCTTGGCGGTGTCTTGTCAATTACTTCTGTCACAGTAATAATTCTTTGTTTCTTTACTTTGATTATTTTCTTCGACTTTTCGGGCTCCTTGTCCTTCTGAAAAAACTTTGTCAGTTGGGGCCCCAGTGGACTTAGCTTCGCAGGTAAGGATTCAGTCATTACCTTCAGAATTTCCTCAATGTCAGCGGCAGAGGGTGATGCGGGGGTTTCTTCTTCGTCGGATATTTTACGCTTCGGAGAAGACGCTCTCTTCCTCTTCAGAATTTTCTTCTTTGGTAGTTCTTTTTCATCTTCATTTAAGGCTTCAGTTATCCTTTTCCTTTTTTGGCCTCCGGCACCTTTGTTCAGATTTTCGTAATCAGAGTATTCGAAACCTAGGGCGTCCAGCACTCGGTTTAGTCTTCGCTTCGGACGGGTGCCGAAGGCTGCGGTCATCAACTGATCTTCTTTTTTAGAATAATTGCCAAGTATCTCATTGCACATCACTTCAATTGTATCCAGCCACTCTTGGCAAGGTGTTTTGAAGTATTTCTTAAACTTGAAGTAGTAAGGTAAGCGCACGAGTTCACCTTCTTTCTTCTCCCCCTTCAGCTTTGGCATTTCCCACTCCTTTACACTAGGAAAAACTTTGAAAGCCAAGAACTCCTGAACCAGGTCCCTTGTGCTGATATGCTCTGCAATAATTCTGAATTCATTCAATGCTTGTTGTGTTGGACCTTCGGGTGTCATATTGCAGCGAGGTCGGGTTTCTCCGAAGATTAATTCGAGTGGACTTTGTACAAGCTTTTCCTTGTCGTCATCAACCTTGACATAGAACCACTCTGATTTCCAGTCTGCTGCCCATTTGCTTCGGTAGCTAATTACAGGAAACTTTGTAGATTTCCGATAGGCGAAGTTATAGCAACCAAAATTGTCGTGCAATCCATCCTTTCTAGCCTTCGTTTGATAATGCAACTCGTGAACCCGGCAAAAGCTGTCCGCAAATGGTTCCACCGCTTGGCTTCGGAGTGCCCAGATATAAACACTAAGCCTAACGATAGCGTTAGGGGTCAGCTGGTGAAAATAGATACCGAACCTCTTCAGTACCTCTGCAATAATCCCATGTAAGGGAAATCTTAATCCAGCCTTTAGGAAGCTCTTGAAAATAACAATTTCATCCTTCTCCGGCTTTGGGGTAGTTTCTTCTCCTCCGAAGCGTAATAGCTTCTTCTGATTTTCAGTAAAAAAGCCTGACTTTACCATCTTGGACAGATCAGCCTTCGAAACAGTAGATTTCCCAAAGTCCAAGTGGTTGGGCTTGCTTGGCATGGCAATACGATAATCATCTTCGGGATCAGTTTCCTCAATATCTTCTTCTTCTGCTTCAGCGATTGCTTGTTCTGCTTGTTCTGCATCATCATTAGGGATCTTTTCCGAAGTCACCAGCCCGGATCGTTGCATAGCTTCGGAGATGGGAACAGTCTCCGAAGCTTCAGTCTCGTCCCCCTCACGCTCAACCCTGGCGGTAGAACGCACTCTGGCCATTTAATTATGAACTTGTGGAACTTTAATACTTTCTTCCTCCGAAGCAGGTTTCAAACTGGAGCTTCGTTCGATTCCGACAGACAAGCTTCGGCGACGGTTAAAAATTTTGGCAGCAAAACAGTGCAAATAGCAATGAATGCTGTGGTAACTTCACACCTACTCGTCTGATTATATAGTGTTGCAGGTAAGAAGGCGAAGCGCCAGGATTTCTACACCAGGCGGACACCCGCTCGCACTCGCTGCGTGGTGGACCGCAGAGACCGAACAGTAACTCTGCAAGGCGGGACCGCTACACGCTGGGAAATTGAATCGTTTCTCGACAACGAGCTCAGGAAAGGTGTTTTTTAGACCTTCGTCGCTCCGAAGCTTAAGAGACTTTTTTCACGGATCAAGCTCATTACGAAAAACGATCTAGCACCGCGAAAGGGGCTACTGTTGGGCCTATGCTTCGTCGCCGAAGGTCTTCTAGGAAGAAGTGGTTTTCTGCTGAAGCTGTTTGTATAAGATGGCCGAAGGTTTCTCTTCATAAAGCTTCGGTATTACAAACCGACCTAAAGATAGAATGACCTTTTAGTCCATAAAGGTCTGAGTCAATGTTGTAAACTTTTATAAGGGGCATACTTGTAATTCCTCACAGGCTGCGCCCTGTGCCTATAAATAGTGAATAGTATTCCTTTACTGTTCAGGCATTCTGATAATTGCAATCGCATCTTTCGGAATCCAACCTTTACCAAGGCAGAGGTATTATTGTATTCAATGATTCATCATATCAAATAAATATAGTATAATATAATTCATTTATGAATTATTCACCCTTTTTATATTCTTTATTCTACGTTGTCTTACAATATTTATTGAAATTTTATTACGAAGATTTAAGCTTCGTAATCATATTCTCGTTAACCTTCGTCTAAGGCTCATTATCCTCAAGGGAAAATGTTTCATGGACGAAGGGCGTTAACATTTAACATTTTATGTTGCCTTGTTCTTAATTCATAGCATTTGAGAACAAGTCCCCAACAGAATCCTAGAAAAACAATATTTAAGTTCATTTAGTGTTTGGAAAAGTTCTTAGTGACCATTGGAACATATTGGAACTCAAAGTTGAGGCATATTTGACCAGACTTAGAGTTTGAGGTTCCAAGTGGCATTTGGAGTGAAAGGTTGAAGAAATCAAGGAATTGGAGTTGGAGACAAGTTAATGGTGTGTATCCATGACTTAGTCCATTTAATTACGCTCATTCTGCATTGCAATATCATCCGAACATGTTTCTACAATAACATTCTTAACAAGAACTTGATTGCAGGGATTAGAACCATTAATTAAATCAAAGCAAGAAGTAGAAGCATCTTTCTTAATAATTTCAGGAATTTCAACTAAAGATGCTCCCCAAGTGCTACCGATGGTCTCTAGCTTACTAGTTAGCTCATTATTATGTATGATAAGAATTTCAATTTTCTCTAGCAAGTTTTAATGGATTCTTGAGAGCTAGCTAACTTAACCTTAAGTTTTCATTCTTTTTGACAAGGCTATCATCGGTAGTTGAGGATGGAGCATTAGACTATAATTGCTCAATTTTAGTTGTTAGCTCACAATTCAAATTTGCAAATGTTTCAAATTTTTCTAGCGAACATTTAAAATCATTTTGAGAGCTAATCAACTTATTTTTTCAAAGTTTTAAGTTGAGCCTTTTGTTTAGTGCAAACATCCTAAAAAATTTAACGGCATGCGCAAGTTCATCTACGGAGGGCTTTCCCTCACCATCACACTCATTATCAATATCATCACTAGAGGATGGGATACTTGTTTTACCTCTTGCCATAAGGCAATTGTGTGATGACCGTGAAGAGCGTGATGAAGAGCGGTGGCTGCGAGTTCTTAGAGGATCATCTTCGCTTGAAGAATCATCCCAAGTCTTGACACTTGTAAGTGTCTTGGCTTTGTTCCTTCTCTTCTTGGGTTCGACCGAATTTGGGCAAATATCTCGAAAATGGCCCTTCTCCTCATATCCAAAGCATCATCTCTATATTTGCTTTTTTCCTATCAATATTAAAGAGAAGATCCTCGACCTACAGGGGCCCACCCATTAGATTAATCTTGTGAATCATCCTTATTACATTTTCGACGCGTTGGACTGTTTCTCCGTCCTCAGAGGATGATGTTCAGGCTTGATCATCATCATCATCTTCATCTACTTCACTTGAGATTGGAGCCTTCTTCTTGCCTTTTATTTTTTGTGTTTATCACATGCAAAGGCATATGGTTTTGAAGAAGTTGGCTCCTCTCCTTGACCTATTTTCCGTTACATTTCAAATGCCACAATTTTCCCTATTACAATGGTCGAGGTCATTTGACTCAAGTCCTCCATATTGTGAAGAATGGTGGTGATGCTCCCATATTTCTTTTTTGGCAATAAGGAGATGATCTTCCTTACAATGTCTGCATCACCTAGCTTATTAATTCTAATAGAATTGAGCTCATTGATAATCAAATTCAAACGATATTACATATCTCTAACAAGCTCATTTTCTTTCATTTGAAAAGAATTATATTCATTCAAGACTAGGCAATGTTTTTGATCATTGACATTTGATGTGATGTCATGGAGCTCATGTAATTTAAGCCAAATCTCATTAGCATTTTTCAAGGTGAGTACTTGATTGAAGATTTCTATGCTAAGAGATTCATACAAACAATTCTTGGCTCTAGCATTCAAATGAATTTTTTCATCACTCGCGTTGAGCTTCTCGCGATTCTTAACTAGTTTCATCCCATCACGAGTGACTCTCCAAACACCTAGATCAACTGCTTCTAGGTAACAAGCCATTCTAGCACTATAGTATGGAAAGTTAGTGTCGTCAAAGTATGGTGACCTATGTGTATCTATCCCCTTCCTCTAAGAAGCTTTAGCTCGATTAGCGGTGAAGCTAAAACGTTTCAAATGAGCCAAACCGAGCTTTGAGACCACTTGTAGGAAACGGTGATGCCTAAGAGGGGGTGAATTAGGACTCCTAAAACTTCTTTCTAAACTAAGCCACAAATAAATCCCTAGAACAAAGCCAATGCAAATAAGCAATTTGGAATGTGCAAACTAGGTTTTGTGTAAGTGTTGCTATCTCTATCGCAAAACCTAAGTTCCAATCCTAAATATTCTAACTAAAAAGGAGAGATGGAGACTTAAGTACTTAATGTAAATGCGGAAGGTAAAGAGCAAGGGTAGAGATGCAAACTCTTGTGGATGACGCCGATATTTTTATCGAGGTATCCGGAACCATGCAAGGTCCCGACTAATCCTTGTTGGTGCCCCTACGCCGAAGGTAGCCCACACGAGGGCCAAGCACCACGGTCGAGTAACTCCGTCGGGAGCCACGGACCTTCTCCACGCGCAAGTGGTGCTCTGCTTCCTGCTCCTCTCGTATGCTCCCCAGTGTCTCCATTATCGAGCTTTCGGCTGAAACACCGCGGGCCTCGTTCCCTTCGGTACACGGTGGCAAACATGACAAAAACTAGGTTGTCATGGTCTCGGAAGACTCTCGCCCCACTTGGTACAATTACAATGGCTCGCACAAGAGCCGAGGGGTTATGTGGGGTTTTCTAAAATCACTCAACTAACTAGGAACAACCTAGAGCAAGCGTATAAGTGGTCTAACTAACCTAAGCACTTCACAAAACATCTATGCTAATCACCGAGTGATTCTATTAAGCACTTGGGTGTATAAGCACTTGGAAATATCTATAACATGTGTTGGTATGTTGCTTGGGCTCCCACACCTTGAAATGGCCGGTTGGAGGGGTATAAATAGCCTCCCCTCAATTATAGCCGTTGGACAGAAAGCTGGTTGTTTCTGTCATTGGATGCACCAGACAGTCCGGTGCCCTGGCCACATCTGTCGACCGTTGAGGGTTGCAGCAGTCGACCGTTGGATGATCTACTGCCGACCGTTGGCTAGACAGTTCGGTGCACATCGGACAGTCCGGTGCTATAGCTCCCGAGAGTCTGTTGCTGGAGCTCTCTGTGCAGACTGTCTGGTGCACACCAGACATGTCCGGTGCACCACTAGAGCGTTGGCTGACTGCCCACTTCTTGGATTTCTTCACTATTTTCTTGGGCTTCTTTTGGTCTTGAGTCTTGGACTTCTACGCATCTTTTAGGTCTCCCTTTGAGGTGTTGCATCCTCAGAGCTTCAGTCCAATCCTCTTCACATCATGTGAACTATAAATACAAACACTAGCAAACACAATAGTCCACAGGTTATGTTGATCATCAAACACCAAAATCAATTAGTCAAATGGGTTGAGGTCCATTTTCCTTACAACGGGCTACACGAGCAAAGGTTTCCTCGTAATAAATACCCTCTTTTTTGGCAAAACCCTTGGGCAACCAATCTCGCTTTGTTTCTCATTACCAACCCATCGTCACTATATTTGTTTTTTAAAATCCATTTTGTACTGATGTGATGGCAGTTCGAATGAGGTGGCACCAAAATTTTCAAACTCCTCATGCATAGTGTTGGGGGCCATCCTCTCCCGAAGGTCCTAAAAAACGTGACTAACCATATGTTTCTAGTATGACATAGATTATTATAGGGGGCTTCGGCTTCAGGATGAAGGTTTTCTCTTGTGACAGGGTGAAAATATAACCCAAAGGTGATGAGAATGGACAACGGAGTTATAGCCGAAGAGTTTCGGCTTGACGTGATGACGAAGACCAAGTATGATGAAGACCGAAAAGGGGCAAAGACCATCCAATCATTAATGATTCACATTATGTTTGTAGATGAATGTCAAGGGCATAAATGTACTTTTATCCAGGCTGCGTCCCGTGCCTATAAATAGATGAATAGTAGCACTATACTGTTCACGCTAGATTGTAATCTCTCTCGCATCCTCACCTTCGAGCAAGCCGAAGGTACCAATGTAATATTAATCCTGTTAATATCCATACGTGTTTTATGGAATACAAATATGAATGAATTAATAAGATGCAGTTACTGTCTTCGTCCTTTTGCATTCTTATTCACATTAAATGATGAAGGTATGTCCTTCTTGACCTTCGTATGATGAGCATTATGCTCCTGTGGAGATAATGCTTCGAAAGACGAAGGTCTGTAATAATTAACAATTGTGTTGCCTTGTTCTTGTTACACAACATTTGAAACAAGTGACCAACACATAGCATTGACCCAGTTAGGATTATACAAAGTGTGTCCAACATCTTAGGGCTCAAAAGAGGCAAAAAAAGCTAAGTGAACAAAATGAGAAATCTATTGTGACCTAGAGCGAGTGACTCGCTTGTGAAGCTCCTCACTCATCTGCTGAGGTGAGTGATGATGTTGAATGTGTCGTGGAGCCTCCCTCGAGGAAGTGGTATCACCCTCAACATCAGCCTGGTCGTCTCCAATCTCAGCAGGCTAAGGCTCGACTGGACTCAAACTCATAGAAGAAGTGATGTCTGGTCCATCAGTCAAAGAAATTGAAGCAGGCTCGACTGGGGCGGCTAGTGGAAACGAACTGGGATCACCCCAATCGGTGGCATCGTGCTCCTCCTCCATAAATATGGTCTCACTCATCTGATCTAGACCTACTGACTCAAAGACAGGGGATGGACTAGGCGAAGTCCCACCAAAGGTCACCTCACAAGTTTCCATGATTCGGTTCGTCTCAAGGTTAAGAACATGATAACCATGGGAGTGTAAAGCATAACCGAGAAAAACACCATCAGAAGACTGTGAATCAAATTTGTCCAAATTTACCTGTTTCGGCACAAAACATCTGCAACCAAACACCATGAAATGACTAACCTTGGGTGGCCGTCCAAATCACAACTCATAAGAGGTTTTGTTAAGAAAAGCACGGAGAAAGATGCGATTGGACACATGGTAGGCAGTGTTGGTGGTTTTGGCCCAAACGCCTAGGAGTCCTATGTTCATCAAGCACCATCCTAACCATATGAACAAGGGTCCGATTCTTGCATTCAACAATGTCATTCTGTTGAGGCATAAACGAAGACGAAAACTGATGCTCGAGTCGAACTAGCCCTGTGGATGGATTCAGCCACCCTTCCTTTGAATAGAGTAATGAAAATTACAAACACACATGCAAGTTCAAAACATTAGTGGATCTCGGCTAAACTAGGGAATGAAAGCTAGGGTTTTCTAAACAAGAGGCTAATTGAAAGGGAAATGTGCCTTTGGGCCATTTCTATAATGTTTTGGTGATTAAATATCCAGCACGTTTTATTAAGTTCTTATGTGCCAAATAAAGTGAGAAGTACAAATCAAGGCACAAGGTATGTTTCTAGACTTAGTACATTGTTTTTTGAACGCTAATGTGTTTGTCTAAGTGCTAGAAACAGTGACAAAAGAAGGAGAAAAGAAATGGAAAGGATTTGGCTCTGTGCAGCCAAACTTCAGCTCGGACTGGCACACCGGACTGTCCGGTGGTGCACCGGACAGTGTCCGGTGCACCAGGCTGGTCTCCGGTGAAAAGGCCGCTCTCGGGAGTTGACGACGGTGTACGGCTATAATTCACCGGACTGTCTGGTGGTGCACCGGACTGTCCGGTGAGTCATCCGCGGCGAACTCGTCGCTCTCGGGAAACGGAAAAGGCGACGTGGCTATAATGCACCGGACTGTCCGGTGGTGCACCGGACTGTTCGGTGAGCCAACGGTCGCCAGCGCCAACAGTTGGCCACGAAATCTGCGGGCGACGCGTGGCAGCTCCAACGGTCGGCAGGGGGCACCGGACAGTGCCCGGTGCGCCAACGGGCCCGGAGCTGCAACGGTCGACTGTGCTCGATTTCGAAGGAAATCACGCACCGGACATGCTACAGTGGTGGATTTGTGTGCGTGTTGGAACATTACAAACATGAGAATCAACCTTAGCTAACAAATTAGCATTTTCATTTCTAAGGTTGTCAATAGTTTCATGGCAAGAGCTTAGCTCACTAGAAAGTTTTTCACATTTTTCTACTTCTAGAGCGTAAGCATTTTTGACCTTAACATGCTTCTTATTTTCTTTAATAAGGAAGTCCTCTTGGGTGTCCAAGAGATCATCCTTCTCATGAATAGCACTAACTAATTCATTAAGTTTCTCTTTTTGTTGCATGTTGAGGTTGGCAAAAAGAATGCGTAAGTTATCTTCCTCATCACTAGCATTTTCATCACTAGAAGACTCATATCTAGTGGAGGATTTAGATTTAACCTTCTTCTTTTTGCCGTCCTTTGCCATGAGGCACTTGTGGCCGATGTTGGGGAAGAGAAGGCCCTTGGTGACGGCGATGTTGGCGGCGTCCTCGTCGTCGGAGGAGTCGCTAGAGCTTTCGTCGGAGTCCCACTCCCGACAAACATGGGCATCTCCGCCCTTCTTCTTGTAGTATCTCTTCTTCTCCTTTCTTCTCCCCTTCTTGTCATCGCCCCTGTCACTGTCACTAGATATTGGACATTTTGCAATAAAATGACCGGGCTTACCACATTTGTAGCACACTTTCTTGGAGCGGGGTTTATAGTCCTTCCCCCTCCTTTGTTTGAGGATTTGACGGAAGCTCTTGATGATGAGCGCCATCTCCTCGTTGTCGAGCTTGGAAGCGTCGATGGGTTGTCCACTTGATGTAGACTCCTCCTTCTTCTCCTCCGTCGCCTTGAATGCGACCGGTTGTGCTTCGGGTGTGGAGGAGGTGCCTTGCTCGATGATTTTCTTTGAGCCTTTAATCATTATCTCAAAGCTCACAAATTTTCCTATAACTTCCTCGGGAGACATTAGCTTATATCTAGGATCACCTTGAATTAATTGAACTTCTGTAGGATTGAGAAATACGAGGGATCTAAGAATAACCTTGACCATCTCATGGTCATCCCATTTTTCGCTCCCGAGGTTGCGCACTTGGTTTACCAAGGTCTTCAATCGGTTGTACATAGCTTGTGGATCCTCCCCTTGGTGAAGCATGAAGCGACCGAGCTCCCCCTCGATCGTTTCCCGCTTGGTGATCTTTGTCACCTCGTCTCCTTCGTGCGCGGTCTTGAGTACGTCCCAAATTTCCTTCGCACTTTTTAACCCTTGCACCTTATTATACTCCTCTCGACTTAGAGAGGCGAGGAGTATAGTGGTGGCTTGGGAGTTAAAGTGGTGAATTTGGGCCACCTCGTCCGAGTCATAGTCTTCATTCCCTACGGATGGTACCTGTACACCAAACTCAACAACATTCCATATGCTTGTGTGGAGTGAGGTTAGATGATGCCTCATTTTGTCACTCCACATATTGTAATCTTCACCGTCAAAAACCGGTGGTTTGCCTAATGGAACGGAGAGCAAAGGAGTACGTTTTGAAATATGGGGATAGCGTAGAGGAATCTTACTATACTTCTTGCGCTCTTGGCGCTTAGAAGTAACGGACGGTGCATCGGAGTTGGAGGTCGATGGTGATGAAGAGTCGGTCTCGTAGTAGACCACTTTCCTCATCCTCTTGTGTTTGTCGCCTCTCCGATCCGACTTGTGGGAAGAGGATTTCTTCTCCTTCCCCTTCCCTTTGTTGGAGGAGTTTTTCTTCTCCTTCCTCTTGTTGCGGGACTCTTCTGATGAAGTCGACCCGTGGCTTGTAGCGGGCTTGTCGCCGGTCTCCATCTCCCTCTTGGCGAGTTCTCCCGACATCACTTCGAGCGGTTAGGCTCTAATGAAGCACCGGCTTCGATACCAATTGATAGTCGCCTAGAAGGGGGTGAATAGGGCGAAACTGAAATTTACAAAATTAATCACAACTACAAGCCGGGTTAGCGTTAGAAATAATAATGAGTCCGAGAGAGAGGGCGCAAAACAAATCGCAAGCGAATGAAGAGTGTGACACGCGGATTTGTTTTACCGAGGTTCGGTTCTCGCAAACCTACTCCCCGTTGAGGAGGCCACAAAGGCCGGGTCTATTTCAACCCTTACCCTCTCTCAAACGGTCCCTCGGACCGAGTGAGCTTTTCTTCTCAATCACTTGGAACACAAAGTTCCCACAAGGACCACCACAAGATTGGTGTCTCTTGCCTCAATTACAAGTGAGTTTGATTGCAAGAAAGAATGAGAAAGAAAACAAGCGATCCAAGCACAAGAGCTCAAAAGAACACGGCAAATCACTCTCACTAGTCACTAATGCTTTTGTGGAGTTGGGAGAGGATTTGATCACTTGGGTGTGTCTAGAATTGAATGCCTAGCTCTTGTAAGTAGTTGGAAGGTGGAAAACTTGGATGCTTTGAATGGTGGGTGGTTGGAGGTATTTATAGCCCCAACCACCAAACTAGCCGTTTGGTGAGGCTGACTGTCGTATGGTGCACCGGACAGTCCGGTGCACACCGGACATGTCCGGTGCGCCAGCCACGTCACCAAAGCCGTTGGGTTCCGACCGTTGGAGCTCTGTCTTCTGGGCCCGCCTGGATGTCCAGTGGCGCACCGGACATGTACTGTAGAGTGTCTGGTGTGCCAGTATGGGCGTGCCTGACTTCTGCGCGCGCTGACGTGCATTTAATGCGCTGAAGGTAGCCGTTGGCGCCGAAATATCCGTTGCTCCGATGTCACACCGGACAGTCCGGTGAATTATAGCGGACTAGCCGTTGCGAATTCCCGAAGCTGGCGAGTTCCAGAGCCGCTCTTCCTTGGAGCACCGGACAGTGTCCGGTGTACACCGGACAGTCCGGTGAATTATAGTGGAGCGCCTCTGAATTTTCCCGAAGGAGACGAGTTTGACTTGGAGTCCTCTGGTGCACCGGACACTGTCCGGTGGTGCACCGGACAGTCCGGTGCGCCGGACCAGAGGTGCCTTTGGTTGTCCCTTTGCTCTTTTGTTGAACCCAATACTTGGTCTTTTTATTGGCTAAGTGAGAACCTTTGGCACCTGTATAACTTGTACACTAGAGCAAACTAGTTAGTCCAATTATTTGTGTTGGGCAATTCAACCACCAAAATCATTTAGGAAATAGGTGTAAGCCTAATTCCCTTTCAAGAGCCATACTCTTCATCTAAGGGACTAACCGCCTGAAGAGATGGATCCTAAGGGAAAGGGGATGGTGGTCAACGACAAGGAAAAGGAGTCCGTCTTCAATGAGCCAAGAGACGACAAGCCTACTGACTCAGGCTCGAGTCAAAAGAAGAGAGAAGGGAAGAAGAAGAGGCGCATCAAGAAGATCATCTACTACGACAGCGATGCCTCGTCTTCTTCACCACACGACGACGACGATGACTCTTCAAAGAAGAAAACGGTTAATTAAAACTATTCATTTGATTATTCTCGTATTCCATTTAATTCAAATGCTCACTTGTTATCAATTCCACTTGGGAAACCTCCACACTTTGATGGAGAAGACTACTCTTTCTAGAGTCATAAAATGTGTAATCATTTATTATCTCTTCATCCTAGTATCTGGGAGATTGTTGAAAACGGAATGCATTTTGATAGTACTAACAATCCCATTTTCATAAATGAGCAAATTCATAAAAATGCACAAGCTACTACTGTCCTGCTAGCTTCACTTTGCAGGGATGAATATAATAAGGTGAGTGGCTTGGACAACGCCAAGCAAATCTGGGACACCCTCAAGATATCTCATGAGGGAAACGACGCCACTATGATTACCAAAATGGAGCTGGTGGAAGGCGAGCTAGAGAGATTTTCGCCATGATCAGGGGAGAAGAGCCAACACAAACCTACAACAGGCTCAAGACCCTAGTCAACAAGATTCGAAGCTATGGAAGCACAAGATGGACGAACCATGACGTCGTCCGACTCATGCTCAGGTCATTTACCGTAATTGACCCTCATCTTGTCAATCTTATTCGTGAAAACCCCAGGTACACCAAGATGACGCCCGAGGAGATACTCGAAAAATTTGTGAGCGGGCGCATGATGGTAAAGGAGGCACGATACGTGGATGATGCCTTGAACGGTCCACTACCCATCTACGAGCCGCAGCCCGTTGCTCTCAAAGCAACAAGCAGCAAGGAGGCGCTACCAAGCAAGGTAGCTCAAGTGGAGGCTGCCGGACTCAATGAAGAGGAGATGGCGCTTATCATCAAGCGCTTCAAGACCGCACTCAAAGGACGCAAGGAGTACCCCAACAGAAATAAAACAAAGGGAACACGCTCCTGCTTCAAATGCGGTAAGACTGGTCACTTTATTGCAAATTGTCCCGATAATGATAGTGACCAGGGACAAGAAAAGAGCGGGAAGAAGGAGAAAAAGAAGAACTACGGGAAGGCAAAGGGCGAGGCGCACCTTGGAAAGGAATGGGACTCAGACTGCTCCTCTTCCGACTCCGACGACGAAGGACTTGTTGCCTCGGCTTTCAACAAATCCTCACTCTTCCCCAACGAACGCCATACATGTCTTATGGCCAAGGAGAAAAAGGTACGTGTTCGGGACACACCCAAGTACACTTCATCTAGTGATGAAGACTCCTCCGATGATGAAGTAGATTACTCTAGTTTATTTAAAGGTTTAGATAGAGCCAAAGTAGAGAAAATTAATTAATTGATTGATGCTCTAAATGAAAAGGATAGACTTTTAGAAAAGCAAGAGGACATTTTATATGAAGAACATGACAAATTTATTAGTGTTCAAAAATCTCTTGCTCTAGAAATTAAAAGAAATGAAATGCTATCCTCTGAGTTGTCTGCTTGCCATGAATCTGTTTCTAGTTTAAAGAGTTTAAATGATGAATTAAATGCTAAGCTAGAGCAAGTTAATAAGTCTAGTTCATGTGTAGAGCATATTGTTATTTGTAATAGATGTAAGGATTTTGATGTTGATGCATGTGATGAACATCTTATTGCTATTACTAAATTGAATGATGAGGTGGCAAGTCTTAATGCTCAACTTAAGACTTGCAAAAGTGATTTTGATAAATTAAAGTTTGCTAGGGATGCCTACACTATTGGTAGACACCCCTCAATAAGGATGGGATTGGTTTTCGAAAGGAAGCCAAGAACTTAACAAGTCAAAGGACTCTCGTTCTCAACAAGGAGAAAGGGAAGGCCCCTATGGCTAGTAGTCCTCAAAGGAACCATGCCTTTATTTATGATAGGAAAATTGCTAGTCGCACTCATTACAATAGAAGTTATGATCATGCTGCTTATAACTCACATGCTATGTTTGCCTCTAGCTCTACTTTTGTGCATGGTAGAAGTGTGCCTAGGAAAATGTGTAATAAACCTACTACTGTTTTTCATGCTTGCAACACTTCATTTGTACTTTCATGTAAGAATGAAAAAGTAGTTGCTAGGAAGTTGGAATCCAAATGCAAGGGAGACAAGACTTGTATTTGGGTTCCAAAAATTATTGTGACTAACCTTGTAGGGCCCAACAAGAGTTGGGTACCTAAAACCCAAGTGTAAATTGCTTTGCAGGTTTATGCATCCGGGGGCTCAAGCTGGATTATCGACACCGGATGCACAAACCACATGACGGGGGAGAAGAAAATGTTCACCTCCTACGTCAAGAACAAGGATTCCTAGGATGCGATTATCTTTGGAGATGGGAACCAAGGCAAGGTTAAAGGACTGGGAAAGATAGCCATTACATCCGAGCATTCTATCTCCAATGTGTTTATAGTTGAATCGCTCGGGTACAACTTATTGTCTGTAAGTCAATTATGTAACATGGGCTATAATTGTTTATTTACAAATATAGATGTATCTGTCTTTAGAAGGAGTGATGGTTCATTAGCATTTAAGGGTGTATTAGACGGCAAACTCTATTTAGTAGATTTTTCGAAAGAGAATGCTGATCTAGATGCATGCTTAATGGCTAAGACTAATATGGGCTGGCTTTGGCATCGCCGTCTAGCACATGTTGGGATGAAGAACCTTCATAAACTTCTAAAGGGAGATCATGTGTTAGGACTAACTGATGTCTGTTTTGAGAAAGACAGACCTTGTGCAGCATGTCAGGCAGGGAAACAGGTGGGAAGCACTCATCACAGCAAGAATGTGATGACAACATCAAGACCACTGGAGCTTCTTCACATGGACCTCTTTGGACTCGTTGCCTACCTTAGCATCGGAGGAAGTAAGTATGGTCTTGTAATTGTTGATGATTTTTCCCGCTACACTTGGGTATTCTTTTTGCAGGACAAATCAGAAACCCAAGGGACCCTAAAATGCTTTCTAAGGAGGGCTCAAAATGAGTTTGAGCTTAAGGTGAAAAAGATAAGGAGCGACAATGGGTCTGCGTTCAAGAATCTACAAGTTGAAGAATTTCTTGAGGAGGAAGGCATCAAACACGAGTTCTCCGCTCCCTATACACCACAACAAAACGGTGTGGTAGAGAGGAAGAACAGGACACTTATCGACATGGTGAGAACGATGCTTGGAGAGTTCAAGACGCCCGAGCGGTTTTGGTCGGAAGTTGTGAACATAGCTTGCCACGCCATAAACCGGCTCTATCTACATCGCCTTCTCAAGAAGACCTCCTACGAACTCCTTGATAGTAGACGCGGCCCGATCTTCCGTGAGATACGATAACTTGATTGAGTGGAGATCTTGACGTTGATGATCCAAGGCTCCGAGCGAACGGTTCCTCGCAATCACTACACCACGGCTCCGTTGGTTATCACCCGTAACACACGAATGACCTCGCCACGAAGGCTTATCCCTGCAAGCTCAATCAAGAACACAAGCAAGAACAGGAAAGAAACGCAACCAAAATTGTATTGATTACGGGATGGGGTCTCACAAACCGATGACGGCGATACTGTTCGATGACAGAATTGATCTAAGCAAAACCCAAACCTAAATGTGGCGGCGGCTACTAAATAAATAGAGTATTAGGGCGTGCGTGACCCCTGGACTCGCCCCTAATGGGCTCCGACGCGATACACGGCCCAACAGACGGCCCAACAGACGGTGTCGCAGCACCAAAAGAACTTGATCTCCTTCCTGTTGTGGACGCCCTTGCTGCTCCTCCTCAACACCTAGGCCTTTCCCAAGTCCTTGCTGGTCCTCTCCAAGGTTCCTAATCCTCAAAACATCCATGGCCCCAAGCGTAAGCTCTGAAACACAATTGACTAGGGTAGAATGTACCTGGAGATTTAGCTGTCGTGCACGCGATCGTGTTATCGGTCCATTCATTGTATGTATAGAAGTGATGTCCTCAACACTCCTCACCGTTAATAAACCCAACGTTTCTTACTTTTGTGCATTTGGAGCAAATGCTACATTTTAGTGAAGAAAGGTAGACATTCTAAATTTTCTCCCAAGGCAGTAGAAGGGTTTTTACTAGGGTATGACTCAGATACAAAGGCGTATAGGGTCTTCAACAAATCATCGGGATTGGTTGAAGTCTCTAGCGATGTTGTATTTGATGAGACTAATGGCTCTCCAAGAGAGCAAGTTGATCTTGATGACATAGATGAAGAAGAAGTTCCGACAACCGCAATGCGCACGATGGCGATAGGCGATGTGCGACCACAGGAACAACAAGAGCAAGATCAGCCATCTTCCTCAACAATGGTGCATCCACCAACTCAAGACAGTGAACAGGTACCTCAAGAAGAAGGGCATGATCAAGGGGGAGCACAAGAAGATCAAGCAATGGAGGAAGAAGCACCATGGGTCCCTCCAACTCAAGTCCGAGCAACGATCCAAAGACATCACCCCGTCAATCAGATTCTAGGTGATATCAGCAAGGGAGTGACCACTCACTCACGCTTAGCTAATTTTTGTGAGCATTACTCGTTTGTCTCTTCTATGAAGCCTTTCAGGGTAGAAGAGGCCTTGCAGGATCCTGACTAGGTGTTGGTCATGCAGGAAGAGCTCAACAACTTCAAGAGAAATGAAGTTTGGAGCCTGGTGCCACGTCCGAAGCAAAACATTGTGGGAACCAAGTGGGTGTTCCGCAACAAGCAAGACGAGCATGGGGTGGTGACAAGAAATAAAGCTCGACTTGTGGCAAAAGGTTATGCCCAAGTCGCAGGTTTGGATTTCGGGAGACTTGTGCTCCTGTGGCTAGGCTAGAGTCAATTCAAATATTGCTAGCCTATGCTGCTCACCACTCTTTTAGGCTATTCCAAATGGATGTGAAGAGCGCTTTCCTCAACGGGCCAATCAAGGAGGAGGTATACGTGAAACAACCCCCTAGCTTTGAGGATGACAGGTATCCCGACCATGTATATAAGCTCTCTAAGGTGCTCTATGGACTTAACCAAGCCCAAAGAGCATGGTATGAATGCCTTAGAGATTTCTTAATTGCTAATGTTTTCAAGGTTGGGAAAGCTGATGCCACTCTTTTTACAAAGACTTGTGATGGAGATCTCTTTGTGTGCCAAATTTATGTCGATGACATAATATTTGGTTCTACTAACCAAAAGTCTTGTGAGGAGTTTAGCAGGGTGATGATGCAGAAATTCGAAATGTCGATGATGGGCGAGTTAACATACTTCCTTGGGTTCCAAGTGAAGCAACTCAAGGATGGCACCTTCATCTCCCAAACAAAGTACACACAAGATCTTCTCAAGCGGTTTGGGATGAAGGACGCCAAGCCCGCGAAGACACCTATGGGAACCGACGGGCATGTCGACCTCAACAAGGGAGGTAAGTCTGTTGATCAAAAGGCATATCGGTCCATGATAGGTTCATTGCTTTATTTATGTGCTAGTAGACCGGACATTATGCTAAGTGTATGCATGTGTGCTAGATATCAATCCGACCCCAAGGAATGTCACCTTGTGGCCGTTAAGCGAATTCTAAGGTATTTAGTTGCTATGCCTTGCTTCGGAATCTGGTATCCAAAGGGGTCTACCTTTGACTTGCTTGGATACTCAGACTTCGATTATGCCGGGTGCAAGGTTGATAGGAAGAGTACATCAGGGACGTGCCAATTTCTAGGAAGTTCCCTGGTGTCCTGGAGTTCCAAGAAACAAACGTTTGTTGCCATATCCACCGCTGAGGCCGAGTACGTTGCCGCAGGACAGTGTTGCGTGCAACTACTTTGGATGAGGCAAACCCTCCGGTACTTTGGCTACAATCTGAGCAAAGTCCCACTCCTATGTGATAATGAGAGTGCAATCCGCTTGGCGGATAATCCTGTTGAACACAGCCACAATAAGCACATAGACATCCGGCATCACTTCCTGAGAGACCACCAGCAAAAGGGAGATATCGAGGTGTACCATATTAGCACCGAGAACCAGCTAGCCGATATCTTCACTAAGCCTTTAGATGAGAAAAGGTTTTGCAGGTTGCGTAGTGAGCTAAATGTCTTAGATTCGCGTAACTTGGATTGATCTATAGCATACATGTGTTCTATGCCTTTGATCATGTTACTTTATGCATTTAAATCCATTATTGTTTATTTGTGGTGCTCAAGTTGTACACGTGATCCCCGGACCTCACAAGTCCATATGCAAGTAATGCACATATTAAAGGGGAGATGTGCTACAACTTGACCTTTTGAGACTAACCTGGTTGTTTGAGTATACTTGATGTAGTCTAAAAGGTGCATTGAAAGGGAAATGTGGACTTGGACGATGCAAAGACTTCCACTGCACTCCGTATTAGTGTAATTAATTCCAAATTCATTCTTATGTTCTAATTGCCTTTTGCTCTGAATTGACATTTTTGGTGAGGCAATGGGGTTAAAGGGCCAACAATGATCCCGTTTTTTGTGCTTAATGCCAAATGGGGAGAAATTAAGGCCAAAGCAAATGGATCAGCTACCACTTGTGAATTTCAAAAATAATAGAGTTAGAATTTTTGATTTGTCCAAAATGCTCTTATTGCAAAAATTGGTCTCTTGTGGGGGAGAATTTTGATTATGGGAAAAAGGGGGAGTTTTTGACGCTTGATCAATTTCACTCTTGGAATATTTCTCTTTGTGCCCAAACAAGCGTGTTCGACTTAGAGATAGGAAAATGAATTTGATTTGCAAAAACAAACCAAGTGGTGGCAAAGAATGATCCAAATATATCAAATCTTGTGCAAAAATGATTTGGTCCTCATTTGCATTGATGTTGCACTTATTTTGGTTGCTTTTTGATGTGTTGGCATAAATCACCAAAAAGGGGGAGATTGAAAGGGAAATGTGCCTTTGGGCCATTTCTATAATGTTTTGGTGATTAAATGTCCAACACGTTTTATTAAGTTCTTATGTGCCAAATAAAGTGAGAAGTACAAATCAAGGCACAAGGTATGTTTCTAGACTTAGTACATTGTTTTTTGAACGCTAATGTGTTTGTCTAAGTGCTAGAAACAGTGACAAAAGAAGGAAAAAGAAATGGAAAGGACTTGGCTCTGTGCAGCCAAACTTCAGCTCGGACTGGCACAGCGGACTGTCCAGTGGTGCACCGGACAGTGTCCGGTGCGCCAGGCTGGTCTCCGGTGAAAAGGCCGCTCTCGGGAGTTGACGACGGTGTACGGCTATAATTCATCGGACTGTTCGGTGAGTCATCCACGGCGAACTCGTCGCTCTCGGGAAACGAAAAAGGCGACGTGGCTATAATTCACCGGACTGTTCGGTGAGCCAACGGTCGCCAGCGCCAACGGTCGGCCGCGAAATCTGTGGGCAACGAGTGGCAGCTCCAACGGTCGGCAGGGGGCACCGGACTGTCCGGTGCGCCAACGGGCCCGGAGCTGCAACGGTTGATTGTGCTCGATTTCAAAGGAAATCGCGCACCGGACATGATAGTAGACGCGATCCGATCTTCCGTGAGATACAATAATTTGATTGAGTGGAGATCTCGACGTTGATGATCCAAGGCTCCGAGCGAACGGTTCCTCACAATCATTACACCACGGCTCCGTTGGTTATCACCCGTGACACACGAATGACCTTGCCACGAAGGCTTATCCCTGCAAGCGCAATCAAGAACACAAGCAAGAACAGGAAAGAAACGCAACCAAAATTGTATTGATTACGGGATGGGGTCTCACAAGCCGATGACGGCGACACTGTTCGATGACATAATTGATCTAAGCAAAACCCAAACCTAAATGTGGTGGCTGCTGCTGAATAAGTAGAGTATTAGGGCGTGCGTGACCCCTAGACTCACCCCTAATGGGCTCCGACGCGATACACGGCCCAACGGCCCAACACACGGTGTCGCAGCACCAAAACAGAATCTGAACGCTGACTTGTTTCGACGATTCCCGTTGACTCCGGATGAATTTTAGGGTGGAACCAGTTGGGTTGGTTAGATAATCTCGTTACCTTTCCAACCATATCCAGTTCGTCGCAATCGGAGTCCGTATGCATCTTGGGCGTCTATTTTAGTGCAGACTGGTCCTGGAACCCGAGATGGAGTTGCAGCCGACTCGGACTTGATCTCCTTCCTGTTGTGGACGCCCTTGCTGCTCCTCCTAAACACCTTGGCCTTTCCCAATTCCTTGCTGGTCCTCTCCAAGGTACCTAATCATCAAAACATCCATGGCCCCAAGCGTAAGCTCTGAAACACAATTGACTAGGGTAGAACGTACCTGGAGATTTAGCTCTCGTGCACGAGATCGTGTTATCGGTCCATTCATTATATGTATTGAAGTGATGTCCTCATTAGGACAGGCTACAGTGGCTGTCTGGTGGCGCACCGGACTGTCCGATGCGCCACTCGACAGAAGGCAGGAATTGCTTTCCAAGATTGTCTCCAACCGCTCCTAGCTGCCTTGGGGCTATAAAAGGGACCTCTAGGCGTATGGAGGAGTCACCTAAGCATTCACTAAGAATTCTAAGACTCCCACACTCCGCCATCGCGCATTTGATCGATTGTGTTAGTGATTTGAGCTCCATTCGAGTTGTGAACTCTCTATGCTTTGTTTCGAGCTCAAGTCTTGGCTTGTGTGCGTGTGTGTGCTGTGGATTTGTGTCTTGTGTGTGTTGCTCTCCCAACCTTACTCTGCGTTTTCTTTGTGATCTCTATTGTAAGGGCGAGAGACTCCAAGTTGTGGAGATTCCTCGTAAACGGGAAAATACACTAAAGGAAAAGACTGTGGTATTCAAGTTGATCATCGGATCACTTGAAAGGGGTTGAGTGCAACCCTCGTCCATTGGGACGCCACAACATGGAAGTAGGCAAGTGTTACTTGGCCGAACCACGGGATAAAATCGCGTTTCTCTTGTGATTGCTTTCTCTATGATTGTTTTGTCCACAAGAACTCGCCTCAAAACTACTTAGTCGCACTGACACTTCTATAACTAAGTTTTGTGGCTATTTAGTGTTTAATTTTACAGGATCACCTATTCAGCCCCCCTCTAGGTGCTCTCACTAATGTGTAAGCCAAAGAGATACCCTAGACACATAGAGCCTATCCACTCCACCGGGGGCAAAATGGAGCAACTCCTCGGATATTGATTTGATGGTCACGCGCTCCACACAAATTTGCTTCAACTCGATGCACCCTTCGTGATGACGCCTTGTGCCACCTCTGATTCCCATCGGAACCGCCACCGCTGAGTTTTTAGGCCAAACTCGGTCGAAAACCCGTCATCCGTAGTGTTGGGTGGTTTTCCGAGGATCAACCACCAAACCACCGCGAGTAGCGCACCGCATGCGTGTCCCCCACGTCCTGGACATATGTCCCGCCAGTCCACGACCGCGTCGGCAACACAGCACGCTTTGTCACGTCCTCGCACTGGTGCATGTCCCAAGTGTCAGCCACTACAACTAGTCACCCAGCGATTCTGCTCCCGCTGTTTTACAATTTTTAAAATTCTTCCCCTTTGATATTTTGAATCTAAATACCTAAATACTAAGAAAATTCTATGTTGACAACAAGTCACAATAGTATATATTTTGTATATCGAAGTCCTAGATGGGAAAGTAGAGTTTTCACAAAAGGCGAAATTTATATGAAAAAATGGATTAAACTTTCCAACAGATTCATTCCATAAGTAAATGATTGAATGAGATTTGCTTGGGCAACGAAATCAAGTGTGGGTCTCTTTTTCTTTTTTATTAAATTAACTAATTCATTTCCTTTTGGCTTTTGGTTTTTTGATTTTTTTTATTTGATTTGGCATTATTCAACTTGGAAAAATTGGCAATTTCCTTTTTAAAAAATGTGTGATAATTATGAGAACCAATTCAACTACTTCGCGTCCAGGGATTTCCACAATTGAAGAAAAAGCGTAGGTCATCGCTCATCCTTTACCACTTGCAGTCCATGGATACAAAACTGCATGACCTTTATCTTCGCCGTCGACCATTATGTCTGTGCTCCACCCTGCAGACTATAAAACGACAGACATGGTTGTACAACATATAATTCAAGTCTCGATTAGTCCACGACTCAATATCAGACGTTACTTGTTGACAATCACTTATTATTAATTCAAACCTCAAAGATAAATCAACCTTATGTTCGCACCAACAAAATGGAGCAAATTTATAAAACGAGCACGCCTACTGTCTAACATGGAAAGATAGATGGAAACCTCCAGGCTTAAGAACAGTAAATTATACACGCCGCGCGCCGGCTCCGCTAAAACGCCGAGGCGGTTGGGCGGACAGCACGAGCCATGAAGGAACGGTAAATCAATTAAACTATCAATCTATCATAAACAAAACCAAAACCACGAACGATGACTTCAGCCGTACAAACACCGATCGTTCCATGTTGATGCCGGCGGATAGCAGCTCACTGGAGCAAGGTCTACCGGGGGGTACATCGCGCTGGCCGGCAATACCGATGGGTACACGTTGCAGGACGACGTCTCTGGCAACGGCGGCGGGTACACCGCAACCGGCTCCATCTGCACTGGAGCCGCCGACGACGGTTGAGGAGGGTAGTACCGCGAGCTAGCGAGCGTGACCGCCGCAGCCCCAGCTGGTACTGGTAGTAGCGGTGTATGGTAAATTGGTATTTCCTCCGTCATCGGCCACTCTATCGCCGGGTACAGCCGCGGCGCCGCGGTCGTGGGCGGTGGCTGCGCGACGGGACTGGACACAGTGGAGGTGGGCCAGGGGGGCGCGACGAGAAGCTTGGCATCGCCGCCGCTCTGGTGGTGGTGGTGGTCGTCGGCGTCGGCGTTCCGTTGGTGGAAGGCGTAGGAGAAGGAGATGACGCCATTGGGCTGCCTGCCGTCGGGGCCCGCCAGCTGGTAGGACACGCGGCGCGTCCGCCCGTCGGCGACGAGGTCGGGCACCGGCACGGCGGCGGACGCGGCGAGCACGTCGCCGAGCACGGCCACCTCTGCCTTGAGCTCGAACCGCACCAGAAGGACGCCGTCGCCTCTGTTCTTGTTCTTGCCCGCTTCCGGTTCCAGCTCCGCCGCCGTTGGCGAGGCCTCGGGCTCGGGGAGGTAGAGCCGCAGCGGTGCGTCCCACTCGGGGTTCTCGCCGCCGGCACGGTCGGTGGGCGTCTTCACGCGGTGGGGCCGGCGGTGGCCGTGCGCGTTCTTGGCGGACGACGACGGGGTGACGGAGACGGACGCGTAGAGGCACGGCGTGTGGAACGGGAGCGACGACCTGACGCCGCGGCACGACACCCAGGTGATGTCGATCGCCGCCGGCTCCGGCCGCGGGCACGGACGCTCCATTGCAGCCTGATGACTGACTGGCTGCACGACTGCACGAGATCGAGGTTAATAAGGATCCGAGGCCTAGACTAGGACGAGGACGCGCTGAGAGCTAGGAACGGCTCACTGATGCGTGATGAGAATGAGGAGACGAGGAAGGCGAAACAGTAAGGGCTTGTTCGGTTAGCTCTCAATCCATGTGGATTGAGTGGGATTGGATGGGTTTGAAACCCAAACAAGTCAAACCTCTTCTCAATTTTTTCCAATCCCATCCAATCCATGTGTTTTGGGAATAACCGAACAAGCCCTAAGCTGGGAGGTTAAGAAGGTGGTGAGCACGATGACGCGGTGCCGTGAGACGACCGAGAGTAAAGTCTTTGAGGCGGAGAGGAGTACGACCGCGACGGGACGGATCTGCTGCCAGCGGACCAACGACGACGAAGCAGCGTCAAGGATGTTGCGCGGCAACTACAGCACGGCTCGCGCCTGCCAGAAAGCTACGTGTTCCTGCCGTCCAGTGGTCCAGTACCACCGGTGTCATTACGAATCTGTCCAAACGGGCCGCCCGGCCCGGTCCGGCCCGGGCCCGGTGAAGCCCGGCCCGTTTTGGGCCCGGCCCGCTAGGCACGATTAAAAAACCGGGCCGGGCCGGCTAAGCACGCGGGCTCAATTCCTTGTCCGAGCCCGGCCCGCAACGGGCCTAAACGGGCCGGGCTGGCCCGTTTAGCACGAAAAAAGCGGGCCGAAAAGCGGGCTATGCGGGCCGAAAAGCACGTTTTAGTGTAAAAAAAGCGGGCTCAACGGGCTTAGAGCTAAACGGGCCGTGCCAGGCTAGCCCACCGTGCCTAATTTCCTGTCCGAGCTCGGCCCGCTTATTCGTGCCGGGCCGGCCCGGGCCCGCATATAACCGGGCCGTGCCGGGCTCGGACCGGGCCCCAAAAACGGGCTTCGTGCCGGGCTCGCGGGCTTCGTGCTTATTGGACATCTATAATTACGATGCACGGCTACATGAAGAAAAACCATTGCGGAAAAATCTGGTGATCGACAGCGAAAGAGTTAGGTCATGTTCCAATCTCGCGAGATAAACTTTAGCAGCTTTTTTTTAGCTACTTTTAGCCATTTGTAATATAAACAGGAGAGCTAATGGGGGTAATTGAAGCTAAACTTTAGCATTTCAATTCATATAGCTAAAGTTTAGCAGGAAGCTAAAGTTTATCCCGTGACATTGAAACGGGGCCTTAATAAGGTGACGCCACAGCACCGGGTTGTTGAATCTGGCGATCGACAGTGGGCAGGAGTGGAACCAGAGGGTAGTCTCTAGGCCTCAGACTACCCTCGAATTTGATCTAAAAACAAACTATCCCTCCACGTTTAGACTCAAAGAAACAAATGTATACAACCTGCAACCAATTTGATGAATTAAATGTATTATGAAAGATTTTTGTTATTTTTTCTCATGTACATGAAAATTATATAATTATATATATATATATATATATAATTATATATATATATATATATATATATATATATATATATATATATATATATATATATATATATATATATATATATATATAGTACCGATTTAGATAGACACGTTATTACATGTTAAACTTTATTGTACTCAACTAACCTATATTTAAATTCTGGGTTGGCCACTGACAGTGGGCAAGTATCTCATGTTCTACAGCAGTTGGAGCAGGGGAATCGCACCGCAAGATATGGCTTTGCACAGAGTCTATGCTAGCGGTAAGCCGCTGGCGCTGCACCAGCGACGGCCATAGATTAAGTTTCAATCACGTTACACACAGTTGGCAGGACAAGATGCTCTTCTTGCCTGGTCATCACACGACCTTTTCCACATGAATGGACATGCCGGAACCCAGCTTAACCTAACCCGGTTCTGGTTCCTTCCCAGAGCGTCGGACAGCAAAAGAAATTGCAATTCTATATAAGATGGTTACAACATGCAACCACTGAAATGGTTGCGCAATTCAGAGGCGAATCGAATCATTTGAGTTGTATTCTAAAACTTACACGTGTATATGCAGCTAGGTATGGACAGTGTTTTGTAGGGTACAACGGTGAACTATACACTCGTGTTATAGCTAGCTACGATCACAACAAACAGTTGCCTCTGGAAGCAACAAAAAAAACTTCACTGCCATCCGCTAGGCAACATCAAAAACAAAGACATTTCCTGTGTACCTATATATTACCACCGGCTATAGGTTACTCCAATCTGTGGTTCTTAAAGGGACATACTTTGGACGGTCATTTCCGATTCCTCTGAAGCCGGTTGTTCTTGACGAGACCATCGGCATGGCAAGCACCGATGAAGCGCTTATGGTGCTCTCCCCAAGGCCAAGGGACATGGAGCATGCAGACTGCAAATAAGATCAGGTGAGAGAGGCAAGACTTGTGACAGATTTATATGGTAGAATCAGATCTAGGAAGAAAGCCAATGACCTTTGCCTTTGAAAGTACACGTTTTGCATTTACTTTTACAGAAGTAACAAAGGAGATGCTATCATCTGTGTCTGTCTCCTCCATCGGCATCTTTCCATTTCTGCAGTGTCCAGGTTATATATCAGAACATTGAATGCAATACTGAACACATAATGCAACAGAGCATAGCTTGAAACTTTCTACAAGTTCGTGGAATAGAACCTGTCTATGTCAATTATGGAGTCATCGGCGGTGCTTGAACCATCTTTCGTATCAGCTGCCGACAGTTCACCAAGAGTCAAAATCTTCTATGTGCAAACACATGAAAATCAACGTTTTACCAACCTTTACTGTCATCGGGTGCTAGCAAGGAAATCCCAACAAAGACAAATGTCATGCCTAACACAAACATAATTATCCTGAGCGTATCAAATACCTGACAGCAGAAAAACAGAATCATCGGTTTATAATGAGGAAATGCATGATTCACTTCATTATCCGATTATCACAAACAGGAACTTACTTGATATTCTTGAAAGTAAACAAATCCTGTACAAATAGAGAAGAAGGTCCAAGCAATTTGAAACATTGGAACAATCAGTATTGCATCAAATAATGACAGCCCCTCATTCAGTCTTGCCATCTGTCACATAAGGCATACGGAACTTGAATTAGACAACGACGTAGGAAAACAGCAGCAGCGGAGTAGCCTCAGGAACAACACATTAGGTTAGCCATACCCAAAATCCAGCAGTACACAGAAACAGGAGAACGATCGAATATGTGAACCAGCTATGGAACTCGTATCTGCTGCTCATCGTCAGTCTCAGCATGTTAGACCTGGACAGGAAACAGGGAGTGGGGAACAACACATGGTAGTCAGCACCAAATAAATCTGAAAGAATAAGCATCCCAGATGCATGGATTTTGATGAAATAAAATATAACCTACAATGATTTTGCAAACAAGACTGAGCAAGATCCAATAGCACCAGATACAACAGCATATGAAAATGGCAACATTGTTCGCCAATATGTGCCAGCATCTTTTGAACTATTTGAAATAATAGTTTCTCCACTCCTATAAAAAAAGTTTTATAACTGGTAAGGAAGAGCGTGACCCTGTTTCCGAAGTGACTGGGTTATATGAGCAAGGCCTCACCTGTAGAGATAATGGTTAAACGCAACAACAAAGACCAATGACATGCAATAAAGAACAAACACCAAATTGCTGTATTTTGCGATCAGCTGCTCCGGCGTGTAAACTGACAACATAATTTTAGTATCAGCACGACTACATAGGAAACAAGAAGAAACAAAATTGCACGTCTCTACATTGCAACCCATACCAGGCGATTGATGGTTGCCGAAGGATACTAAGAAGATGTTGCCAAAGACAATAAACGTTGTGGCTACCATGACTCTGGAAAGAGGAGCAAAATCTTCATTAATCACATGATTCCATGTAATTCTGATTTTTATTCCAGCTACGAGAAAGTCAGAAACATACATACTTCACTGAAATAGTCTTGTTCAACACAAAGTAGGCAAAAGCAATGTTGGAAACAAACTGAATTGATCCAAGAGCTGCAAGCAGTGACTGCAAAGCAAGTAAACAATCAATTTCCGTACCAAAAACACTAGCTGGAAAAAGAAAAGAAAATATGATTGGATGGTATTATTAGCTGTAAGTAAGAAGCGAGAAGAGATGAAAAATGTATGAATGGAAGTTCTTATCTTTTTACCCACAAGAACTAATGGAAAAACGCTATTCCTGAACATAACACAAATCCACAGTCTCTACAAGAGCTTTATTCTTGACAACTTTACACAATCATCCATGAGTTTCCCATATTATTATATCCTACATGTTAAACTGAACTTGCTTGAGGTCTTGAGGACAGCGAAACGAACCTGTGCAGCATACGCAAATGACATGAAATTGAGGCAGTTCCCAGCAGCAAAAAAGAGTATACCTGAATGCAGATGTAGCATTAAAGGTGGGCTCGACTTAAAGACTATAAAATTAGTAAATAAATTCTAGCAGACAGGATTACCTATTCTCCAAGTCTGGAAATGCATAACAGATTTTGGAACGAATTTTTCATTTCCCTCACTGTTGTTAATTGAGGAAAGCTTTTCTCTCTGCCAAATAAAACAAATATATTTTTTTATTCTTCCCATGTAAAACAACATCATATTCATTCACACATGGGAATTGTGCCTAGTGCAAGTGCAAGATCTCTTCAACATGTGATTGGGTGCCTGTTTCTTCTTATCTACTGGCTAGTTTCTCATAGCCATAAAACGGTTGTTCCTTCTTTTTTTTTGCGCATAAAAACAGCTACAATCACATTGATTTCAAAGGATGTTAAGCATTAATGTAGACAATGTTCAAATACCACAGCAAAGGTTAGCTACAAAGCTACCGAAATTGGGCTGGGGAATCAAGCTATATTTGATCTACTGTCCTACAGTTTGTCATCAAATGCACAATTTATTGTTAACAGTACCTTCAGGTGCACTAGAAATAGCTAACTAGCCAATGAAGATCCTAATCAGTTAATGCAACATTTCCTCATAAAGGCTATAAAACATAGATGAAATGGCTAGGTCATCTGGTTACAAAAAAAAGGATGTTACTAGGGTTCAGTTTTTTTGCTTTCTTTTTTAAAAGAAAATGGATTTAGACTAAAGGTGTTTTCTCCTCAGCTGACCAAATGGGTCAAACTAGGGCACCCACATGTATGTTCTCCTTGATCTTTTCACTGGAACACATATATGAAGTATATTACAAGTAAGAACAAGGAGCACAATTCAAAAACATATAATATCCACCTGATCATGGCCCAACTTCAGAAGGTTAGTACCAAAGTTTATGGCAACACTTCCCACGATGTTTATCAACGCCCCTATAATCCAATCGCCCATGAGTCAAGTGCAAAGTTATCTCCTACAAATATATGATATGCTCCTTCCACAAGCCCCTTGTACAACAGCTCCTTGCTCTTGTTTTTGACATATGGACTTCAATTCATCGAGAACTTTGTCTCTTTCCCATTTTCTCTCTTTTTTTTTTTTTGAGTAGGTGTATTCACCCCAGCAGTCTGTTACAAACCTGAAACCTCTGCAAGAACCACTGTGGAGCTCAGCCTGCAAAACAAGACACAAATGTCATCGTCAGACACACACAATCGAGATGTTGTTCCAATGGTCATTTGAAGATAGGGTCATTCCAGGAGGCATTCAAAGAGGCAAAGAGCATGTGTAGCACCAGGGGGCGGACCCCAGATAATTTTTGCAAAACAATCGAAGCTCGTAGGCATGCATATAAAGTTTGTAATCAGATCAGATCCGAATACAGATAGCAAGTTAGGGTTTGGGTGCTCGGTTTCGCACAGCAGGAAAGGAAGGCCAAAGGGTGGGCGTACCTGGTGGTGCACGTCGCCGGCGAAGGGACCGGAGAAGACCTGACCACCTGGCGTGGGGCGGCAGCGACCTCGGCCGAAAAAGACCCGCGTACCTGGCGCTGGTGAGCGTAAACGTCGCCAAGAGAGAAGGGAGGGAGGGAGGGAAGAAGAGAGGAGATCTCGGGAGGGGAGGGAGCTAGGGAGATAGAGCGCGCACGCTGAAAGGAAATGGAACAAGGAAAAGTAACAAGAGGACAAGAGGTGGTGGGCAGGCAAAGATTCGCGTGCGCCGTCGGATCTCGATCTCGCGGCCCGGGAGGATGGGGCCAGGAAAGGGAACAGCCAGAGACAGACAGGGCAGCTTGCAGCGGCCAGCGGGTCTCACGCCTCGGTTTTCAAACAGCTACGTCGCAACAGCTTGTTGCGTGGCCATGTGGATTAATTCGGTGCTCAAAAGGTTTCATTTATTTTAATGGATTTTTAAAATCGAAGTGTCCTGCGAGTGGAACAAGGGTCGGTCTCAGCATCGGTTGGGGGTTGGACTTTCGTTTCACCGTCGTCGGAGCATCTTTTGCTTCATTTGCAAAATTCTGATGCCAGCTTTGAGGAACAATTAAGCTAAGCCACCGGCTTTGAGGGAAGGAGGTTCGTTCAGCTTTCTACGTTGTCGTTGCACTTTCAACTGTGGTTCCAACCGTGGCGGAGCTGGTCTAGTCTATAATTAAAGCCCGGACACCGTTATAAATTTCTAAAGTTCACATAAACTCGAACTAATTATAGACTAATAATTTTAAGAAAATGTAATAGTAATCTTCAAGCATATAATCGTTAAGTGCTAACAAATTTAAAAAGTAGCACCGTGAATAACTCGAGATGGTAGAGAACGAGGCACATAAGTTTGGCTGCCAGAGGAAAAACATTTTAAACATGAAGAGTACCAAGAAAATTTGAATCCTAGAGATGAAGTGCGAAATCAAGTGGACCTCAGAATTTGGGGACTTGAAAAGGTTGGAGAATTGAAATGGTTAGAACGCATATCATGTGTTGCATCATATTGAACTAGTCAGCAGAAGAACGAAGGAAAGATCTGCCTCGAAAGGACCTGCTTCCGGATAGTCTCGGGGCATGATCCTAGAGTCGGATGAAACGGAGAAGGGAGGTCAGACGGATCGATAGGAAGTCAATCGAGTAGATTCCGCGTCTGGTCTAGGACTGACCCGTCGTAAGTGACTAACCACATTAATTGTGTCTGGCACAGGGGTGAGCAAAATACCCAATACCAGAATCCTAAACCTGTCATAAGCGACTGGCCACATTAAATGTGCCTGGCACTAGGGGTGGGCAAAATACCGATATTGGAATCATGAACCCGAATCCGAATTACCCGAACTCGAAATACCCAATCACAATTTTGGGTAGCAATAATAAAAACTCAAATTTATTGTGGGTAGTTCGAGTAATGTTACTCGGTACCCGAACTACCCGAAATGCAAAGACACAAAGTGGTTTTTTATGCAATATAAATCTATTATTTGGAACAAATTAATATATATTTAGGCTAACTTAGTAATTGATTTATTGTTATGAAGACATGATATGATTTGAAAAACAATTATTTGTTGCTTTAAATGCTACTAGAATTCTTTTAAAATAGTTGGTTTTGTCAACTTTGGGTATTCCAGGTAAAACCCGAACCCAAAATTTTGTGTAATATTTTTTCGGGACAAAAATCGGGTAGTAGTTTTTAATACCCAAATTTGTATTTACTCGAATTACCCCGACCTGAATATTTCGGGTAACCCGAATGCCCAGGCCTACCTGGCACCGAGCACAGTGGGAGAGTTGGTCCTCCTTCCACTCATGACCTACGGTCCTTAGGCTTGCGGCCCACTCATGACTTATCAGCCTTAGGCTTGAGTGCACTGACCGTATAAAGGGCTCGCGGCACGATAAGTCGCGTCAAGACCGAGGCTACGAAAGTCAGGGGTCTATGTGGCGCAGACACAGTAATGATGATACTGGAGCTCTTTGTCACCCACGTCGCTAGCCATAAAGAGTGCGACCAGGATAGTCCATACGACAGAGATACATGCGGACAAGCATGACTTTACCAGGGTAGAACATCTTGTTTTACCATGGCGTCATAGCTCCTTTCTTGAGAAGCTACCGATAGCCAACCCCACCTTGCCTATAAAAAGGAGAGAGATCGACCAGAAGACAAAAGAGGAGGAAGTACGCAACAAACACGCACATGAGACGCATAGACGATCACACTAGAAGATCCAGAAGACTACGAAGGCCAAAGCTAAGGAGCGAATCACCACAACGCCCAAGGCTTAGTAGAAGCACCAGATTCGTAGTCCTTAGGTCTAACCAGCGAAATGGTGCGCCACACGCGGCAGGAGCCGGAGGAATCATCAAGCATGATGTCTCCGCCAAGCCCCCAAGTAGTTCTCGGCATGAGCGGATTAACATCCCGCTTGTAATTCCTCAACGATTATGAATAAAATATGGTTTCAAAACTGTTCTCAGTGTCAGACATGGGAAAATGAGAGCGAACCCCAACCTAGGCCCATCTCGCTTTCTCTCTCTCTCTCTTTCTTGCCCCCTCAATAGCTCGTAGGGCAGGTAGCAAGCTGGACACCGGAGGAACGGGGCAGATAGCGGAGGAATCGACGAAGTGATGTGTGGGAACCCCCACCGATAAACTAGCTACGTTGTTCGACTGACGCTCCTAGGTCTTCAAGCTCGTCGTCTTGCCATCCGCCGGCATACCCGAGATATACTCAATCCAACTTGATCAAGTCCTCATAATGAGACTAAGTAACGTCCAAGGCATGGTTGACCCCGAGCAGGAACGCATCAGCCTCCAACTCGCGAATGCGGGCAGCAATTAATGCCATCTAGGAGGTCAGGGCAAACGAATCCTTTGATCGTGGAACCCCGAGACGGACACGTACAAGATCAATGGCCGCACACTGACTGGTGTGCTCAGGGTCAAGAGCCTACAAACAATCCTCCACGTGCGAAAGCTGCTCTAGCACCTCTGATAGAGAAAACGAGAAATTTCGTAAGGGTCATTGTCGGAGAGGAAAATCTCCTGCCGCGTGGCGGAACGCACCCGCCCTAAATCCTAAGATGAGGAGGGGCCTAAGCGTTTTGCCTGTCTGCTAGATGGTCGATGAACACGAGTGAACACAAGGATTTAGAGTGGTTCAGGCCGCCGGAGCGTAATACCCTACTCCACTGTCTGTGTGTTGTATTGAGTCTGTGAGCTTGTCTGAGGGTCTTATGTGCTTGAGAGCTTGCCTTGTAACGTTGTGTGCCTTCCCTTTTATAGCACAAGGGAGGCACATACAAGGATGCTGAGCCCTGACATGTGGGCCCAGGAGCATAATGGAAGGAATACATTATAGGAGTAACTAATGCAAGTAACGTCTGAGCAATCTCCGGGCGTCATGATGTCTGCAGTCCATGCAGTATTGATATGCGGCGGCTGCTTCCTTGGTAACGCGCGAGTAATGATGAGCGTAGTGCACGCGGCAATATGGGCGTGCTGCCTGCTAGTGGAATGGACAGGCACGCCGCCTGCGGAATGGACAGGTCACCACCTGCCAACGGAATGGACAGGTCGCCGCTTGCCAGCGGAATGGACAGGTCTCAATAAATGCAGAGGCGGCACACCGCCTGCCAGTGGAATGGACAGGCGACGCGCCTTATCCGCAATAAATGTAGAGGCCATGTAGCCCAGAGACCTTATGTCAGGCTCCGCCCGTTGGCTTACGTCACGTGTAGTATGCCACGTGGCAGCATCGGGGTTCCGCCCGAGCGAGGAGCAGGAGTGTACGCGGATAGGTCCGGAGCGCACCAGAGCAAGTCTGGATACGTGTCAGCTCCGGACCCCCACCTGGGCCTTAAGTAAGGCCTTGGGACCCCACTGTGGGCGGTCTGGACCCCATACGGGAGGGGCCCGGATCCCATTCTAGGGGTCCGGTCCGTACACGTGGGGGTCCTGGACTGACTTGGAGGTCCAGACTGTACATCTAGGGGTCCGACACTTTCCCATGGGGGTCCGGACTCATTGTTGACGCCTTGGAGTATAGTTCTTTCTCTGGCCACATGGCGGCCCCGGAGCCACGCACGTGGTGGGGTCAGGCGCTGTTGCTGACCCAGAGTAGTCGCCCGAGGCTAGGGCGAGCCATGGTCTGGTCCCACGCATAGCCCCTTTGCCACGCGACTAAAGATAGCTGCGTGGGTACTGCGTCTTCATATTGTAGTAAGGGGTACCCTAGTTTCAGGGTACCGACAGTCGTCGAAACCCAGAAAAGCATGAGAACGATGAGGAAAGTACACGAATCTTACCCTCTACTGAGGGCCTCGACGAGGAGCCCTCAGCACCGCTTTATGGTAATGGCACTTCAATAAGGCCCGTCTAGACCCTCGCGAGATCGTGCCTCGCCTCAGGCGTGGGTCGCGGGGTGCTCTATTGTCCTTTCGACCTCAGGTCCCATTCTAGCCGCCACCTAAACGGTTGTCGCGCGGATGATGGTGGGAGTCTCGTGCCTCCTTGATAGGATGAGCTGTTGCCGAGCGATCGACATCCAGGCCCAAGAATAATAAAATGTTCCCTCGACTGCCTCAAAATGTCTATGGGCCCTAAATGTCTTGTGTCGACAGACCTCGATCTCGGAGCAGGATCCCTCCTAATTCCCTTGACAATGGGAAGACAACGGCTCCCATGCAGATGATAGCCATGCCGAGAGCAAAGCCTGGTGCCCCGTGAACATCATGACCTCACTAAGGCTAGGGATGAAAACGGTCGGAAACGGTATGTATTTGGTAATCAATTTTTTAGTCGTTTTTCTTTGATTGCGAATAAATAGGATATAGAATCTACAATACAAATTTGTATTCTTGTTTTTAACATCGAGCTTGTAAAGATTCATAAAAGATAAACTTTAAATTCATCCTATATTTTCTTAAATAATATATATAAACTTCGGTATGAATTCGGAAACAAATTCGGTATTTTTTCAACTATTTGTGTTGTAGGGACCAAATAATACATAAAACATTTTATGTAATATTTTATTCATATTTGTACTAATATGCTTGATAACATAAGAAAAGATCAACATAAAATTTTATACATATCTATTTTAAAATATTAAATTTGTCCTAACAGTTCAGATTACCACTTTCATCCCTAACTGAGGCAGATCATTCTTAGCCGAGGGGAGCCGTCGTGAAGGCGCTAGTGCCCCCGAGGAAGGACCCATAAAAAATAACCCCCGTGGAGGGGACACTTACCGCGGCATCTCCTCTCTAGTTGCGCTTGCCGGAAGGAGCTCCCCGCCAGCCCTCGAAGTAACCATGGATAGAGTAGATGTAAAAGGTGGTGCCTAGGCCCTTCCAGGTATCAGCGCCAAACCTAGGGCCACCCCAGCAACGCCACGCTCCTTAGGGACGACAACCTCAGGTCGGGAGTCGGCGCAAGGGCCATGCGCCGCTCCCACGGGCCACCCTAGAGACAGCCAGAACGAAAGCCCCCCGAGCAAAAAAGGTTGCGAAAACAACAATAGAAACTCGTTTGAGAGACAAGATCAAAGACAGGGAGAAAATAAAAAACAAGATCAAATGCTTACGAACTCGAACACAAACGACCGTGACATCCCGTTCGCATCCTTTCGAACCTTAAAGGCATGCCTAGCCATTGAGCAACTTCTGTGTCACTCGGGAGACCGCCAACACCTAGGGCAAAAGGTCGGGCCCCATCCGACTCAGGGACGTAGCCCCAGCCTTAAGAGGAGCAATGCCGCACCGGAGATTGGCACAAAATAACATCGGCACCCGACATGCCCTTCTCTCGAAGGATAAGCACATCTGCCAAAAGATTGTGGATCCAGACCTTCTCGTCGGGCGTGATGTCGCGGCACGAACTGATGGGAGCCTCGAAGGGAAGGCCCAAATCAAAGCCAGGAAGTTGTGGCCTAGGTAAGGTCTCATGACCCGCGCCCCATAAATAAAACCATTGTTGATGCCAACCCTTGTTAGACAAGGAAAGTGTAATCAAGATATACTCGCAGACCTTTCGTTGCGAAGATGGATGCTCGCGCACCCGATTGGCCATGCCTTTATTATCCTTCGCTTCTCCCTCTTTCACAACAACTCGACCCAGAAAAAATATCACCACAAGTCAAAATTGGGTCTGACACCTATATACCCTTCACACAATGTGATAAAAGGCAGTGATATGATGAATCTCGTTTGGATTCAAGAAATGAAGCTACATCTGCAGATAATCAAAAAGAGTCACGCCAAAGGCATGGAGGGGGAAGGCAAGGCCTCGCTCGTGAAATCAAACGAACGAAACCACATAGACAGGATGAGGAGCCGGGGTTTACTTAGTGTCAGGAGCGAGCCAGTTACTGATGTCCAATAGGCCACACCTAACTGAAAGAGAAATAGGGTTAACCATTTCCTATAAATAGATTTTGGTGGTTGACGACCAACACAAACCATATGGACTAACTAATTTGGCTAGATGTGATTTATATCAGGTGCATAAGGTTCAACACAAACCAAGAAAGAAAATCAGTTAGGGACTCAATCAAAAATTGGAGCAAGACTTGAGTGTGCTGAAATTTGGTGCACCGGACAGTGTCCGGTGCACCAGGCCCACACAGCTTCAAACAAGCCACTCTCGAGAATTCAGAGGCGCGCTCCGCTATAATTCACCGGACTCTCCGGTGTGCCACCGGACTGTCCGGTGAGCCAGCGGAGCAACGGCTCCCTGTGCGCCAACGGTCGACTGTGCAGAGCTACAATGCTGAACAGTGCCGCGGCAGAAGTCAGAGCGCATAAGCCAGAGGGCACCGGACTGTCCGGTGCAGCAAGAAGACAAACGTCTCCAACGGTCAACTGCTTCGAACCCTAACGGATGTGCTGACGTGGTGCGCACCGGACAGTGAACAATGGTTATCCGGTGCGCCCATCGCCAGCAACGGCTAGGAAGTGGTTGGGGGCTATAAATACCCCCCAACCACCTCATTCAAAGCCATCCAAGTTTTCAGAACATCTCATTCATTGCAAGAGCAAAACACTACACTCCAAAACACATTCAATAGATCAAATCCTCTCCAAGCCTCCAAATCAATTCAATTCCATTAGGGACTTGAGAGAGGGTGCTTTGTGTTCTTTTGTTGCTCTTGTTGCTTGGATTGGCCTTTTCTTTTCCCATTCTTATTCTCAAGTTCTTTGTAAGCAAAGCAAGAGACATCAAGTGTGTGGTGGTCCTTGCGGGGTCTTAGTGACCCGTGTGATTAAGGAAAAGTCTCACTCGGTCTAAGTGAACGTTTGAGAGAGAGGGAAAGGGTTGAAATAGACCTGGCCTTTATGGCCTCCTCAATGGGGACTAGGTTCTTTGGAACCGAACCTCGGTAAAACAAATCACCGTGTCTACTCGCTTTGATTCTCACTTGATTTGTTTGCCCTCTTTCCTCTCTCTAATGTTTCCTTGCTAGTATTAATTTGAGTTTGCTCCCCTACGTCATCCGCATCATTTGAGCAACTCTTAGCAAGAGAAACATTCTTTCGGACTTGAATTTAATTCTAACGCTAACCCTAGCCCTAGTGTGTGTTTAAAGTTTATAAATTCTAGGTTTTGCCTATTCACCCCCTATAGGAGACTTTCACTAACGAGGGCCCAAAGGTGCTCCTGGCCCACCAAGGATTGGTGCCAGCTCGCCATAAGGAACACATTTAACAACTCAAGGGCAAGGGAGAAGGCAAGACGGGGAAGACAAAGTGATTAGGGAGCCAAGAGCAAAGTGAGGAAAACAGGGAGAATGGCACGATTAAATAAAGGTCACCCTACAACTCTCTACCACTTGATGTCAGGGCGAGGTGACCCGTCTAACGAGGAAACATGTCTAACCCATTAATGGGTCAGAACCAGCCCAACATGCACAACACCGCCCCTCAAGTAGAAGGGCAGGCGGTAAAGTTCCCCCTAGCAAAATAAGGGGAAATAAGGAAGAAAATGCACGAGCAACAGTTAAGATTCCCCAAGTTAAAATGTTTCTTACACAAAGGGGCCCCGAGATTTCCGCTATTTCAATTTTGGACTCAGGGGCTAGCCATGGGGCCATATAAGCAAAAGAAGGGGAAACCTATGACTACAACCAAAAGAAGGAAGGTCACAGTGACCCCTTCTGATTACGACACCTAGCATGGATGCATGAGTAGAAGCCCACGTCGGGGAACCCACAGGGAGATCAACAAAAAGGACCCTAAGGAGCTCAACGCATCAAGTCCTCCGAGGACACAGCGCCCGTGATCCCACCGACGGCTTCGTCGTATCCCTAGATCAGATTCTCGAAAGCCACAGACGAAGCTCCTTGAGGAAGCTCCATTGGGTTGCGAAGGTCAGCCCTAGTGCGAAGATGGGCAACGACGAAGGCAATAGTGGGACCTTGGTGGATGCCATGATCCACGATGTTTTAGGCATAGCTCGAGATGTCCAGCAGACGCTATGCTTAGGTTACCCCGTGAGCACAGACGCTCTGAGTCACCATATCGATCTGCCGATGGAGCTCTACCAGCTCTGCCTTCCACCCTGCTAAGAAATGAAGATGAGGACTGAACAACTGAAGCGCCCCAGATCCTCTGGGACTCAAATGTGATACAATTACTAGTCCCAGGAGGCTAGTAAACACATTTATACATCAGATGATTACAGATCTACTTAAACGAGACAAACCTATAAAGGTGACGATAAAGTTTAAGAGTTGGTCCACAACTCGGGACATATCATCAGAGTGGGCTGAAGCAGCCCGAAATACGCAGCGAAGCAAATCAGCGGTCCAACAGCCACAGGCAAGGTTGGGAACAGTCGTAACTCTTACCCGATCTCCTTTTTCTGAAAAACAACAAATAAGCAAGGGTGAGTACAAACGTACTCAGCAGCCCACCTTCACCCGCAGAATGGGAAAATCAGATATAATGCATGGAATATGTGGAGCTCAGGATATTTTACAGAAACAACAATATTTTATGCAGGGTTGTTTTGTAAAACATTTTGTATTTTTCAAAGCGCATCCTCTCCCAAAGGAGCAGGAAGTTTTTCAATATTAGAACAATTTCCCCTGGACTAAACCATCCAGGTATCTCAGCAGTTTCCCACTGGTTTTCATTTTCAAAAACAGTTACTGGACTTCCCGTCCACCATAGCTCACGGCTCAACCGCCGGACCTTTTAAAAACCACTTTTCTCAAACGCACCCCTTTTTTTGAAAACAAAACACTAATTGCCATACCACACCAGACTCGTCCATTCCTGTGGACACAGACTATTCGAATAGGTTTGAACTCTGTGCAGAGGGGTACACTTTACCCACTAATCCGGTTTCTGCGATCTCACCGTCGTGAGACCCAAATGCCGAATCTCTTTCTTTCCTCGCACGTCCTTACCTTAACGGTTATACCGGAAGGAGTCAGACCACCGACATGTCCAAACCGGACAAAACATTCCCCCTCCTTATCCTCCTGGTGCTCCCCAGCCTTCATAACCCTGGGATTTGGACCGTATGAGTTCAGATTGAGTGACTGCCCATACAGTCTCGAGTGGTTGTACTTATCATGAGTACAGGTAGTGAAGGATGACAAACCGGTCCTTATGTGAGGGGACAATCCTTCTGCTCACACCTAAACCAGCTGAGCCATCACCTTAGGCCCTTCCCTAAACCAGGGAGTCCCTGATCATCCCTACTCAAAGGTGATAAGGGTGAAAACCCTTCATCATACACATTTTGAAAAGCATTTTCTTTTAAAAACTCACACCTTTTCTCAAATCATTTGTAACAAATATATCAAGGATTGATTGTGGCAAGCGGCTGGGTGGCCATAATAACTTGTCTCAAAATCATATCATGCATAAAATAACAGACTGAGGGTTGTGGTTGAAAAACATAGGTAATTTATGCATCAAGGGGATCTAGTGAGCTTGTCGTGCTTATCTGGCGAATGGGGAAGGGGAGCTCACGGAACTAGCTTCTAGCTCCACTGTCGGGCGTAGACTTGCAGATCTGGCCTCCACAAGACGGCATGAACGCTCCGATAACTATGCAACATGAATAAGCAAACATACAAACCAACAAGTATATCAACAGATATTTAGTATAGTGGTCAGAATAGTGATATATGGATGGCTAGAGTCTTGAGTAGAATCTGTGTCATGTGGTGTTGAGATACTACTAGTGGTGGAGCGGAGGTGCTTACTAGGAGGGTGGACTGGAGGCAAAGCGACACTATGCGTGTAGCCGGCGGAGCGAGGTAACTGAGTGGGTGAGGTGTTTGCCTTGGCTGAGAGTGTTGAGTGTGTGGAGAGGGAGAGGGTAGCTGGGTGTATTTATAGCTAGGTGTATGTGGTGTAGCATAGTGAAGTTCACTGTTGGTGAGAATAGTGACGAATGAATCGTCTGACTTAGTCTGAACTGGGAAATTATAGGCAGAATATGGGATAAGAGTATTTTGGGAGTTTTATGGAATATGAACCATGCTTAAGGGATGACATGGTTGGATAGGGAATAATTTGATAAGAATTTAGAAACAAGAATTATTGGAATCAGAGTTTGGAAGCCTGGTTCGAAGGAATCTCAAAGTTAAGCGTGCTCAACTTGGATAGGATGGGTGACTAGATGGGAAGTTCCCTACTGGAATGAAAATCACAGTCACCGGAGTTCGTATGACTGGAATATGGGTCTGGCTGGTCTTAGGTGGACTAGACAACATGATGGATGAGTAGTTGAAATTTGGGGTGATCGGATGATCGATGAATAGCAACGATGAATAGTACCGATGAATAGCAACGGTGAATAGTAATGGTGAATAGTTCGTATGAACGAACGATGAACGGTGAATAGTTATGATGAACGAACGATGAACGATGAATAGGAACTATGAACGATCGAATGATCGAACGAACGAACGATCGGAATTTTGGCAGCATAACGGCAGGAAAAGATTATTTGGACGAACGAACGGACGAACGATCGGATGAACGGACGAACGAACCATGAACGATCGGACGAACGATCGAACGATCGGACGAACAAACGAACAAACTAAGAACAGCGGGACGAACTATCGAAGAACGACCGAACGATCCTTGTGCTAGTGGGTGCTTGTGTGGGAGGTGGAGTGGGAGTGGGCGTGTGGGTGTGGGGGGAGGGAGGGAGTTGCCATGAAATGGCTTGGGGTGGGATGAGAGGAGGCCCTTGCCCCTCTATTTATAGCCATGGTTGGGGATTAGGGGGAGGGATGAGAGGATTAGTGGGAGGATGAGAGGATTAGTGGGAGATTAGCATGGATTTGCCTTATATGAGTGTAATTAGCTTGTAGAGCTCAACCTATGACACCGGAGGCATACATATATGTATGAGCATGAGGAAAGTTATGAGGAAAATATTTGTAGGGACTTGAAAAATGATTCTGAAGGTATTTCTCAAGAGGAAAAATACTTGGAGATATATCGGTGGAATATCTGGGCAATATTTCTGGAAAGAACTTGAAGGGGATCACTAGGGAAATATCTGGGCAGTATTTCTAGAAACAATTTGAGAGGGGTCACTGGGGAAATATTTGTAGGATATTTGAGGAGGATTTTGGAGAGAATATAGACCACTATATTTTATTTACTGATATCAACTCGCAAACAAACATTTTGAAATGAAATTTGAAATTCATTTTGAATTTAGAGCAAGTTTGAGAAAATTTCAGGATTTGAATTTTTGGGATGCTACAACAACCCTAAGGATGAAAGGCATAGGAGCCACGACTTCATCGACACATAGGCCTTCTGAAAGTCGCCTAGAGGGGGGGTGAATAGGCAAATCTGAAATTTATAAACTTAAGCACACACTACAAGCCGGGGTTAGCGTTAGAAATATAAACGAGTCCTAAAGAGAGGGCGAAAACAAATCACAAGCGAATAAGAGCGGATGACACGGTGATTTGTTTTACCGAGGTTCGGTTCTTGCAAACCTACTCCCTGTTGAGGTGGTCACAAAGACCGGGTCTCTTTCAACTCTTTCCCTCTCTCAAACGGTCACTTAGACCGAGTGAGCCTTTCTCCTCAATCAAATGGGACACTAAGTCCACTACAAGGACCACCACAACTTGGTGTCTCTTGTTTTGATTACAAGTGAATTGAGCACAAGAATTAGAGGAAGAAGAAAAGCAATCCAAGCGCAAGAGCTCAAATGAACACAAATGTCTCTCTCTCTAGTCACTAATTTGGTTGGAGTGATTCCGGACTTGGGAGAGGATTTGATCTCTTTGTTTTGTGTCTTGTATTGAATGCTATAGCTCTTGTATGAGATGTGAAGGCTGAAAACTTGGATGCGATGAATGGTGGGTGGTTGGGGGTATTTATAGCCCCAACCACCAAGATAGTTGTTGGTGGAGGCTGCTGTCGCATGGCGCACCGGACAGTCCGGTGCGCCACCGGACACTGTCCGGTGCGCCAGCCACGTCACCCGGCCGTTGGGTTCTGACCGTTGGAGCTTCTGACAGCTGGGCCACCGGACAGTCTGGTGGTGCACCGGACAGTCACTATTCACTGTCCGGTGCGCCTTCTGGCTCTGCTCTATCTTCTGCGCGCCCTGTAGCGCATTAACTGCTCGTTGTAGACGACCGTTGGCGTTGTGTAGCCGTTACTCCGCTGGCGCATCAGATAGTCCGGTGAATTATAGCGGAGCGGCTCCCAGAATTCCCGAAGGTGGCAAGTTTGGCATTGGGTTCCCTGGTGCGGACACTGTCCGGTGCGCTAGACTAGGGCACACTTCGGTTGTCTTTTGCTCTTTTTATTTGAACCCTTTCTTGGTCTTTTTATTGGTTTGTTGTGAACCTTTGGCACCTATAGAACTCATAATCTAGAGCAAACTAGTTAGTCCAATTAATTTGTGTTGGGCAATTCAACCACCAAAATCAATTAGGAAAAGGTGTAAGCCTATTTCCCTTTCAATCTCCCCCTTTTTGGTGATTGATGCCAACACAAACCAAAGCAAAAATATAAGTGCAGAATTGAACTAGTTTGCATAATGTAAGTGCAAAGGTTATTTGGAATTAAACCAATAATTATTTCTACTAGATATGCATGGATGGCTTTCTTCTTATATAAAATTTTGGACCACGCTTGCACCACTTGTTTTGTTTTGCAATGTTTTGGAAGTTCTTTTTCAAAAATCTTTTGCAAATAATCAAAGGTATATGAATAAGATTTTGAGGAGCATTTTCAAGATTTGAAATTTTCTCCCCCTGTTTCAAATGCTTTTCCTTTGACTAAACAAAACTCCACCTTAATGAAATCCTCCTCTTAGTGTTCAAGAGGGTTTTAGATATTAATTTTGAAGAGGGTATACCAATTTGAAATTATATCAAAATAAGATACCAATTGAAAAATCTTTTCTTAACTCACATTTGAAAGACTACATTTTGAAATTGGTGGTGGTGCGGTCCTTTTGTTTTGGGCTAATACTTTCTCCCCCTTTGGCATGAATCACCAAAAATGGATATTTGTGAGTGAAATAAGCCGTTTTAAACTTGTCTCCCCCTTTGGTAAATAATATAGGAGTGAAGATTATACCAAGTTGGAGAGTGGTGCGGAGTGACGGCGAAGGATGAATTATCGATGGAGTGGAGTGGAAGCCTTGTCTTCGCCGAAGACTCCTTTTCCCTTTCAATCTATGACTTGGTATGAAATTTACTTGACAAACACATTAGTCATAGCAAAGAAAGAGATGATCAAAGGTATAGATGAGCTATGTGTGCAAAATATCAATCAAAATTCCTAGAATCAAGAATATTTAGCTCATGCCTAAGTTTGGTAAATGTTTGCTCATCTAATGGCTTGGTAAAGATATCGGCTAATTGTTCTTTGGTGTTAATATATGCAATCTCGATATCCCCCTTTTGTTGGTGATCCCTCAAAAAATGATACCGAATGGCTATGTGTTTAGTGCGGCTATGTTCAACGGGATTATCCGCCATGCGGATTGCACTCTCATTATCACATAGAAGAGGAACTTTGGTTAATTTGTAACCATAGTCCCTAAGGGTTTGCCTCATCCAAAGCAATTGCACGCAACAATGGCCTGCGGCAATATACTCGGCTTCGGCGGTAGAAAGAGCCACAGAATTTTGCTTCTTTGAATCCCAAGACACCAGAGATCTTCCCAAGAACTGGCAAGTCCCTGATGTGCTCTTTCTATTAATTTTACACCATGCCCAATCAGCATCGGAATACCCAATTAAATCAAAAGTGGATCCCTTAGGGTACCAAAGACCAAACTTAGGAGTATAAACTAAATATCTCAAGATTCGTTTTACGGCCCTATGTTGAACTTCCTTAGGATCGGCTTGGAATCTTGCACACATGCATACAGAAAGCATAATATCCGGTCGAGATGCACATAAATAAAGTAAAGAACCTATCATCGACCGGTATACCTTTTGATCTACGGATTTACCTCCCGTGTCGAGGTCGAGATGCCCATTAGTTCCCATGGGTGTCTTGATGGGCTTGGCATCCTTCATCCCAAACTTTGTGAGTATGTCTTGAATGTACTTCGTTTGGCTAATGAAGGTGCCCTCTTGGAGTTGCTTGACTTGAAATCCTAGAAAATATTTCAACTCCCCCATCATAGACATCTCAAATTTTTGAGTCATGACCCTACTAAACTCTTCACATGTAGATTCGTTAGTAGACCCAAATATGATATCATCAACATAAATTTGGCATACAAACAGATCATTTGCAAGTGTTTTAGTAAAGAGAGTAGGATCGACTTTTCCGACTTTGAAGCCATTAGCGATAAGGAAATCTCTTAGGCATTCATACCATGCTCTTGGGGCTTGCTTGAGCCCATAAAGCGCCTTAGAGAGTTTGTAAACATGGTTAGGGTACTCACTATCTTCAAAGCTGGGAGGTTGCTCAACATAGACCTCCTCCTTGATTGGTCCATTGAGGAAGGCACTTTTCACGTCCATTTGATAAAGCTTGAAGCCATGGTGTTGGGGACCATAATTAGGGGTACCCTCAAGACGCCTAATTCTCAGCTGGTAACCCCCATCAGCATAAAGCTGCAGAGGCCTGATGGGTGCGATTAAGTCAGGGATCAGTCCATACGAGCGACTCGATCACGCCTCGCCCGAGCCTAGCCTCGGACAAGGGCAGCCGACCCCGAGGGATTTCCGTCTCGCCCGAGGCCCCCCTCCAACGGCGGACACATCTCCGGCTCGCCCGAGGCCTTGCCTTCGCTAAGAAGCAACCCTGACTAAATCGCCGCGCCGACCGACCGAGTCGCAGGAGCATTTAACGCAAAGGTGGCCTGACACCTTTATCCTGACGCTCGCCCCCCGGCAGAGCCGAAGTGACCGTCGTCACTTCGCCGCTCCACTGACCGGTCTGACAGAAGGACAGCGCCGCCTGCGCCACTCCGACTGCAGTGCCACTTGACAGAGTGAGACTAACAGGCAGTCAGGCCCTGCCAAAGGCACCATAGGAAACTCCGCTCCGCCCGACCCAGGGCTCGGACTTGGGCTAAGCCCCGGAAGACGGCGAACTCCGCTCCGCCCGACCCAGGGCTCGGACTCGGGCTAAGCCCCGGAAGACGGCGAACTCCGCTCCGCCCAACCCAGGGCTCGGACTCGGGCTAAGCCCCGGAAGACGGCGAACTCCGCTCCGCCTGACCCAGGGCTCGGACTCGGGCTAGGCCCCGGAAGACGGCGAACTCCGCTCCGCCCGACCCAGGGCTCGGACTCGGGCTAGGCCCCGGAAGACGGCGAACTCCGCTCCGCCCGACCCAGGGCTCGGACTCGGGCTCAGCCCCAGAAGACGACGAACTCCGCTTCGCCCGACTCCAGGGCTCGGACTCCGCCCTGGCCTCTGCCGAACGACCCCCGCCTCGCCCGACCCAGGGGCTCGGGCTCGGCCTCGGCCATGGAAGACAGACTCGACCTCGGCTTCGGAGGAGCCTCCACGACACTCGACCTAGGGCGCAGGCCAGCCACGTCAACAGGAAGCGCCATCATCACCCTACCCCGAGCCGACTCGGGCCGCAGAGAACAAGACCTGTGTCCCATCTGGCTAGCTCCGCCAGATAGGCAATGATGGCGCCCCGCAAGCCCTGTGACGACGGCGACTCTCAGCTCTCTTACGGAAGCAGGAGGACGTCAGCAAGGACTCAACCGCCCCGACAGTTGTCCCTCCGCCAGGCTCCGTTGCTCCTCCGACAGCCACGACATCACACCAGCTGGGTGCCAAGATCTCTCCGGCTGCCACATTGGCATGTACTTAGGGCGCTAGCTCTCCCCCGCTAGACACGTAGCACTCTGCTACACCCCCATTGTACACCTGGATCCTCTCCTTACGCCTATAAAAGGAAGGACCAGGGCCCTCTTAGAGAGGGTTGGCCGCGCGGGGACGAGGACGAGACAGGCGCTCTCTTGGGGCCGCTCGCTTCCCTCACCCGCGTGGACGCTTGTAACCCCCTACTGCAAGCGCACCCGACCTGGGCGCGGGACGAACACGAAGGCCGCGGGATTTCCACCTCTCTCACGCCCCGTCTCCGGCCACCTCGCTTCCCCCCTTCGCGCTCGCCCACGCGCTCGACCCATCTGGGCTGGGGCACGCGGCACACTCACTCGTCGGCTTAGGGACCCCCCGGTCTCGAAACGCCGACAGTTGGCGCGCCAGGTAGGGGCCTGCTGCGTGTTAACGAACAGCTTCCCGTCAAGCTCCAGATGGGCAGTCTCCAGCAACCTCTCCGGCCCGGGACGGTGCTCCGTTTCAGGAGTCTTGAGTTCATGTCCTTCGACGGCAGCTACGACATGATACTCCTTCCACCGCCGCGCGACAACGACAATGGCGGCCGACAACCCGCCCGCCGGCGGCGGAATCGACGACATCTTCCCCGCGTGGTGAAAGAACAACATTCGAGCTCGCCCCGTCCTCTCCCCCGCCAACGGAGGAGGAGGCGGGGCAACCAAGGCCAAGCGGGAGGCCGCGCTTCGTCGGCTGTCGAGTGAATCGACGTCCCCAGCACCCCAACGGGGGGCGCGTCGGGCGTCGACCTCGCGTTTGAGACGAAGGCGGGCGCCGTCCCCCCGTGACACGCCAATCCCGAGCAAGTGGACGACGCCAGCGCGCTCGCGGAGAGCTTGCAGGACGTCGCCCTCGTACCTGAGACGACAGTGCAATCAGTCCCCGACGTGACTATGTCGCTCCTCGTCGACCAAAAGGTACCGACTGATTCCCATCCTACGTCATTTCGACTCAGCCTCAACCCGCCTAGCGACCTTGCTTTGGCGGGCGCTCTCGTTGAGGCGAGTGCAACCCCTCTGGGGTTTCGCACGCGGTCGTCTTGGGACCAGCTGACGGACGTCTCGACCTATGGGCCCTCTGGGTCCGAGGAAGATGACGATCCCAGCATCTGTTGGGATTTCTCTGGATTTGGCAACCCCAGTGCCATGCGGGACTTTATGACCGCATGTGACTACTGCCTCTCCGACTGTTCCGACGGTAGCCGCAGCCTCGACGACGAGGACTGCGACCCAAGCCGCGAATGTTTCCACGTCGAGCTAGGGGATCCCTCCGAAGGCAACCATCTCGGCATGCCGGAGGACGGTGATCTCCCTAGGCCGGTGCCTCGCGCAGACATCCCGTGGGAGCTAGCTGTGGTCCCCATTCCGGCGGGGGGTCACGACCCACTGCTCGAGCAAGTCCGCGGGGCGCAGGCCAGGCTCGACGAGGGAGCAGGAGCGCTTGAGCCGATCCGCCAGGACGTCGGGCAGGTATGGGCGGGCCAACCCCCGGCCGGAGAAGTACGTCACCTGCCCCAGGGTTTCCAGCACCGCGTCGCCAACGACGTTAGGGTCAGGCCGCCACCCGCATCCAGTGGGGTCGGTCAGAACCTGGCAGCCGCAGCGATGCTCCTCCGCGCGATGCCGGAGCCATCAACCACCAAGGGTCGGCGAATCCAGGGAGAGCTCAAGAATCTCCTGGAAGGCGCTGCGGTCCGACGGGCCGAGAGCTCTGCCTCCCGAAGGCAGGGATACCCCTCGGAACCTCATGCCGCGACTTCCCGATTCATGCGGGAAGCCTCGGTCTACACCGGGCGCACGCGCAACACCGCGCCTGCGGCCCCGGGCCACCTCGGCAACGAGCACCATCGTCGCGACCGTCGGGCCCACCTCGACGAAAGGGTGCGCCGAGGCTACCACCCCAGGCGTGGGGGACGCTACGACAGCGGGGAGGATCGGAGTCCCTCGCCCGAACCACCCGGTCCGCAGGCCTTCAGTCGGGCCATCCGACGGGCGTCGTTCCCGACCCGGTTCCGACCCCCGACTACTATCACAAAGTACTCGGGGGAAACGAGACTGGAACTGTGGCTCGCAGACTACCGCCTGGCCTGCCAACTAGGTGGAACGGACGACGACAACCTCATCATCCGCAACCTCCCCCTGTTCCTCTCCGACACCGCTCGCGCCTGGTTGGAGCACCTGCCTCCGGGGCAGATCTCCAGCTGGGATGACTTGGTCCAAGCCTTCGCCGGCAATTTCTAGGGCACGTACGTGCGCCCCGGGAATTCCTGGGACCTCCGAAGCTGCCGTCAACAGCCGAGAGAGTCTCTCCGGGACTACATCCGGCAATTCTCGAAGCAGCGCACCGAGCTGCCCAACATCACCGACTCGGATGTCATCGGCGCGTTCCTTGCCGGCACCACCTGCCGCGACCTGGTGAGTAAGTTGGGTCGCAAGACCCCCACCAGGGCGAGCGAGCTGATGACATCGCCACCAAGTTCGCCTCTGGCCAGGAGGCGGTCGAGGCTATCTTCCGAAAGGATAAGCAGCCCCAGTGCCGCCCATCGGAAGATGCTCCCGAGGCGTCAACTCCGCGCGGCGCCAAGAAGAAAGGCAGGAAGAAGTCGCAAGCGAAACGCGACGCCGCCGACGCGGACCTTGTCGCCGCCGCCGAGTACAAGAACCCTCGGAAGCCCCCCGGAGGTGCTAACCTTTTCGACAAGATGCTCAAGGAGCCGTGCCCCTATCATCAGGGGCCCGTTAAGCACACCCTCGAGGAGTGCGTCATGCTTCGGCGCCACTTCCACAGGGCCGGGCCACCCGCAGAGGGTGGCAGGGCCCGCGACGACGACAAGAAGGAAGATCACCAAGCAGGAGAGTTCCCCGAGGTCCGCGACTGCTTCATGATCTACGGTGGGCATGTGGCGAATGCCTCGGCTCGGCATCGCAAGCAAGAGCGCCGGGAGGTCTGCTCGGTGAAGGTGGCGGCGCCAGTCTACCTAGACTGGTCCGACAAGCCCATCACCTTCGACCAAGCTGACCACCCCGACCACGTGCCGAGCCCGGGGAAATACCCGCTCGTCGTCGACCCCATCGTCGGCGACGTCAGGCTCACCAAGGTCCTGATGGACGGGGGCAGCTGCCTCAACATCATCTACGCCGAGACCCTCAGGCTCCTGCGCGTCGATCTGTCCTCCGTCCGAGCAGGCGCTGCGCCCTTCCACGGGATCATTCCCGGGAAGCGCGTCCAGCCCCTCGGACGACTCGACCTTCCCGTCTGCTTCGGAACGCCCTCCAACTTCCGAAGGGAGACTTTGACGTTCGAGGTGGTCGGGTTCCGAGGAACCTACCACGCGGTACTGGGGAGGCCATGCTACGCGAAGTTCATGGCCGTCCCCAACTACACCTACCTGAAGCTCAAGATGCCGGGCCCCAACGGGGTCATCACCGTCGGCCCCACATACAAACACGCGTTCGAATGCAACGTGGAGTGCGTGGAGTGCGCCGAGGCCCTCGCCGAGTCCGAGGCCCTCATCGCCGACCTGGAGAGCCTCTCCAAAGAGGTGCCAGACGTGAAACGTCATGCCGGCAACTTCGAGCCAGCGGAGACGGTTAAGGCCGTCCCTCTCGACCCCAGTGGCGACACCTCCAAGCAGATCCGGATCAGTTCCGGGCTCGACCCCAAATAGGAAGCAGTGCTCGTCGACTTTCTCCGCGCAAACGCCGACGTCTTTGCGTGGAGTCCCTCGAACATGCCCGGCATACCGAGGGATGTCGCCGAGCACTCGCTGGATATTCGGGCCGGAGCTCGACCCGTCAGGCAGCCTCTGCGCCGATTCGACGAGGAGAAGCACAGAGTGATAGGCGAGGAGATCCACAAGCTAATGGCAGCAGGGTTCATCAAAGAGGTATTCCATCCCGAATGGCTCGCCAACCCTGTGCTTGTGAGAAAGAAAGGGGGGAAATGGCGGATGTGTGTAGACTACACTGGTCTCAACAAAGCATGTCCGAAGGTTCCCTACCCTCTGCCTCGCATCGATCAAATCGTGGATTCCACTGCTGGGTGCGAAACCCTGTCCTTCCTTGATGCCTACTCAGGGTATCACCAAATCCGGATGAAAGAGTCCGACCAGCTCGCGACTTCTTTCATCACGCCCTTCGGCATGTACTGCTATGTCACCATGCCGTTCGGTTTGAGGAACGCGGGCGCGACGTACCAGCGGTGCATGAACCATGTGTTTGGTGAACACATCGGTCGCACAGTCGAGGCCTACGTCGATGACATCGTAGTCAAGACAAGGAAGGCTTCCGACCTCCTCTCCGACCTTGAAGTGACATTCCGATGTCTCAAAGCGAAAGGCGTCAAGCTCAATCCCGAGAAGTGTATCTTCGGGGTGCCCCGGGGCATGCTCTTGGGGTTCATCGTCTCCGAGCGAGGCATCGAAGCCAACCCGGAGAAGATCGCGGCTATCACCAGCATGGGGCCCATCAAGGACTTAAAAGGCGTACAGAGGGTCATGGGATGTCTCGCGGCCCTGAGCCGTTTCATCTCACGCCTCGGCGAAAGAGGTCTGCCTCTGTACCGCCTCTTGAGGAAGGCCGAGTGTTTCGCTTGGACCCCAGAGGCCGAGGAAGCTCTCGGGAACCTGAAGGCGTTCCTCACAAAGGCGCCTATCTTGGTGCCCCCAGCTGATGGAGAAGCCCTCTTGGTCTACGTCGCCGCGACCACTCAGGTGGTTAGCGCCGCGATTGTGGTCGAGAGGCAAGAAGAGGGGCATGCATTGCCCGTTCAGAGGCCAGTTTACTTCGTCAGCGAGGTACTGTCCGAGACCAAGATCCGCTACCCACAAGTTCAGAAGCTGCTGTATGCAGTGATCCTGACGAGGCGAAAGTTGCGACATTACTTCGAGTCTCATCCGGTAACTGTGGTGTCATCCTTCCCCCTGGGGGAGATCATCCAGTGTCGAGAGGCCTCGGGCAGGATCGCAAAGTGGGCGGTGGAAATCATGGGCGAGACAATCTCGTTCGCCCCTCGGAAGGCCATCAAGTCCCAGGTATTGGCGGACTTCGTAGCCGAATGGGTCGACACCCAGCTGCCGACGGCTCCGATCCAACCGGAGCTCTGGACCATGTTTTTCGACGGGTCGCTGATGAAGACGGGAACCGGCGCGGGCCTGCTCTTCATCTCGCCCCTCGGGAAACACCTACGCTACGTGCTACGCCTCCATTTCCCGGCGTCTAACAATGTGGCTGAGTACGAGGCTCTGGTCAACGGGTTGCGGATCGCCATCGAGCTAGGGGTCAGACGCCTCGACGCCCGCGGTGACTCGCAGCTCGTCATCGACCAAGTCATGAAGAACTCCCACTACCGCGACCCGAAGATGGAGGCCTACTGCGATGAGGTTCGGCGCCTGGAAAACAAGTTCTACGGGCTCGAGCTTAACCACATCGCTCGGCGCTACAACGAGACTGCGGACGAGCTGGCAAAAATAGCCTCGGGGCGAACGACGGTTCCCCCGGACGTCTTCTCCCAGGATCTGCATCAACCCTCCGTCAAGATCGACGACACGCCTAAGCCCGAGGCACCCTCGGTCCAGCTCGAGGTACCCTCGGCCCCCGAGGGCGAGGAACTGCACATCGAGGAGGAGCAGAGCGGGGCCACGCCTGATCGAAATTGGCAGACCCCGTACCTGCAATATCTCCGCCAAGGAGAGCTACCCCTCGACCAAGCCGAGGCTCGGCGGGTAGCGCGACGCGCCAAGTCGTTCGTCTTGCTGGGCGATGAGAAGGAGCTCTACCACCGCAGCCTCTCGGGCATCCTCTAGCGATGCATCTCCATCGCCGAAGCAGACCCACCTGCCCGCTCAGGCTCTGCAGATGATACCCATCACCTGGCCCTTTGCTGTGTGGGGTCTGGACCTCGTCGGTCCCTTGAAGAAGGCGCCCGGGGGCTACACGCACCTGTTGGTCGCCATCGACAAATTCTCCAAGTGGATCGAGGTCCGACCTCTGAACAGCATCAGGTCCGAGCAGGCGGTGGCGTTCTTCACCAACATCATCCATCGCTTCGGGGTCCCAAACTCCATCATTACCGACAACGGCACCCAGTTCACCGGTAGAAAATTCTTGGATTTTTGCGAGGATCACCACATCCGGGTGGATTGGGCCGCCGTGGCTCATCCCATGTCGAATGGGCAAGTAGAGCGTGCCAACGGCATGATTCTACAAGGGCTCAAGCCTCGGATTTACAACGACCTCAACAAGTTCGGCAAGCGATGGATGAAGGAACTCCCCTCGGTGGTCTGGAGCCTGAGGACAACACCGAGCCGAGCCACGGGTTTCACGCCGTTCTTCCTGGTCTACGGGGCCGAGGCCGTCTTGCCCACTGACCTGGAGTACGGCTCCCCGAGGACGAGGGCCTGCAGCGATCAAAGCAACCAAATTAGCCGAGAAGACTCGCTGGACCAGCTGGAAGAGGCTCGGGACAAGGCCTTACTACACTCGGCGCGGTACCAGCAGTCCCTGCGACGCTACCACGCCCGAGGGGTCCGGCCCCGAGACCTCCAGGTGGGCGACCTGGTGCTTCGGCTGCGGCAAGACGCCCGAGGGAGGCACAAGCTCACGCCCCCCTGGGAGGGGCCATTCGTCATTGCCAAAGTTCTGAAGCCCGGAACGTACAAGCTGGCCAACAGTCAAGGCGAGGTCTACGGCAACGCTTGGAACATCCAACAGCTACGTCGCTTCTACCCTTAAGATGTTTTCAAGTTGTTCATATACCTCGCACCCACGCAAAGTTTAGTCATCAAGGAAGGGTTGGCCTCGCCTCGGCAAAGCCCGACCCTCCCTCGGGGGCTAAAAGGGGGAGACCCCCTCTGCGTCGAAATTTTCCTCGAAAAAAGATTGCTTTTAGCAGAATATCTTTCATGCTTTTTGACTACTTCGAAAAGCGGATCCTGAAAACGACGGAGTACACGTAAGCAGCCAAGGCTGACCGAGCCGAGGGACTCCTACGCCTCCGGGATACGGATACCTCACTCATCACCTTCTGCGATAAGTAACTCGCGTTCGGATAAAGTGATTCCGCGGACCGAACAAGTCTTTACGTTCAAAAGCTCTTCTGCCGAAGCGATCCTTCGAGCCTCCTCGACTGAGTCGATGACAGGGCCTCATGGACGGGTGAAAGTACGCGTAAGCGGCAAGGCCGACCGAGCCGAGGGACTCCCACGCCTCCGGGATACGGATACCTCACTCATCACCTTCCGCGAGAAGCAACTCTCGCTCGCACAAACATCCCTGTTACCGACAAAAAAGTCCAGATACTCGAAATAAGAGGAAAAGAGACACAGCTTTACAACGCAGCGAGGGTGTGTGTTCTGGCCTCAGCGGTCGCAGAAGGCACACGCTACAAGACAATCTGATCCTGCAGGCTCGGGTCTTCACGCTGGAAGGGGGCTGTAGCACCCTCGGCATCGACGACACCTTCAGCGAGGTCCGACCCAGCCTCGGACGGCGACGCGGTCAAGGGACTTCTCCGGGAATCCGGCCCGAGCAGGCGGCTCGGCCGGTTACCCCTGGGGCCTCGGCCAACCATCTTCTAAGGGCGCCAGCCCGATCCGAGGCCTCGGCTGATCAACTCCGGCATCGGTCCCGCTGACGGACAACCCGGCTAGGCTCCGGCCAACCAGGTTTTCATTTTTGAGCCAACTCCGCCTCTGTTCGTGCTGATATCGCTACCCCTGGCCTCGGCTCGTCGAAGAGCGGCCAAGGGGTCTCTTTAACTAAGCTAGAGGAGCCTCAGACAACAAGGCCGATCGAGCCGAGGGATTCCTACGCCTCCGGGATACGGATACCTCACTCGTCACCTTGACACGGGGCGACTCATGCTTGGTGAAGCGGTTCAGATAATCAACAGGCGAGTCTTAGTGCTCGAAAATGAGGAAAAAACACGGCTCCGTGCCAAAATTACATACATGTTCAGGCCTCGACAGCCACAATGAACAAAGAACCCTGGCATTCAAAGTGCCGTTACAAACGGAACTCCGGTTCCCCCTCCGCAGGTACGAACAACCCCACTCCATGGGGGAAGGCCTGCGGAGCAACGGAAGACCGACGAACGGCGCGCCGTCACCTGCTCCAGCAGCGGCGACAACGACGACTTCTGCTCCGGGGGGCCGAACAGTGGCAGCACTGACCTCAGGGCGGATGCTGCTGCCAGGAGGCCCCCGCCCATGCCAAAACTCGTAAGGCAAGGACGGGCAGAAGGCCGTAGAGTTGGAGGTCGGTCCGTGGCCTGCCTTGGCTATCGCGCCGGCGGAAGAACCTCTTCCAGCTGTCGTGGCAGACGCCGGCGCCGCGAGCGGCTCCGAAGCCACTCGCGTCCGAAAGCCGGGCATGCTGCAGCTGCCAGCGCCACGGACGACAACCGCCCCTCCCCCCATCACTGAGTGAAGGAGCGGGCCGCCGCCCACGCAGGGGCCGACCCCAACTCAGCACACTCCCCTCCCCTGCCTTGGTGATGAAAATCCTTGAGGCTGAGGGAGGGGGAGAGGCCGCAGCCCGGCTCGCTTTCCCCCACCATCAAGCTGGAGGTCACCATCTTGGGTGACCGCCGGTGGAGGGGTGCAGCCGGGCTACATGATGAAAATCCTTGAAGCCGAACGATGGCTGAAAGGTACCAACTCCCACGGAGTTGCGTTCCTCAAACGATGAGGCGAAAAGACGGCGGGTTCCCCCCATCCGGGGGCTTGGAAGGTGAAAAGACGCGATGCATAAGGAAGGGAGAAGACATGGTCGCCTCCCGAAAGGGGTCGCCCTCCTTTTAAAGGCAACTCTCCCTACGTGCGCCCCCAAACGTCACGGGCTAAGTCTTCTCCAACACGCTCCAAGGCCCTCCCCTGCGGCGCGGGGGCTGGGTCCCACATGTCATGCAAACCGGCTCAGAGCAGAAGAAGCCAAACCGCCGCGAGTGGTGCACACAACCGCCCAGCGGTTACAAGAGACCCCCCACTTCTGCCCAGACCAACGGGCGGAAGGGGCGGGCAGCCATGCAGGCGGCATGCAACCGCGCCAGGTGGACGCGCTTCCCCGACTCCCAACACGCCAGCATGGAGGCCCAGGCCCACGCGTCACGCAACCAGCGCGCCGGATGCTGCATGCAAGCAACTGCACCGCCACTTGCGCCACCACCGCGCCTCTTCGGTTGCGGAACCAATACCGCGACTCGAGGCGGCCCAGCGCACGACCCAGCAGCGCCAGCCTGGCGCGATGGTCAATGCAGCCGAAAGTGGGCCGACAGTAATGACGGTGGCAGGCGGGCGGGAGCAGCAGTCACGTCGTTGGCCAGGCTCACGTCCCATCCGGGGGCGGCAAGAGAACCCCCTCTCACGATGTGAAGACAGGGCGCCCGTGATCCGTTCCTCGAACGGCTCGCGCACGCGCAACGGCCGCCCTGCCAACCACTCGCCCCGTCGCATTAACTCCGCGGTGGGACAGGCGGCGCTTCTGGCAGGAGAAGCGGGCGACGCTTCGCTTTCGCCGTAATAACCGCTCCAAAAAAGGTACGCCATGTCGTTCGATTTCGTATCCTTTTCCTTTTTTCCTCTTTCTCTATCTCCTGCAACAGGGACCGGGAAAGGGGGATACCCCGAAAAGGATCCTTCCCTGTGAAGGAACCGGGCTCCGAGCCCCCCTACTGATCAGAGGTTCGAAGGCTGGCCCCCCGAGGGGTTCAACAGCCGCCTCAGATCGCGTGGGCCCTACACCCACTACTGGTCAGAGGTTCGAAGGCCGGCCCCCCGAAGGGCTCCACGGCCGCCTCAGGCTACTCGGGCTCCGCGCCCATTACTGATCAGGGGTTCGAAGGCTGGCCCCCGAAGGGTTCACAGTCGCCTCAGACGCCGAGCGAGGGATGACCAGGGGTACGTTCGATACATAACCAAGGCTCGGGCTGCGCTCCCGAGGTACCCTAGGACATTTCCGAGACCAGCGGGAGCGATCTTGTAACGGAATCCCATCGGAGGGAGGCATCGAGCCCTCGGACCCCGTCGCCAGGGGACCGGGTCCGGCAGATCACCCGCAGGTACTTTTGGGCGTGCCTCTGGGCCCCTAGCCGACCCCCAACGAACGGGGCACGGACGTCCACTCGGATTACCCGCTTGCAGCTCACCGGAGACACCATGTTCGGTGCCCATCGAGGGTAACATGGCGCTCTCCCCCCTCCTCCTTGCGGAAAGGCGACGTAGGGGCGTATGTAAAAAAGCCGAGTCTGTCCCTGATCGCCCTCTCGCCCTGTGCGGAGGCTCGGGGGCTGCTCTCGCAAAACCGGCTCCGGCCGAACCGTTGACAGCGTCAACATACCAGCCCGAGAACTTGGGCCCCGACCGTGCACCCGGGCTACGACCAGTTCGCATGAGGGAACAACCAGACCAGCCGAAGCATTACGCAAGGCATTAAGACCTCGGAGGAGTGAAACCACTCCTCCGAGGCCTCGGGGGCTACACCCGGCGGGTGCGCTCGCGCGCACCCACCGGAACAAAATGCAACCGAGAAAGGCTGGTCCCCTTGCAAAAAAGTGCGACGAAAGCCTCCAAGCGAGTGCTAACACTCCCTTCGAGGCTCGGGGGCTACTGTCGGGGACCATAATTAGGGGTACCCTCAAGACGCCTAATTCTCAGCTGGTAACCCCCATCAGCATAAAGCTGCAGAGGCCTGATGGGTGCGATTAAGTCAGCGATCAGTCCATACGAGCGACTTGATCACGCCTCGCCCGAGCCTAGCCTCGGACAAGGGCAGCCGACCCCGAGGGATTTCCGTCTCGCCTGAGGCCCCCCTCCAACGGCGGACACATCTCCGGCTCGCCCGAGGCCTTGCCTTCGCTAAGAAGCAACCCTGACTAAATCGCTGCGCCGACCGACCGAGTCGCAGGAGCATTTAACGCAAAGGTGGCCTGACACCTTTATCCTGACGCGCGCCCCCCGGCAGAGCCGAAGTGACCGCCGTCACTTCGCCGCTCCACTGACCGGTCTGACAGAAGGACAGCGCTGCCTGCGCCACTCCGACTACAGTGCCACTTGACAGAGTGAGACTGACAGGCAGTCAGGCCCTGCCAAAGGCACCATAGGAAACTCCGCTCCGCCCGACCCAGGGCTCGGACTCGGGCTAAGCCCCGGAAGACAGCGAACTCCGCTCCGCCCGACCCAGGGCTCGGATTCGGGCTAAGCCCCGGAAGACGGCGAACTCCGCTCCGCCCGACCCAGGGCTCGGACTCGGGCTAAGCCCCGGAAGACGGCGAACTCCGCTCCGCCCGATCCAGGGCTCGGACTCGGGCTAAGCCCCGGAAGACGGCGAACTCCGCTCCGCCCGATCCAGGGCTCGGACTCGGGCTAGGCCCCGGAAGACGGCGAACTCCGCTCCGCCCGACCCAGGGCTCGGACTCGGGCTAGGCCCCGGAAGACGGCGAACTCCGCTCCGCCCGACCCAGGGCTCGGACTCGGGCTCAGCCCCAGAAGACGACGAACTCCGCTTCGCCCGACTCCAGGGCTCGGACTCCGCCCTGGCCTCTGCCGAACGACCCCCGCCTCGCCCGACCCAGGGGCTCGGACTCGGCCTCAGCCATGGAAGACAGACTCGACCTCGGCTTCGGAGGAGCCTCCACGTCACCCGACCTAGGGCGCAGGCCAGCCACGTCAACAGGAAGCGCCATCATCACCCTACCCCGAGCCGACTCGGGCCGCAGAGAACAAGACCGGTGTCCCATCTGGCTAGCTCCGCCAGATAGGCAATGATGGCGCCCCGAAAGCCCTGTGACGACGGCGACTCTCAGCTCTCTTACGGAAGCAGGAGGACGTCAGCAAGGACTCAACCGCCCCGACAGCTGTCCCTCCGCCAGGCTCCGTTGCTCCTCCGACAGCCACGACATCACACCAGCTGGGTGCCAAGATCTCTCCGGCTGCCACATTGGCATGTACTTAGGGCGCTAGCTCTCCCCCGCTAGACACGTAGCACTCTACTACACCCCATTGTACACCTGGATCCTCTCCTTACGCCTATAAAAGGAAGGACCAGGGCCCTCTTAGAGAGGGTTGGCCGCGCGGGGACGAGGACGAGACAGGCGCTCTCTTGGGGCCGCTCGCTTCCCTCACCCGCGTGGACGCTTGTAACCCCCTACTGCAAGCGCACCCGACCTGGGCGCGGGACGAACACGAAGGCCGCGGGATTTCCACCTCTCTCACGCCCGTCTCCGGCCACCTCGCTTCCCCCCTTTGCGCTCGCCCACGCGCTCGACCCATCTAGGCTGGGGCACGCGGCACACTCACTCGTCGGCTTAGGGACCCCCCGGTCTCGAAACGCCGACACATGGTAAGTAGCATAGGCAAGTAATATACGAATTGACTCAAGCCTAGCTACGGGTGCATAGGTTTCACCAAAATCCAAACCTTCGACTTGGGAGTATCCCTTGGCCACGAGTCGAGCTTTGTTCCTTGTCACCACACCATGCTCATCTTGCTTGTTGCGGAAGACCCACTTGGTTCCTACAACATTTTGGTTAGGACATGGAACTAAATGTCATACCTCATTCCTCGTGAAGTTGTTGAGTTCCTCTTGCATCGCCAACACCCAATCCGAATCTTGAAGTGCTTCCTCTACCCTGTGTGGCTCAATAGAGGAAACAAAGGAGTAATGTTCACAAAAATGAGCAACACGAGATCGAGTGGTTACCCCCTTATGAATATCGCCGAGGATGGTGTTCACAGGGTGATCTCGTTGGATTGCTTGGTGGACTCTTGGGTGTGGCGGTCTTGGACCCTCATCATCTTCCTTGTCTTGATCATTAGCATCTCCCCCTTGATCATTGTCCTCCTCTTTAGGTGGCTCCTCTTGATCTTCATCATCATCATCTTGAGCTTGATCCTCATCTTGAGTTGGTGGAGATGCTTGCATTGAGGAAGATGGTTGATCTTGTGCATGTGGAGGCTCTTCGGATTCCTTAGGACACACATCCCCAATGGACATGTTCCTTAGCGCGACGCATGGATCCTCTTCATCATCTAGCTCATCAAGATCAACTTGCTCTACTTGAGAGCCGTTAGTCTCATCAAACACAATGTCACAAGAAACTTCAACTAGTCCAGTGGACTTGTTAAAGACTCTATATGCCCTTGTGTTTGAATCATAACCAAGTAAAAAGCCTTCTACAGCCTTAGGAGCAAATTTAGATTTTCGACCTCTTTTAACAAGAATAAAGAATTTGCTACCAAAGACTCTAAAATATGAAACATTGGGATTTTTACCGGTTAGGAGTTCATAAGATGTCTTCTTGAGGATTCGGTGAAGATATAACCGGTTGATGGCGTAGCAAGCGGCGTTGACCGCCTCGACCCAAAACCGATCCGAAGTCTTGTACTCATCAAGCATGGTTCTTGCCATGTCCAATAGAGTTCTATTCTTCCTCTCCACTACATCATTTTGTTGTGGCATGTAGGGAGAAGAGAACTCATGCTTGATGCCCTCTTCCTCAAGAAAGCTTTCGATTTGTGAGTTCTTGAACTCCGTCCCGTTGTCGCTTCTAATCTTTTTGATCCTTAAGCCGAACTCATTTTGAGCCCGTCTCAAGAATCCCTTTAATATCTCTTGGGTTTGTGATTTTCCTGCAAAAAGAACACCCAAGTGAAGCGAGAATAATCATCCATAATTACAAGACAATACTTACTCCCGCCGATGCTTATGTAAGCTATCGGGCCGAATAGGTCCATGTGGAGTAGCTCAAGCGACCTGTCAGTCGTCATGATGTTCTTGTGTGGATGATGAACACCAACTTGCTTTCTTGCTTGACATGCGCTACAAACCCTGTCTTTCTCAAAATGAACATTGGTTAGTCCCAAAATGTGTTCTCCCTTTAGAAGCTTATGAAGATTCTTCATCCCAACATGGGCTAGTCGACGGTGCCAGAGCCAACCCATGTTAGTCTTAGTAATTAAGCAAGTGTCGAGTTCAGCTCTATCAAAATCTACTAAGTATAGCTGACCCTCTAACACTCCCTTAAATGCTACTGAATCATCACCTCTTCTAAAGACATTAACACTATATCCGTAAAAAGACAGTTGTAGCCCATTTTACACAATTGAGAAACGGAAAACAAATTGTAATCTAAAGAATCTACAAGAAAAACATTGGAAATAGAATGGTCAGGAGATATAGCAATTTTACCCAATCCTTTGACCAAACCTTGATTTCCATCCCCGAATGTGATAGCTCTTTGGGGATCATGGTTTTTTCGTAGGAGGAGAACATCTCTTTCTCCCCTGTCATGTGGTTTGTGCACCCGCTGTCAATTATCCAACTTGAGCCCCCGAATGCATAAACCTACAAAACAATTTTAGGTCTTGTTCTTAGGTACCCAAACGGTCTTGGGTCCTTTCACATTAGAAACAAGCACCTTGGGTACCCAAACACAAGTCTTTGACTCCTTGTGTTTGCCCCCAACATATTTGGCAACTACTTTGCCTGATTTGTTAGTGAGTACATAAGATGTATCAAAAGTCTTAAATGAAATATTAGGTTCATTTGATGCAATAGGAGTTTTCTTTTTAGGCAATTTAGAACGAGTGGATTGCCTAGAACTAGATGCCTCACTCTTATACATAAAAGCATGATGAGAGCCAGAGTGAGACTTCCTAGAATGAATTCTCCTAATTTTGTGTTCGGGATAACCGGCAGGGTATAAAATGTAACCCTCGTTATCCTGAACCATGGGAGCATTGCCCTTAACAAAGTTAGACAATCTTTTAGGAGAGGCATTAAGCTTGACATTGTCTCCCTGTTGGAAGCCAATGCCATCCTTAATGCCAGGGCATCTCCCACAATAGAGCATGCTTCTAGCGAATTTAAATTTCTCATTCTCTAAGTCATGCTCATTAATTTTGGCACTAAGTTGAGCTATGTGATCATTTTGTTTCTTAATTAAAGCTAAGTGATCATAAATAGCATCAACAATAATGTCTCTACATCTAGTGCAAATTGTAACATGCTCAAATGTAGATGTAGAGGGTTTGCAAGTATTTAATTCAACAATCTTAGCATGTAAAATAGCATTCTCATCTCTAAGATTGGAAATAGAAACATTGCAAACATTTAAATCTTTAGCCTTAGCAATTAATTTTTCATTCTCAATTTTAAGGCTAGCAAGCGATGCATTCAAATTGTTGATCTTAGTAATCAAACTCGCATTATCATTTCTAAGACTAACAATTGAATCTTCACAAATATCTAATTTCTCAACCTTAGCAATTTGTTTGGCATTTTCATTTCTAAGGTTGGAAATAACATCATGGCAAGTGCTTAGCTCACTAGACAATTTTTCACATTTTTCTACTTCCTGAGCATAAGCATTTTTTGTCTTAACATGCTTTTTGTTTTCCTTAATAAGGAAATCCTCTTGGCTATCCAAGAGTTCATCCTTCTCATGAATAGCACTAATCAATTCATTTAATTTCTCTTTTTGTTGCATGTTAAGATTGGCAAAAAGAGTAAGCAAGTTATCCTCATCATCACTAGAATTATCCTCATCGCTAGAGGTTGCATACTTAGTGGAGGATTTTGATTTTACCGTTTTCTTCTTGCTGTCTTTTGCCATGAGGCACTTGTGGCCGACGTTGGGGAAAATAAGACCCTTGGTGACGGCGATGTTTGCGGTGTCCTCGTCGGAGGAGGAGTCGGTGGAGCTCTCTTCGGAGTCCCACTCTCGGCAAACATGGGCATCGCTGCCCTTCTTCTTGTAGTACCTCTTTTTTTCTCGTCTCTTTCCCTTCTTGTCGTTGCCCCTGTCACTATCACTTGATAATGGACATTTTGCAATAAAATGACCGGGCTTACCACACTTGTAGCAAATTTTCTTGGAGCGGGGCTTGTAGTCCTTCCCCCTCCTTTGCTTGAGGATTCGGCGGAAGCTCTTGATGATGAGCGCCATCTCCTCATTGTCGAGCTTAGAGGCGTCGATGGGGAGCCTACTTGATGTAGACTCTTCCTTCTTCTCTTCCGTCGCTTTGAAGGCGACGGGTTGCACCTCGGATGTAGAAGTGGCGCCTTGCTCGATGATTTTCTTGGAGCCTTTGATCATCAATTCAAAGCTCACAAATTTTCCTATAACCTCCTCGGGAGACATTAGTTTATATCTTGGATCACCACGAATTAATTGAACTTGAGTAGGGTTAAGAAATACGAGTGATCTAAGAATAACCTTGACCATCTCATGGTCATCCCATTTGGTGCTCCCGAGGTTGCGCACTTGGTTCACCAATGTCTTGAGCCGGTTGTACATTGCTTGTGGCTCCTCCCCTTGGTGAAGCATGAAGCGACTGAGCTCCCCCTCGATCGTTTCCCTCTTGGTGATCTTGGTCACCTCGTCTCCTTCGTGCGCGGTTTTGAGCACATCCCAAATCTCCTTGGCGCTCTTCAACCCTTGCACCTTGTTATACTCCTCTCGACTTAGAGAGGCGAGGAGTATAGTGGTGGCTTGGGAGTTGAAGTGCCAGATTTGGGCAACTTCGTTCGAGTCATAGTCCTCATCCCCCGGCGATGGTACCTGTACTCCAATCTCAACAACATCCCAAATACTAGTGTGGAGTGAGGTTAGATGGTGCCTCATTTTGTCACTCCACATATTATAATCTTCACCATCAAACATGGGTGGTTTGCCTAATGGGACGGAAAGTAAAGGAGTACGTTTGGAAATGCGAGGATAGCGTAGGGGAATCTTACTAAACTTCTTGCGCTCATGGCGCTTAGAAGTTACGGACGGCGTGTCGGAGCTGGAGGTGGATGGCGATGAAGAGTCGGTCTCGTAGTAGACCACTTTCTTCATCTTCTTTTTCTTCTCGCCGCTCCGACGCGACTTGTCGTGTGAAGGGGATCCCTTCACCTTGTTGCCGGACTCCCCGGATGGAGCCTTCCCATGGCTTGTGGCAGGCTTCACCATCTCCTTCTTGGCGTGATCTCCCGACATCACTTCGAGCGGTTAGGCTCTAATGAAGTACCAAGCTCCGATACCAATTGAAAGTCGCCTAGAGGGGGGGGTGAATAGGCAAATCTGAAATTTATAAACTTAAGCACACACTACAAGCCGGGGTTAGCGTTAGAAATATAAACGAGTCCTAAAGAGAGGGCGAAAACAAATCACAAGCAAATAAGAGCGGATGACACGGTGATTTGTTTTACCGAGGTTCGGTTCTTGCAAACCTACTCCCCGTTGAGGTGGTCACAAAGACCGGGTCTCTTTCAACCCTTTCCCTCTCTCAAACGGTCACTTAGACCGAGTGAGCCTTTCTCCTCAATCAAATGGGACACTAAGTCCACTACAAGGACCACCACAACTTGGTGTCTCTTGCTTTGATTACAAGTGAATTGAGCACAAGAATTAGAGGAAGAAGAAAAGAAATCCAAGCGCAAGAGCTCAAATGAACACAAATGTCTCTCTCTCTAGTCACTAATTTGGTTGGAGTGATTCCGGACTTGGGAGAGGATTTGATCTCTTTGTTTTGTGTCTTGTATTGAATGCTATAGCTCTTGTATGAGATGTGAAGGCTGAAAACTTGGATGCGATGAATGGTGGGTGGTTGGGGGTATTTATAGCCCCAACCACCAAGATAGCCGTTGGTGGAGGCTGTTGTCGTATGGCGCACCGGACACTGTCCGGTGCGCCAGCCACGTCACCCAGCCGTTGGGTTCTGACCGTTGGAGCTTCTGATAGCTGGGCCACCAGACAGTCCGGTGGTGCATCGGACAATCACTGTTCATTGTCCTGTGCGCCTTCTGGCTCTGCTCTAACTTCTGCGCGCACTGTAGCACATTAACTGCTCGTTGCAGACGACCGTTGGCGTTGTGTAGCCGTTACTCCGCTGGCGCACCGGACAGTCCGGTGGCTACACCGGACAGTCCGGTGAATTATAGCGGAGCGGCTCCCAGAATTCCTGAAGGTGGCAAGTTTGGCGTTGGGTTCCCTGGTGCACCGGACACTGTCCGGTGGCACACCGGACAGTCCGGTGCGCCAGACCAGGGCACACTTCGGTTGTCTTTTGCTATTTTTATTTGAACCCTTTCTTGGTCTTTTTATTGGTTTTTTGTGAACCTTTTGCACCTGTAGAACTCATAATCTAGATCAAACTAGTTAGTCCAATTAATTTGTGTTGAGCAATTCAACCACCAAAATCAATTAGGAAAAGGTGTAAGCCTATTTCCCTTTCACCTTCACAGAAGCCAAGCACGTTAGAAGGCATGCAACATGAATGTCGAAATTCCTCAAGATCGCACGCGACGTCTTCGGGCGACCCTGCAGTTTAGCCATCGCGAGCAGCGGGAGGGCTAAGGCCCGGATCCTCCGAGATAAGCATGACCAGCAAGTAGGGAGGGAACAACAACCCTCCTACATAGGATGACGTGACCTGGGTGGGACCTCGTCCCAACCAGTCTCATGGCTAGGAGGGGTGACTGATCAAAGCTGGAGCACTAGACATGTTACCTCGAGGGAGGGCTTGGGCCCATGACCTCGAGGGCCAGCCCTTGACTCCTCGTCCGGAGAAGCCATGGGGTAAGACGAAAGAAAGATGACCTCTCCTCAGGCGATTGAGCCAGCCATCCTGCACAAGAAGCCATCCCTGGAGAACAACGAAAGAGGGAAGGGTTAGAGAGCTTCTAGAAACCACCCACCCTTCCCGCATTGGGCGACTTTTGAGTCGGTCCAAATGAGGACACTCTAAGGCAGGATGCTTGCCACGATCTATGATCAATCAAGGGGTCTCCCTGAAGGAATCGAGCATAGCAGCTTTCTGACAAGATGTCATCCCTAAAAAGCAAAAAGGCATTGGACAAAGCCGATTAAGGATAAAGTGGAGAGACCCTTTACTTATAGCAATTGACTAGTCCCCAAAAGGCCCATGACAGGTCTCGTGAATCCTACCTACCCTTGGACCTAACGCGCCTCAAAGCATATCAATCAGAAAATGACAAAGCAATCTTCGCCCAAACCGGGGGAAGCCACCAATAGGAGACACTCTCCCCTCGGGGGCTCGAGGGCTACTATAAGGGAAAAGATCCCTGGGCCCCTAGGGCCCACTAATCAGTAGAAGGATGAAGGGAAGATCCTCCCTGAAAGGACCCACCCCTGGATAGTACCGAGGCATTAAATCTAGGGTCGGGCAAGGCAGGCTAGAAGGGGGTTAGGCGAATTGAGAGGAAGCCGCTCAAGTGTATTTCACGCTTGACCCAGGACTGACCTACCATAAGTGACAGACTGCACTAACTACGCCTAGAACCAAGCCGCAATGTGAGAGTCGGTCCTCCTTCCACTAATGACCTATGAGCCCTAGGCCTGCGGCCCACTCATGACCTATCAACCCTAGGTCTAAGTGCACTTACCATCTACAGGGTGCGCAACACGCTGAGCCACGTCGAGACCCAGTGGTCGGCGTGGCACAAAGACAGTAATGATGATACTGGAGCTCTTTGTCTCCCATGCCCCCAGCCATAAAGAGCGCGACCAGGGAAGCCCAGACGACCGAGGCACATGTGGACAAGCACGACTTAACTAGGGCAGAACACCCCGTTTACCATGGCACCGTAGCTCCTTCCTTGAGAAGCTACCGGTAGCTAACCCCCACCTTGGCCTATAAAAAGGGGAGGTCAGCCAAAAGATAAAAGAGGCAGAAGTATGCAACTAACACGCACATGAGACACATAGATGACCACACCAGAAGACCCGGAGGACTACCGAGGCTGAAGCCAAGGAGTGAACCACCACGATGCCCAAGGCTTAGTAGAGAGAACCATATTCGTAATCCTTAGGTCTAAGCACACATAAGAGATTTGGGCGCTCCTCCCTCTATCGCCCGCTTGTAACCCCTACTATGAGCATTGAGCAACAAAGGTGCCGGTAGTGTGAGCTGCGTGAAGACTGGTTGTAGGGACATTCTTCGCAAACTAGTATAAACCTTGCGCCCACAGGGCACACCATCCGGACCCCAGAATGCACACAAACAAATTTACCTATCGGAGCTGGATCGAAAAACCGACAATGAGGCAAATAAGTTAGGGTGCCAGATCATTTTAAACATGAAGAGTACCAAGAAAGTTTGGATCCTAGAGGGGAAGTGCGAAATTAAGTGGACCTCAGAATTTGGAGACATGAAAAGGTTAGAGAGCATATCATGTGGTGCATCATATTGGATCATGTCACTGTAAAGTGGGTTAGTGATGGCGACATACCTAAATTCCCCTACCCATGTTAGGTAACTAGATTTAAATTGTTGCAATTCCCTTTTGCATCTAGTTACTCTATGCCTAGGTTACATATGAATCTTTAGAAATCATGTCATACAATAGGTAATTCATATGGTAGGATTGCTTGATTCATTCTTTACCCCTTGGAGAAAACCTACATAGTTTACATGGGCTAGACCACGACATATAGGTCTCTTTATATTGTCATCAATTAATATCATTTGGCATTTGACCAATTGTATCATTTGATTATCTAATGTGTACTAAACTCCAAATTTTATATAACTTATTCCTAATATCACCTACAAGTAATGCCCACATTCATGTGGTATTATCCTTCAAGTAATATTTTGACCTTAAAATTCAAAATGCATGCCATCTATAAATATTCCAAACTTGTATGCACATTTTAAGTGGAGATCACTTTATAAAGCTGATATCTTTGTGAATAACACTCTTTTCAATTTTATCATGTGTGCAGTAGTCTCATTGCAGTAAAATGAAGTCCCCAGATAAGCACCATGCTTTGATTTCAAATGGTATCATTCAAATTAGTATCAAGTCCAATTGACTCTCCACATTTGGTATCACTAAACTAATGTCATTATGTTGTGTGTCAATTGGTATCCTTTAACATGCTTTCTTCATGCATTATATAGACTAACTCTCTTTGTGATTTGATTTACCCACTATGCATATTATTTGCCATCCACCATATGCATGCATATACTTAGGGAGAGCTTAGTCTATGTAAAGAGAGAGTCAAGTTTTTGTGATCAATTTCATGGCATATACAAAGGACCATAAAAATTGACCATCCATTGTGCTAATACTATCTTCCTTTTCGATATTTGAGTCCAAGGGGGGATTTGTAGGGTTAAAAGCAATGCCAACCTAAAAAATACCAAAATCCAAATTTCATTTCTTATGGAAGTCGTATTTGTTAAAGGGGGGATTTGTAAGGAAAACTCTATATTGGAAAATGGTCCAAGGAACAAAGAAAATTGATTATGGAGTTAGGGGAGGCTTAAGTCCATAACACCACATAATGGGAATATTGACAAGGACAAGATAAGCTTCATCTATGCATTAATGAATCCTTTTGATAATTCTCGTCAGCTATCGACGAGAATTAACTAAACCCGACCATTATTTTTTGTCGGCCCAGAACCGATGAGAATTAACCTTATACCGACGGGAATTAGTAATTCCCGTCGGTTTAGGGCTAATTCCCATTGGTTCTGGGCCGACGGGAATTACCTGAATTCCTGTAGTGTAATTTCCAAATTTTATATAACTTATTCCTAATATCACCTACAAGTAACGCTCACATTCATGTGGTATTATCCTTCAAGTAATATTTTGACCTTAAAATTCAAAATGCATGTCATCTATAAATATTCCAAACTAGTATGCACATTTTTAAGTGGAGATCACTTTATAAAGCTAATATCTTTGAGAATAGCACTCTTTTCAAATTTATCATGTGTGCAACATTCTCATTGCAGAAAACTGAAGTCCCTAGATAAGCACCATGCTTTGATTTCGAATGGTATCATGCAAATTAGTATCAAGTTCAATTGACTCTCTACATTTGGTATCACTAAACTAACGTCATTATGTTATGTGTAAATTGGTATCCTTTAACATGCTTTCTTCATGCATTATACAGACTAACTCTCTTTGTGATTTGATTTACCCACTATGCATATTATTTGCCATCCACCATATACATGCACATACTTAGGGAGAGCTTAGTCTATGTAAATAGATAGTCGAGTTTTTGTGATCAATTTCAGGGCATATACAAAGGACCACAAAAACTGACCATTCATTGTGCTACTAATATCTTCCTTTTTGATATTTGATTCCCAAGGGGGAGAATTTGTAGGGTTAAAAGCAAGGCCAACCTAAAAAATAATAAAATCCAGATTTCATTTTTATGGAAGTCGTATTTGTTAAAGGGGGGATTTGTAAGAAAAACTCTATATTGGAAAATGGTCCAATGAACAAAGAAAATGGATTATGGAGTTAGAGAGAGGCTTAAGTCCATAACACCATGAAAGGGAATTAGGCGTACACCTATTTTCTAATTGATTTTGGTGGTTGAATTGCCCAACACAAATAATTGGACTAACTAGTTTTTCTCTAGTGTATAAGTTATACAGGTGTCAAAGGTTCACACTTAGCCAATAAAAAGACCAAGAATTGGGTTCAACAAAGAGAGCAAGGGATAACCAAAGGCAGCCCTGGTCTGGCGCACCGGACTGTCCGGTGCACCAGGGGACTTCACACTGAACTCTTCACCTTCGGGAAAATCCAGAGGCGCTCCGCTATAATTCACCGGACTATCCGGTGTACACCAGACAGTGTCCGGTGCCCCAGGGAAGAGCGACTCTGGAACTCGACAGCTTCGGGAATTCGCTCCGCTATAATTCACCAGACATGTCCGGTGTACACCGGACTGTCCGGTGAGCCAGCGGAGCAACGACTATCCGGCGCCAACGGTCACCTGCTACAGCATGAAATGCGCGCCAGAGCGCGCAGAAGTCAGGCACGCGCGTAGTGGCGCACCGGACACGCTACAGTGCATGTCCGGTGTGCCACCGGGCATCCAGGCGGGCCCAGCAGTCAGAGCTCCAACGGTCGGAACCCAATGGCCTGGTGACGTGGCTGGCGCACCGGACTGTCCGGTGCACCATGCGACAGTCAGCCACCACCAAACGGCTAGTTTGGTGGTTGGGGCTATAAATACCCCCAACCACCCCACATTCAAGTCATCCAAGTTTTCACACTTCCAACCACTTACAAGAGCTAGGCATTCAATACAAGACACACCCAAGTGATCAAATCCTCTCCCAATTCCACAAAAGCTTTAGTGACTAGTGAGAGTGATTTGTTGTGTTCTTTTGAGCTCTTGCGCTTGGATTGCTTTCTTCTTTCTCATTCTTTCTTGCGATCAAACTCACTTGTAATTGAGGCAAGAGACACCAATCTTGTGGTGGTCCTTGTGGGAACTTTGTGTTCCAAGTGATTGAGAAGAAAAGCTCACTCGGTCCGAGGGTCCGTTTGAGAGAGGGAAAGGGTTGAAAGAGACCCGGTCTTTGTGACCACCTCAACGGGGAGTAGGTTTGCGAGAACCGAACCTCGGTAAAACAAATACTCTTTGTGAACATTACTCTTTTGTTTCCTCTATTGAGCCACACAGGGTAGAGGAAGCACTACAAGATTCGGATTGGGTGGTGGCAATGCAAGAGGAGCTCAACAACTTCACTAGGAATGAGGTATGGCATTTAGTTCCACGTCCTAATCAAAATGTTGTAGGAACCAAATGGGTCTTCCGCAACAAGCAAGATGAGCATGGTGTGGTGACAAGGAACAAAGCTCGACTTGTGGCAAAAGGATACTCCCAAGTCGAAGGTTTGGATTTCGGTGAAACCTATGCACCCGTAGCTAGGCTTGAGTCAATTCGAATATTATTAGCCTATGCTACTTACCATGGCTTCAAGCTTTATCAAATGGACGTGAAGAGTGCCTTCCTCAATGGACCAATTAAGGAAGAGGTCTATGTTGAGCAACCTCCCGGCTTTGAAGACAGTGAGTATCCTAACCATGTCTATAAGCTCTCTAAGGCGCTTTATGGGCTCAAGCAAGCCCCAAGAGCATGGTATGAATGCCTAAGAGATTTTCTTATCACTAATGGATTCAAAGTCGGAAAGGCCGATCCTACACTCTTTACTAAAACTCTTGAAAATGACTTGTTCGTATGCCAAATTTATGTTGATGATATTATATTTGGGTCTACTAACGAGTCTACATGTGAAGAATTTAGTAGGATCATGACACAAAAGTTCGAGATGTCTATGATGGGGGAGTTGAAGTATTTCTTAGGATTTCAAGTGAAGCAACTCCAAGAAGGCACCTTCCTAAGCCAAACAAAGTATACTCAAGATATTCTAAGCAAGTTTGGGATGAAGGATGCCAAACCCATCAAGACACCCATGGGAACCAATGGGCATCTCGACCTCGACGAGGGAGGTAAATCCGTCGATCAAAAGGTATACCGGTCGATGATTGGATCTTTACTCTATTTATGTGCATCACGACCGGATATTATGCTTTCCGTATGCATGTGTGCAAGATTCCAAGCCGACCCTAAGGAAGCTCACCTTACGGCCGTAAAACGAATCTTGAGATATTTAGTTTATACTCCTAAGTTTGGGCTTTGGTATCCTAGGGGATCCACTTTTTATTTAATTGGTTATTCGGATGCCGATTGGGCAGGGTGTAAAATCAATAGAAAGAGCACATCGAGGACTTGCTAGTTCTTGGGAAGATCCTTGGTGTCTTGGGCTTCAAAGAAGCAAAATGCCGTCGCTCTTTCTACCGCCGAAGCCGAGTACATTGCCGCAGGCCATTGTTGCGCGCAACTACTTTGGATGAGGCAAACCCTTAGGGACTATGGTTACAAATTAACCAAAGTTCCTCTTCTATGTGATAATGAGAGTGCAATCCGCATGGCGGATAATCCCGTTGAGCTTAGCCGCACTAAACACATAGCCATTCGGTATCATTTTCTAAGGGATCACCAACAAAAGGGAGATATCGAGATTTCATATATTAACACTAAAGATCAATTAGCCGATATCTTTACCAAGCCACTAGATGAACAAACTTTTAACAAACTTAGGCATGAGCTAAATATTCTTGATTCTAGGAACTTCTTTTGTTAAATTGCACTCATAGCTCATTTATATACCTTTGATCATGTCTCTTTTATGTACTATGACTAATGTGTTTTCAAGTCTATTTCAAACCAAGTCATAGGTATATTGAAAGGGAATTGGAGTCTTCGGTGAAGACAAAGGCTTCCACTCCGTAACTCATCCTTCGCCGACACTCCGAGCAACTCTCCATCTTTGGGGGAGAAAGCATCTCTCCTACTTTGGTACAATCTTCACTCATTTATTTATGACCAAAGGGGGAGAAAGTAATTCTATGGGCTCTAATGACTCCGTTTTTGGCGATTCATGCCAAAGGGGGAGAGAGTATTAGCCCAAAGCAAAAGGACCGCACCACCACCCCAAATTTTAAAAAGAGTTTTTTCCATTGGTATGATTCTCAATTGATAAATTTCAAATTGGTATCTTATTGTGTTCAAAAGGGGGAGAAAAGTAGTATTTCAAAATTGATATATCAAAACCCTCTTGAACACTAAGAGGAGAGTTTTATTTAGGGGGAGTTTTGTTTAAAGTCAAAGGAAAAGCATTTGAAACAGGGGGAGAATTTCAAATCTTGAAAATGCTTATCGAAATCTTATTCACTTACCTTTGACTATTTGCAAAAGAACTTTGAAAAGGAATTCACAAAAGAATTTGCAAAAACAAAACATGTGGTGCAAGCGTGGTCCAAAATGTTAAAAATGAAGAAACAATCCATGCATATATTATAAGTATTTGTATTGGCTCAATTCCAAGCAACCTTTGCACTTACATTATGCAAACTAGTTCAATTATGCTCTTCCATATTTGCTTTGGTTTGTGTTGGCATCAATCACCAAAAAGGGGGAGATTGAAAGGGAATTAGGCTTACACCTATTTTCTAATTGATTTTGGTGGTTGAATTGCCCAACACAAATAATTGGACTAACTAGTTTTGCTCTAGTGTATAAGTTATACAGGTGTCAAAGGTTCACACTTAGCCAATAAAAAGACCAAGAATTGGGTTCAACAAAGAGAGCAAGGGATAACCGAAGGCAGCCCTGGTCTGGCGCACCGGACTGTCCGGTGTGCCACCGGACAGTGTCCGGTGCACCAGGGGACTTCACGCTGAACTCTTCACCTTCGGGAAAATCCAGAGGCGCTCCGCTATAATTCACCGGACTGTCCGGTGCCCCAGGGAAGAGCGACTCTGGAACTCGCCAGCTTCGGGAATTCGCTCTGCTATAATTCACCGGACATGTCCGGTGTACACCGGACTGTCCGGTGAGCCAGCGGAGCAACGGCTATCCGGCGCCAACGGTCACCTGCTACAGGATTAAATGCGCGCCAGAGCGCGCAGAAGTCAGGCACGCGCGTAGTGGCGCACCGGACACGCTACACTGCATGTCCGGTGTGCCACCGGACATCCAGGCGGGCCCAGCAGTCAGAGCTCCAACGGTCGGAACCCAACGGCCTGGTGACGTGGCTGGCGCACCGGACATGTCCGATGTGCACCGGACTGTCCGGTGCACCATGCGACAGTCAGCCACCACCAAACGGCTAGTTTGGTGGTTGGGGCTATAAATACCCCCAACCACCCCACATTCAAGTCATCCAAGTTTTCACACTTCCAACCACTTACAAGACCTAGGCATTCAATACAAGACACACCCAAGTGATCAAATCCTCTCCCAATTCCACAAAAGCTTTAGTGACTAGTGAGAGTGATTTTTGTGTTCTTTTGAGCTCTTGCGCTTGGATTGCTTTCTTCTTTCTCATTCTTTCTTGCGATCAAACTCACTTGTAATTGAGGCAAGAGACACCAATCTTGTGGTGGTCCTTGTGGGAACTTTGTGTTCCAAGTGATTGAGAAGAAAAGTTCGCTCGGTCCGAGGGACCGTTTGAGAGAGGGAAAGGGTTGAAAGAGACCCGGTCTTTGTGACCACCTCAACGGGGAGTAGGTTTGCGAGAACCGAACCTTGGTAAAACAAATCCACGTGTCTCACTCCTTATTCGCTTGTGATTTGTTTTGCACCCTCTCTCGCGGACTCGATTATATTTCTAACGCTAACCCGGCTTGTAGTTGTGATTATTTTTGAGAATTTCAGTTTCACCCTATTCACCCCCCCTCTAGGCGACTTTCAATTGGTATCAGAGCCCGGTGCTTCATTAGAGCCTAACCGCTCGAAGTGATGTCGGGAGATCACGCCAAGAAGGAGATGGAGACCGGCGAAAAGCCCACTACAAGCAACGAGAAAGCTCTATCGGGAGAGTCCCGCAACAAGGAGAAGAAGAAGGAGAAGAAGAAGAAGAAAACTTCTTCCCACAAGTCACATCGGAGTGGCGAAAAGATAAAGAAGATGAGGAAAGTGGTCTACTACGAGACCGACACCTCATCGCCATCTACCTCCGGCTCCGACGCGCCCTCCATAACTTCTAAGCGCCATGAGCGCAAGAAGTTTAGTAAGATCCCCCTACATTATCCTCGTACTTCTAGACGTACTCCATTACTTTCCGTTCCGTTAGGCAAACCGCCAATCTTTGACGGTGAAGATTATGCTAGGTGGAGTGATTTAATGAAATTTCATCGAACCTCACTCCACAAAAGTATATGGAATGTTGTTGAGTTTGGAGCACAGGTACCATCCGTAGGGGATGAGGATTATGATGAGGACGAGGTGGCCCAAATCGAGCACTTCAACTCCCAAGCCACAACAATACTCCTCGCCTCTCTAAGTAGGGAGGAGTACAACAAGGTGCAAGGATTGAAGAGCGCCAAGGAAGTTTGGGACGTGCTCAAAACCGCGCACGAGGGTGATGAACTCACCAAGATCACCAAGCGGGAAACGATCGAGGGGGAGCTCGGTCGCTTCCGTCTACGCCAAGGGGAGGAGCCACAAGATATGTACAACCGACTCAAAACCTTGGTGAACCAAGTGCGCAACCTCGGGAGCAAAAAATGAGATGACCACGAGGTGGTTAAGGTTATTTTAAGATCACTTATATTCCTTAAACCTACTCAAGTACAATTAATTCATGGTAATCCAAGATATACACTAATGACTCCTGAGGAAGTAATCGGGAATTTTGTGAGCTTTGAATTTATGATCAAGGGCTCACGGAAGATCAACGAGCTTGACGGTCCCTCCACGTCCGAAGCTCAACCGGCTGCATTCAAGGCGACGAAGGAGAAGAAGGAGGAGTCTACACCAAGTAGACAACCAATCGACGCCTCCAAGCTCGACAATGAGGAAATGGCGCTCGTCATCAAGAGCTTCCGCCAAATCCTCAAACAAAGGAGGGGGAAGGACTACAAACCTCGCTCCAAGAAAGTGTGTTACAAATGTGGTAAACCCGGTCATTTTATTGCAAAATGTCCTATATTTAGTGACAGTGACAGGGGCGACGACAAGAATGGGAGAAGAAAGGAGAAGAAGAGATACTACAAGAAGAGGGGCGACGATGCCCATGTTTGTCGGGAGTGGGACTCCGACGAAAGCTCTAGCGACTCCTCCGACGACGAGGACGCCACCAACATCGCCGTCACCAAGGGACTTCTCTTCCCCAACGTCGGCCACAAGTGCCTCATGGCTAAGGACGGCAAAAAGAAGAAGGTTAAATCTAAATCCTCCACTAGATATGAGTCCTCTAGTGATGATAATGCTAGTGATGAGGAAGATAATTTGCGTACTCTTTTTGCCAACTTAAACATGCAACAAAAAGAGAAATTAAATGAATTAATTAGTGCCATCCATGAGAAGGATGATCTCTTGGACTCCCAAGAGGACTTCCTAATCAAGGAAAACAAAAAGCATGTTAAAGTTAAAAATGCTTATGCTCTAGAAGTTGAAAAATGTGAAACATTATCTAGTGAGCTAAGCACTTGCCATGAGACTATAGACAACCTTAGAAATGAGAATTCTAATTTATTAGCTAAGGTTGATTCTATTGCTTGTAATGTTTCAATTCCCAATCTTAGAAATGATAATGATGATTTACTTGCTAAGATTGAAGAATTAAACATGTCTCTTGCTAGCCTTAGGATTGAAAATGAAAAATTGCTTGCTAAGGCTAAAGAATTAGATGTTTGCAATACTACAATTTCCGACCTTAGAACTAAAAATGATATATTGCATGCTAAGGTTGTAGAATTGAAATCTTGCAAACCCTCTACATCTACTGTTGAGCACACTTCTATTTGTACTAGATATAGAGATGTTAACATTGATGCTATACATGATCACATGGGCTTAACTAAACAACAAAATGATCATATAGCAAAATTAGATGCTAAAATTGTCGAGCATAACTTAGAAAACGAAAAATTTAAATTTGCCAGAAGTATGCTCTATAATGGGAGACGCCCTGGCATCAAGGATGGCATTGGCTTCCAACAGGGAGGCAATGTCAAACTTAATGCCCCTCCTAAGAAATTGTTCAACTTTGTTAAGGGCAAGGCTCCCATGCCTCAGGATAACGAGGGTTACATTTTATACCCTGCCGGTTATCCCGAGGATAAGATTAGGAGAATTCATTCTAGGAAGTCTCACTCTGGCCCTAACCATGCTTTCATGTATAAGGGTGAGACATCTAGCTCTAGGCAACCAACCCGTGCTAAGTTTCCTAAGAAGAAAACTCCTAGTGCATCAAATGAACATAACCTTTCATTTAAAACTTTTGATGCATCCTATGTTTTAACTAACAAATCCGGCAAAGTAGTTGCCAAATATGTTGGGGGCAAGCACAAGGGGTCAAAGACTTGTGTTTGGGTACCCAAAGTTCTTGTTTCTAATGCCAAAGGACCCAAAACCATTTGGGTACCTAAAGTGAAGAACTAAACTTGTTTTGTAGGTTTATGCATCCGGGGGCTCAAGTTGGATAATCGACAGCGGGTGCACAAACCACATGACAGGGGAGAAGAAAATGTTCTCCTCCTACAACAAAAACCAAGATCCCCAACGAGCTATCACATTCGGAGATGGAAATCAAGGTTTGGTCAAAGGATTGGGTAAAATTGCTATATCTCCTGACCATTCTATTTCCAATGTTTTTCTTGTAGATTCTTTAGATTACAATTTGCTTTCTGTATCTCAATTATGCAAAATGGGCTACAACTGTCTATTCACTGATGTAGGTGTCACTGTCTTTAGAAGAAGTGATGATTCAGTAGCATTTAAGGGAGTGTTAGAAGGTCAGCTATACTTGGTAGATTTTGATAGAGCTGAACTCGACACTTGCTTAATTGCTAAGACTAACATGGGTTGGCTCTGGCATCGCCGACTAGCACATGTTGGGATGAAGAATCTTCATAAGCTTCTAAAGGGAGAGCACATTTTAGGATTAACCAATGTTCATTTTGAGAAAGACAGGGTTTGTAGCGCATGCCAAGCAGGAAAGCAAGTTGGTGCCCATCATCCACACAAGAACATCATGACGACTGACATGCCACTGGAGCTCCTACACATGGATCTATTTGGCTCGATCGCTTACATAAGCATCGGCGGGAGTAAGTACTGTCTAGTTATTGTGGATGATTATTCTCGCTTCACTTGGGTGTTCTTTTTGCTGGAAAAATCTCACACCTAAGAGACCTTAAAGGGATTCTTGAGATGGGCTCAAAATGAGTTCGGCTTGAGGATCAAGAAAATTAGAAGCGACAATGGGACGGAGTTCAAGAACTCACAAATCGAAGGCTTCCTTGAGGAGGAGGGCATCAAGCATGAGTTCTCTTCTCCCTACACCCCACAACAAAATGGTGTAGTGGAGAGGAAGAATAGAACTCTATTGGACATGGCAAGAACCATGCTTGATGAGTACAAGACTTCGGATCAGTTTTGGGCCGAGGCGGTCAACACCGTCTGCTACGCCATCAACCGGTTATATCTACACCGAATCCTCAAGAAGACATCATACGAACTCCTAACTGGTAAAAAGCCCAATATTTCATATTTTAGAGTCTTTGGTAGCAAATGCTTTATTCTTGTTAAAAGAGGTAGAAAATCTAAATTTGCTCCTAAGACAGTAGAAGGCTTTTTACTAGGAAATGATTCAAACACAAGGGCATATAGAGTCTTTAACAAGTCCTCTGGACAATTTGAAGTTTCTTGTGACGTTGTGTTTGATGAAACTAACGGCTCTCAAGTAGAGAAAGTTGATCTTGATGAGATAGGTATTGAAGAGGCACCGTGCATCGCGCTAAGGAACATGTCCATTGGGGATGTGTGTCCTAAGGAATCCGAAGAGCCTCCAAATGCACAAGATCAACCATCCTCCTCCACTCAAGCATCTCCACCAACTCAAAATGAGGACGAAGCTCAAGTTGATGAAGTAGAAGATCAAGCAAATGAGCCACCTCAAGATGACGGCAATAATCAAGGGGGAGATGCAAATGATCAAGACAAGGAGGATGAAGAACAAAGGCCGCCACACGCCCACACCCAAGAGTCCACCAAGCAATCCAACGAGATCACCCGTCGACACCATCCTCGGCGACATTCATAAGGGGGTAACCACTAGATCAGGTGTTGCTCATTTTTGTGAACATTACTCTTTTGTTTCCTCTATTGAGCCACACAGGGTAGAGGAAGCACTACAAGATTCGGATTGGGTGGTGGCAATGCAAGAGGAGCTCAACAACTTCACTAAGAATGAGGTATGTCATTTAGTTCCACGTCCTAATCAAAATGTTGTAGGAACCAAATAGGTCTTCCGCAACAAGCAAGATGAGCATGGTGTGGTGACAAGGAACAAAGCTCGACTTGTGGCAAAAGGATACTCCCAAGTCGAAGGTTTGGATTTCGGTGAAACCTATGCACCCGTAGCTAGGCTTGAGTCAATTCGAATATTATTAGCCTATGCTACTTACCATGGCTTCAAGCTTTATCAAATGGACGTGAAGAGTGCCTTCCTCAATGGACCAATTAAGGAAGAGGTCTATGTTGAGCAACCTCCCGGCTTTGAAGACAGTGAGTATCCTAACCATGTCTATAAGCTCTCTAAGGCGCTTTATGGGCTCAAGCAAGCCCCAAGAGCATGGTATGAATGCCTAAGAGATTTTCTTATCACTAATGGATTCAAAGTCGGAAAGGCCGATCCTACACTCTTTACTAAAACTCTTGAAAATGACTTGTTCGTATGCCAAATTTATGTTGATGATATTATATTTGGGTCTACTAACGAGTCTACATGTGAAGAATTTAGTAGGATCATGACACAAAAGTTCGAGATGTCTATGATGGGGGAGTTGAAGTATTTCTTAGGATTTCAAGTGAAGCAACTCCAAGAAGGCACCTTCCTAAGCCAAACAAAGTATACTCAAGATATTCTAAGCAAGTTTGGGATGAAGGATGCCAAACCCATCAAGACACCCATGGGAACCAATGGGCATCTCGACCTCGACGAGGGAGGTAAATCCGTCGATCAAAAGGTATACCGGTCGATGATTGGATCTTTACTCTATTTATGTGCATCACGACCGGATATTATGCTTTCCGTATGCATGTGTGCAAGATTCCAAGCCGACCCTAAGGAAGCTCACCTTACGGCCGTAAAACGAATCTTGAGATATTTAGTTTATACTCCTAAGTTTGGGCTTTGGTATCCTAGGGGATCCACTTTTGATTTAATTGGTTATTCGGATGCCGATTGGGCAGGGTGTAAAATCAATAGAAAGAGCACATCGAGGACTTGCCAGTTCTTGGGAAGATCCTTGGTGTCTTGGGCTTCAAAGAAGCAAAATTCCGTCGCTCTTTCTACCGCCGAAGCCGAGTACATTGCCGCAGGCCATTGTTGCGCGCAACTACTTTGGATGAGGCAAACCCTTAGGGACTATGGTTACAAATTAACCAAAGTTCCTCTTCTATGTGATAATGAGAGTGCAATCCGCATGGCGGATAATCCCGTTGAGCTTAGCCGCACTAAACACATAGCCATTCGGTATCATTTTCTAAGGGATCACCAACAAAAGGGAGATATCGAGATTTCATATATTAACACTAAAGATCAATTAGCCGATATCTTTACCAAGCCACTAGATGAACAAACTTTTAACAAACTTAGGCATGAGCTAAATATTCTTGATTCTAGGAACTTCTTTTGTTAAATTGCACTCATAGCTCATTTATATACCTTTGATCATGTCTCTTTTATGTACTATGACTAATGTGTTTTCAAGTCTATTTCAAACCAAGTCATAGGTATATTGAAAGGGAATTGGAGTCTTCGGTGAAGACAAAGGCTTCCACTCCGTAACTCATCCTTCGCCGACACTCCGAGCAACTCTCCATCTTTGGGGGAGAAAGCATCTCTCCTACTTTGGTACAATCTTCACTCATTTATTTATGACCAAAGGGGGAGAAAGTAATTCTATGGGCTCTAATGACTCCGTTTTTGGCGATTCATGCCAAAGGGGGAGAGAGTATTAGCCCAAAGCAAAAGGACCGCACCACCACCCCAAATTTTAAAAAGAGTTTTTTCCATTGGTATGATTCTCAATTGATAAATTTCAAATTGGTATCTTATTGTGTTCAAAAGGGGGAGAAAAGTAGTATTTCAAAATTGATATATCAAAACCCTCTTGAACACTAAGAGGAGAGTTTTATTTAGGGGGAGTTTTGTTTAAAGTCAAAGGAAAAGCATTTGAAACAGGGGGAGAATTTCAAATCTTGAAAATGCTTATCGAAATCTTATTCACTTACCTTTGACTATTTGCAAAAGAACTTTGAAAAGGAATTCACAAAAGAATTTGCAAAAACAAAACATGTGGTGCAAGCGTGGTCCAAAATGTTAAAAATGAAGAAACAATCCATGCATATATTATAAGTATTTGTATTGGCTCAATTCCAAGCAACCTTTGCACTTACATTATGCAAACTAGTTCAATTATGCTCTTCCATATTTGCTTTGGTTTGTGTTGGCATCAATCACCAAAAAGGGGGAGATTGAAAGGGAATTAGACTTACACCTATTTTCTAATTGATTTTGGTGGTTGAATTGCCCAACACAAATAATTGGACTAACTAGTTTTGCTCTAGTGTATAAGTTATACAGGTGTCAAAGGTTCACACTTAGCCAATAAAAAGACCAAGAATTGGGTTCAACAAAGAGAGCAAGGGATAACCGAAGACAGCCCTGGTCTGGCGCACCGGACTGTCCGGTGTGCCACCGGACAGTGTCCGGTGCACCAGGGGACTTCACGCTGAACTCTTCACCTTCGGGAAAATCCAGAGGCGCTCCGCTATAATTCACCGGACTGTCCGGTGTACACCGGACAGTGTCCGGTGCCCCAGGGAAGAGCGACTCTGGAACTCGCCAGCTTCGGGAATTCACTCCGCTATAATTCACCGGACATGTCTGGTGAGCCAGCGGAGCAACGGCTATCCGGCGCCAACGGTCACCTGCTACAGCATTAAATGCTCGCCAGAGCGCGCAGAAGTCAGGCACGCGCGTAGTGGCGCACCGGACACGCTACAGTGCATGTCCGGTGTGCCACCGGACATCCAGGCGGGCCCAGCAGTCAGAGCTCCAACGGTCGGAACCCAACGGCGTGGTGACGTGGCTGGCGCACCGGACATGTCCGGTGTGCACCGGACTGTCCGGTGCACCATGCGACAGTCAGCCACCACCAAACGGCTAGTTTGGTGGTTGGGGCTATAAATACCCCCAACCACCCCACATTCAAGTCATCCAAGTTTTCACACTTCCAACCACTTACAAGACCTAGGCATTCAATACAAGACACACCTAAGTGATCAAATCCTCTCCCAATTCCACAAAAGCTTTAGTGACTAGTGAGAGTGATTTGTTGTGTTCTTTTGAGCTCTTGCGCTTGGATTGCTTTCTTCTTTCTCATTCTTTCTTGCGATCAAACTCACTTGTAATTGAGACAAGAGACACCAATTTTGTGGTGGTCCTTGTGGGAACTTTGTGTTCCAAGTGATTGAGAAGAAAAGCTCACTCGGTCCGAGGGACCGTTTGAGAGAGGGAAAGGGTTGAAAGAGACTCGGTCTTTGTGACCACCTCAACGGAGAGTAGGTTTGCGAGAACCGAACCTCGGTAAAACAAATCCACGTGTCTCACTCCTTATTCGCTTGCGATTTGTTTTGCACCCTCTCTCGCGGACTCGATTATATTTCTAACGCTAACCCGGCTTGTAGTTGTGATTATCTTTGAGAATTTTAGTTTCGCTCTATTCACCCCCCTCTAGGCGACTTTCACACCACATAACGGGAATATCGACAAGGACAAGATAAGCTTCATCTATGCATTAATGAATCCTTTTGATAACATTCAATTGATATCTTTTAGAATCTTATAATTTTGTCTTTGCATTACATCCTAGCAAGTAGTTTACATATGATTTCATCCTAGCAAGTAGATTGCATTTTATTTGTGATATTTACTATTTGCTTGCTTTGGTAATGTTGTTATCAATCACCAAAATGTGGAAGATTGTAAGAAAAATGGATTGAGGCCCATTTGAAGTAAGATTTTCGTGTTTGATGATCAACACAACCATTTAGACTAATATTATTTGATAGTGTTTTGGATATAGTTTAAAGAATGTATAAGTGGACTTGGACTAAGGCAAAGAGGTGATTCAAATGATAAACACATTAAGTAATACACTAGAAGACATATTAAAGATCTATAAGACACATGATGAGAAAGTCTCGGATGAATACACACGAAGAAATAAAGAAAACCATGTTGCTTAGTAGCACCGAACGTATACCGTGGTGCACGAGATAAATCAGACAATATTAGTTTAGTATAAAAGGGGCACTGCAACTCAGGGCACTGGGCAAGAAGCTGTGCACTAGATACTAGACACAGGATGTGTCCAGTGAAGCACCAAATACCATGCCAGATATGGTACTCAGAGAGTTTGCAACACAAGTTGGAGAGCACCATAAAGCACCAAACATGTCTGGTGTTACACCAGATGTCACACTAGATACTAGTCTATATCGGTCGGTAACAACTAGAATCCAATGGCTAGATAACATGGACACACCGGAGTTATCCGATGGATGCACTTGATACATTTGATGCCTGCATAGGAAAACTATACAACCTCCAACAACTATATTTGGTTTGATGGCCATATATAGACCCCTTAGCCTCCTATTTGAGAGGCGTGGGAGCCGAGGAAGATATCAAAGGAGGTGAGGCTCTTCTATATTATTTCTAGACACCAAAATGTTCAAAACATCACTTGTGGTTAGTATACGTGCTTTTGAGAAGTGCTTAAGTTAATTAGACCACCACTTGACACTTGTAACCATATTGCTCTAGCCTTCTCTACTCACATAAAGCACCAGTTTCTACTGTTTTTGTGGTTTTCACCGTTATCACTTTTGAAAAAAAACTGGAGAAAGGACCAAAGATGGATGCCTGGGGCACCTAACTTAGGGTGGTATCGGCGACGCCAACAATCACCCAGCCGAGGTGGGAGGCGAGGAGACGAGGAGGAAGGATACGAGTGGGTTGGAACTATCATAAGACCTTGTTCGTTTGTGTCGGATTGGTGGGTCGGAATGATTCCTAGTCGGATTGCTTCTCTAATTTATATAAACTTTGATTAGCCAGAACGATTCCGGGTGTAATCCGGCGTAAACGAACAAGGTCTAAGCGAAATGTGTAATGTCAGAACTACCACGAGTTAATTACAAACAAATATAAGAATCTTTTATAAGAGTTAGGGCCAGTTTGGAAGCCTATTTCCCGAGGGGAATTCGTCCTTTTCCCGTGGATACAGCCCACGTGGAGATTGGGCTCCGGGGAAATTTCTCGTCTCGTTTGGAAGACAACTCACCGGGCCAACGCTCCCCCACCCGGCCCATCCACACGGGGAAATATTCCTGGATGCCTAAGGCCGGACACGTTTCCCCGTCGCGGTCTCTACGGTCCAAGGTGACCTCCACGGTCTGCGCCGCCACCATTCGCTCTGCCTCCATGGTCTCCACGGTCTGAGCCGCCAGCATCGAGGGGGAGGGACACGAGCGGATCCGAGGCGGCCTCCACGGTCTGCGCCGCCACCATCCGTTCTGCCGCCCTTCGCTCCACTTCGAAGGTAAGGAAACACTGGTCGTCCTCTACTCCGAATCCGAATCTGAAACAGTGGACGACTTCACCTTCGTCGACGCCCAGCAGCCTCCTAGTCTAGTATCTGCAGGAGGCGGCGGTTTCATAGGCCTGCCGCTGCTGTACCCAGTCTTGGCCGGCCGAGATCCCCTCCGCGGGCTGCTCCGGAGACGGCCACCACGCGGTATGAGCATGATCCACTTGACCAGCTGCTGGTACTCCAGCGCGTGTACTGCTTGCCATTGCCTGGCACATAGTGCCAGCACGCGTGTGCTGTCGGCCAAGGCAACTGCCAGGCACATACTGCAAGCACATGCTTGCCATTACTTACTCCAAGATTTATATTTTGTTGAAGAGAGATTCTGGGCACCAGGAGGGAAGCAACTGCCATGGCTGGCTACTTGCTTTTTACTCTGTTGGTCTGGCTACTTGCTGTTTGGTCTGAAGCTTATTCATCTTGTGCTACTTGCTTTTTGCTCCGTTGGTTAGCTCTTAGTTGCTACCTGTTGTAGCTGGGTTTTTATATAGAGCGTAATAGCACATGATATGTTTGTCTAAATATATTGAATCTCAGTCTACAATTTCTTATTAATCTGAACTTGTAAATTATTTGAATATTTCTCACTGTATTGACCCTACTATATTCTTCAACGTTGCTATATTATATGAGAGGTAGCACAACTATATAAGTGCATGATTAAAATTTATGTTTCTAGATAATGGGTTCTTGGGAGGAGAATGTTAGGCAATTTTTGTTGGAGGAAGAGGAAGATGATGATGAACTATTCTTTGTTATTCTCCCTGCTATAATCCCATACCTCTCGGAAGAGAAAAGACCCATCCACACATCCTCCCTCACCGGTGCTAAAAAGGTTAAAGAAATTCTTGAAGGGCATGAGAGCTGGTGCAAATCTGAGTTTAGAATGGAAAAGGAAATATTCAAAGCCACGTCAAATTTTCTTAGAAGGGAGAATTTACTACGTGACACACGAGGAGTTAGTGTTGAGGAGCAACTTGGGATGTTCATGTATATGATCTCCCACAACGCCAGTAACCAAATGCTACAAAAGGCTTTTCAACACAGTGGAGAGACTATCCATCGAAAAATATCTGAAGTTTTTGAGATAGTTCCCATACTAACTCAACGATTTGTGAAGCTTCCTAGCTCAGTTCAAACTCATGCTAGGATTGCAACAGATTCTAGGTTCATGCCCTTTTTTCAGGTGAGCTACAACTGCAAACACACAATTATCCTATGCTAATTGCCACATGTCCTCAACATATTTTCATATTTGTTCCTTTAATGCAGAATTGCCTTGGTGCCATTGACGGCACACATGTACCCATCACTATCGCAGAAGACAGGGCCCCTCCATATAGAAATAGAAAAGGAACTCTTTCACACAATGTTATGGTAGTCTGCGACTTTGATCTCAATTTTACATTTGTCTCATGTGGATGGGAAGGGTCGGCATCAGACGCAGGAGTGCTTCGATCTGCTATTAGCAAAGGATTTAGTGTGCCAGAAGGAAAGTTTTATCTTGTAGATGGTGGGTATGCAAATACACCATCATACATTGCACCATACAGAGGTGTTCGATACCATCTCAGTCAATTTAGGAGGAGTCGTTCATCACAAAGTGGTTATGCAAACTACAAAGAGTTATTCAATCATCGCCATGCAATTCTCCGCAACCATATAGAGAGGGCCATTGGTGTCCTTAAGAAAAGGTTCCCAATTTTAAAAGTAGGCACATTCCATCCCATAGAAAATCAAATCAAGATCGCAGCTGCAGCCATTGCATTTCACAACATAATTAGAGGGCAAAATGGTGATGAAGGATGGCTGGACAACCAACTAGATTATATATCTCCAAGTCAATATGTTGATGTCCCTGGGGGAGACAACAATTATCCCAATGACACAGAGTCAAGTGATGGAAGTACACTAAGAGATCAGATCGCACTACAGATGTGGGCTGCCTACAATAGTTGATTAGCTTAAGTTTAAATACAATAAGGCACTGCAGATGTGGAGTTTTTGCTATGTCTAGTTTTCTACCATGCTTGTTAATTCGGGAACAATATTGTAATGTCGTTGCTGCCATTGTAATGTTGTAATGCAACTATTTGTCTTATCTACTTATGCAATTGTGTTGGGATTTATTGAACTGTCCATAGTGTAATGTTGTATGTTCTTTTTTATTTTACTAATGGCTTTGAATATTTATTGAAAAATATAGTCATGTCAAAGGAAGTTGCAAGGGCGGCCTGGAACTCAACATATGAGAAGGGTTTAGTCGACGTACTACATGATTACAAAGATAACCCAAAGTTGAAGGGTCAAAATGGATGGAATTCAGAGGGATGGAAGTGTATCACTGCTAAGTTTAATGAAAGGTTCTCTTTGGCTCATTTCACAAAACAACAACTACAAGAGAAGGAGAAAGAACTTAAATCAAGCTATAAAGCAGTAAGAGATTCAAGAAAGGAAAGTGGAACTGGTTGGAATGACTCCCTATGTATGATATTAGCTGAACCAGAGGTTTGGGCAAGGTTGATTAGTGTAAGCAATTTCTTTTTATAACATGGTGTCTTTGCTTATTCAATATGATTTGTTGTTGTTGTGAACTAATTACATTTCATGTTGCATTTAATAGGCTCACCCAAAGGTTGCAAGGTTTCGCAAGAAGCCATTTCCTCTTTTCTACTCTTTAGAAGCACTTTATGAAGGTGAGTGTGTGTCCATTTCCTATTTTCTACTATTTTCTAATAGGCTATGAGCTATTATACCTATTCATATATGTTCATTTTTATAGGTAGTGTGGCTACAGGACAATTAAATTTCACATCAACTCAACAACTGCCTCCTGCTATTATTCCTCCTCTTGCTCCTCCTGCTATTGTTCCTCCTGCTCCTAGTTTTGTTGTTCCTTCAGCTAGGAGTACATCTGAACAGACTCTCCATCCATTCAATACAAATCCATTTGATTTGGATGGACAAGAGATGACAAGTGAAGCTCAATCTGTGTCAGCTATTCATGAAGCAAGAGAGGGAGAAGGTAGCAAAAGTAGAAAGCGTAAGCAGAGCCATGTTGGAGCAGCTCTCGAAGACTATGTGGAGTTCAAAAAGAGCCAAACTAACAAGGCACTTGATGCTCTCAAAGAACTTTCCATGAGGAAGTGTATGGAGGAAATAGAAGCAATAGGTGGATTCACAGAAGAGGAGAAGTCATATGCTGTGGAGGTCTTTGAGTCCGGGATTAATAGAGAGGCTTTCATGTCAACAATGAACCACAATGTTCAAAGAATGTGGCTAAAGCGCAAAATCAGGTATGTCCATAGTTAAGCATGTAACAAAAAATAGCTTTATGATTTTGGTTTCAGCTTACATGAGCACATATTCATAGTGTTTACACCACAATTTACATGCCATTAGCCTTCTGCAGCATAATAGAATACTACTTTTAGACATAAGTATGAATATGATGTGTGCGAAAAAATGTAATTATAATATTTTATTAGTTAGCAGTTTCATGTATCAGTATGAACTGATTTGACTTACACTATTGTATACCATGTTCTCACCCTATTCACTTGTTGATGAACAGGAAGTGTGTAGAAATATTGATGTGAGATGCTAAAGCTACTGAAGTAAGAAGTGCAATTGTTAAGAAAACTGAAGTAATGAGATTGTTAAGAATATTGAGATCTCTTGTGCTTGATCTAATGTAATAGGACCTATTAGCTTCTATATTTGGATGACATTGTCTTTGTATAATTTGAGCACTTGGTACTTTCTATAGTCTGGAATGATCTAATAATTTAGCACTTGGTACTTTCTATACCTGGATGGCATGTCTCTATGTGTGGTAGGTGTTGAACTGAAGTTGAGCATGCATAATGGAGAACCAGGAGAATCAGATTGTGGTGTTGTATTGTTGTTGCTATAATTTTTCATTTGTGAGCTTTTGTCAACAGTGGATCGATAAACTTGTAAAACCAATGTGATATTAAGTGCTGTTGAAAACTTTATTTGAAGCAACAAAATGTTGGATGAAAAATATTCTATTTCATTGCATTAACATATTTTGTTTCCTATTGTCTTCATGTGCTCTACTTGATCAATTTCTAATTTTTTAAATTGTTTTCAGTGATGTTAAATCCTTTTTTTATTCACTTGACACTCATAGTTGCAGCAGAATTTTTATGGGATACAAACATATTGAAAATGTAAATGGATAGTGTAAGATACTTGATAAGTGTAATTAAACTGTAAAATACAGCTGGTCAGCAGACTGGGAGGAAACCCCGGAGCTCCAAATAGCAGCCGGGCAGCTTGACCCTGCCAGGTGCTGCCCACCCAGGCCATGTTCGTTTAAGTGAATCCCGGCCGGGATCAGGCCCAATCCCCCGTGGATCAGACCGGTCTGGAAAACATCCCGACCCACAACAAAACAGCGTTCGTTTCACCCCGCAGGGGCCTCAACACCGGCCCATCCCGGCTATTCTCAGCTCAACCCGGTCGGGAAACATTACTCGTCTCCCCGTCGTGGAAACAAACCACGAGCGAGAGCGCTCAGCGCGAGGCGACGGCGGCGGCTACATCGGCGTCTACCTACAACACGAAGACCAGCGTGGAGAACATCAGCTTTTCACCGGTACTCATGTCCTCCTCCTCAGACTCCTCGCTAGTACGCACTTGACATTCCAGTTTCCGAATCGCAGTAAAATCTAGTTCTGGGCGTTCAAATCCTGATTCTGTGCCTAGGTCTTGCTAGATCTCGCTAGTACGCCCAACTGATGTTCCCCAGCCATGTCGTGCGGTCCAAGATCACACCCACGTCCACGTTCACGCGCCGTCTCTCTCCGGTGGCACCGGGCACAGGGGCCGTCTGCTCGGCGCCGACGAGGCAGAGGCAGAGGAGGAGAGCGAGAGGACGAGACGGGAGCGCCGTGGAACCAGACGAGCGCGCGCCACCCGCTACGGCTAGCAGCTGACGCGGTCCTAGATATTTGTTTACTTGTTCAAGCCTGCGGTTCTAGAACCTAGACAGTACGTAGCTTTGGATCCAAGCAGCGCCGTGGTCCTAGATATTTGTTTACTTGTTCAAGGTATCAAGATTGCAGAAATGAACTACTGTCTAGGCTCAGCTTTAGCAGATTGTTTTATGCCTTGTTTTGCAATTACACGTTCTTCCTGTTTGTTGTTGTTGCTATGTAAAAAAGATGGTGATAAACGTAATGCAAGGCAACACTATTTTCACGGGCCATGGCATAAAGAAACAAAGTTCATTAAACTATATGGGATATTTATATATCATGTATATAACTAACACATGAGAATACCTTAATAACCCCGCAATGTTTCAGTTTAGAGTACATATATTTACTTGTACTTGTCTATATGTATTTCTAACAAAAACCTATTATATTTCTAGATTATCCCTGCACCAGTTCGAGTTGGAGAAGACGAACTTCCACCGTCTTGGGACCCTATACCCTCTCCTTTAGGTACTTGTTATATCCTAAATGTTCTTTATTACATCATGTTCTATTTTTGTTGGTGTTTATTTTCTTTTATGAATTTCTTTTTAGTTAGCAATGGATGTTGCACTAAGAGATCACCTTAGACGGAGGAGAGATGAGGAGGATGATGATATGATGCTGTTTTTTTTCCTATGCTACATATATTGGGTTCTAGTTCAAACATAGTAAGGGAGAAGAAGCGAAGGCATACATCAAAGTTAAGTGGCGAAGAACATGTTCATGAGTTGCTTCAAGGTCATTTGAAGAACTGTCGGGTAGCGTTCAGGATGGAGCCTGAAATTTTCAAATCGTTGGCAAGTTATCTTAGAAGGGAGGGGCTGGTTCGTGATACAAGGATTAAGGTCGAGGAAAAGCTAGCATTCTTCTTATACATGCTCAGCCATAATGCCTCGTTAGAAGACCTAATAGAAGAATTTGGGCATAGTGGTGATACATATCATCGTCACATAAAGCATTTCTTTGACGTAGTTGTTCCTACCCTCTCTAAGCAATTCCTGAAGCCACCAAATCCTAATCATGTCCATCAAAAAATTGAAAGGAATCCTAGGTTTTATCCCTACTTCAAGGTGATTACATGGACTATCCTATCATATGTCAATAGTTCTTTTCCTTCCAATGTTTGCAAAATCACATGTAGTTTTTTCTATGCAGAATTGCATTGGCGCAATTGATGGCACTCATGTGCCTATATCAATATCACCAGATAAAGCCGCTCCATTTAGGAATAGGAAGGGAACCCTTACTCAAAATGTAATGGTAGCGTGTGATTTTGATCTCAATGTAACTTTCATATCCACTGGGTGGGAGGGGTCTGCGACGGATGCTAGAGTTCTCAGAGCTGCAATGAACAGTGGCTTTCAAGTGCCCCCGGGAAGTTTTATTTAGTAGATGGCGGTTATGCCAACACACCATCTTTCCTTGCCCCATATCGCGGAGTCAGGTATCATTTGAAGGAGTATGGGGCAGGTCGCCGAAGACCACAGAACTACAAGGAGATCTTCAATCATCGCCATGCAGTGTTGAGGAATCATATTGAAAGGGCCTTAGGAGTTATAAAGAAACGCTTCCCCATCCTTAAGGTTGCCACGTTTCACAAAATAGAAAACCAAGTGAAGATACCGGTAGCAGCTGCCGTGTTGCACAACATTGTTCGGTCTCTCAAAGGAGATGAACAATGGTTAGAAGATCAGGCAGAAAATGTTCAAGGCAATGTTGTTGACCTTCCAGATGGAGATCAAAGCAATGATCAAGGCAGTGAACAAGGCAACAATCTCAGAGACACAATTGCACAACAAATGTGGATTGATTATCAACAACATAGAAGCAATTAGTGATGCATTAGAATATGTTTTAATGTTATTGGGATTGCAATAAGTTCTTAAGAAATGTAGTTTGTACTAGTTATGATGCTTTAATATTATTCGAATATGCTTTCAGTTATGCTTTAAAAATTATTGTTGTTCACAATTATGCTTTCATGTTCTAATTATGCTCATGTTGTAAGTTACCATGCTTGGAAGGGGGTCTCCAAGATTAAACATGCTTGCAAGGGGGTCTCCTAGATTTAACATGCTCTTATCTAAAGGTGCACAAAAGAAAAAATCTCCTATAGCTACTACTTCAAAGACACATGGAGGCTCTCCAAAAGGTATATATGTTGGTTCTTTCTGATTAGTTTTGGTTCTTTCTTATGTTGCTTATGTGCTGATTTACAGGGAAAACAAGAGCAAATTGGAATTCTATGTTAGAGAAGACCCTTGTTGACTTGTTACATGAACACAATACACCTGAATATAAGGGTAACAATGGTTGGACACCCGATGCATGGAACAAGATTGCCAAGGAATTTCAAGAGAGGGAAAGATATGCAGGTTTTTCAAAAGTTCAAATCCAAGAAAAGGAAAAGGAGTTAAAGCGAGATTACAGGATGTTGAAAGATGCGAGGAAACAAAGCGGAGTTTCTTGGGATGAGAAAAGGTGTATGATTCAAGCTGATCCACCGATATGGGACAACATAATCAAAGTAAGTTTATTACCATATTTATGTAAACTTGAGATCTTTATTGTGTGTTGTCAGTTCTTAGCTGATCTCACATTTAGCTTCTTACTTTATTGTGCAGTCATTTCCAAGGGCTAAAAAATTCCGCAACAAATCTTTTCCTCTGTTTGAAGCTTTGGGAGAGCTACATGATGGTTAGTTTTCCTTTTACCAGTAACTAAGTTTATTCACTATGTTGTACTATTTCTTGCACTAAAATTTCATTGTATAGGTAATACTGCTGAAGGGACCTACAACTTCACTTCTACTCAACCAAATGGTCCAGATCTCACACAAATTGGATCTGGAGATGTTCCTATCAATGTAGAAGACCGTGAAGATGTGGGAGACCCTTTGGCAGATCACAGACAAAATGAAGTAGAAGATAGAGTGTATGAAGTTGAAGGGGTTGATGTAAATGCTGATAGGCAGGATGAAAGGTCAAAAAGGACTTCTGTTGTTTCAAGGAATGAAGAAGAAAAAGGACCAAAGAGGCCGAAGAAGAGTTCCAACATAGAAGTATTGATGGAGAGGTACCTAGACATTAGAAGCAAACAAGCTGAAGATGAAGCGACACAATTGGCAAGAGAAAGGGAGGCAAGAGGAGGTGATGATTTCTCAATTAAGAATTGCATAGCAGTTCTAACCACATTGGAAGTCACAAAAGAGGAGAAGGTCAAAGCATATAAGGTGTTCAAGGACCCTGACAATCGACAGATATTCTTGAGTGCATGCAATGATGATAGAGAGGCTGCATTGATGTGGTTGAGGGATGAGATGGCTTAGCAGGTATACCTAAGGTTAACTACATATCCTAATTCAATTTTGCATACCTTGCATTATCTCTGTTATATTACTTGTTTGACTACATTACAATCTTCATAGTCATGTTGCCCAGAAGCTCTCAAAATTTTTTGGTATTTTTGTTGGAGCCATTAACATTTTAAAGCAAGTTGTATTGTTGAGCATGCCAGAAACTGTGATCTAGAGTAATTCCTTGTTAGAAACTGTGATCTAGAGTAATTTCTTGTTCCATTTTGATTTTTATTTCCAGCAATAAAGGCACTGACTACTAGTATTTTGTGCACTCTAGTATTCCATTTTAATATATGGAACTTCAGTCTCCAAACCAAACAGGTAAGGCGCAGTAGGCCGGCCCACACCATGTTTCATTCACCCAGAATTTAACGAGGATAAGGTAGCTAGAGGTCGCATGGCACAATTTCATCCCCGGATTTAAATCTGTGCGTACTCCAAGCTTTGCCTTGCGGTTGCAGCTCTCCGCATCCTTTTGGGATCCGCCAAGGCACCTTTTTTCCTCCTGCTCGTCGCTCATGCTTCTGTATAAGCACACTTCGTTACCAAGGCCATTTGCTGCTGCCCCTAGAGCTAGGAGGAAAGAAGCAAAGTGCTTGGTTGATCATCATATATTCCTACTGCAGGCCAGGCCAGCCCAGCCAGCGCCGTGTTAACTGTAGCCACAGATCTGATTGGCTGTAGCAACATATTATATTTCAGTTTATATTTCAGCCCAGCCTGGTGATCAAGATCATCAGCGAGGCCTTGTTCTGCACATATTATATTTCAGTTTATAGTACATATATTTACATATATTTCTCTTTCATTTTAGAGTACATATATTTACATATATTTCTATTTCTGTCGGTGAGAATCTAATCATTGTTCCCCTTGTAAATTTGCAGGCTTTACATCTCTAGGACACTTTTGGTATTACTATATAAAGTTTTAAACTTAGAAGCCTTTGGCCCAACTTGATGGTAGGCTGTAACCATGCCTAGAACTGTGAGCCATGAGTGATGTCTGCATTTTGTTGGATTGAACCTTGGTCTACTTTTGCTATTACTATATAAAGTTTTAAACACTTTTGCTATTACTATATAAAGTTTTATTAGTGTTAACAGACCATGGGATTATTGTGCTTATTCTAATAATGTCATCTTCATGGTGACGAAAATTGCATGTCAAATACTGTTATATGCTATCTTAGTATGTCTGAGCATGGTCATTTACAATATGATCATGGTCTATTAAATACTATTATATGATCATTTACAATATGAAATGGGGTGATGTCACTATGTCGTGCTTCCTAATATTATGTAATTACTCGTGTTTTATAGCATTATATTAAGATTATTCTTCACTCAATTGCTGAATTTTTATTCCATGCATTAGTATTGCTGAGTTTTATAGTATTATATTGGAGTGGAAGCCCATAAAAAAAGTAGCAACTAATTATTGTTCCCTGGATTATCTCTACCACAACCGAACATGTTTTTTAGGAGAGGGATTAAACCCCTAGAGGAATCCATCCATAAAGGGATTGAGTGATATGGGAGGGATTCACTCAATCCCTCCATGGGTAGAATCCCTTTGGGGTTTAAAACTTTGTCAACCGAACATGGCCCCAGGGATTCGTGGTGGCAGGGATTTGACCCTCGGGTGTTGGGTTCCCTGCGGAAAAACTGGTCCGACTGCCAAACGAAGCCTTAATGATGGTGGAAACCTATGGAAACACTGAAAACTAGTACTGGTACTTTATAGGAGTAGATGGTAGATGGTCGGTGGTCGCTGTTGGCCGTCTGTATGTCGTACGGACGCGGTGTCGGATATGTTCAGCTTTGAATTCATTGAGAGCCGTCGTTGTCTTTTACACTTCTTCGGGGTTTTGTTTTTTTGGGCTCGCTACTTCTGCGACTCGATCTCCATTTTATCAAGGCTAAAAGTCTGCCAATATAAATTGATAAAAAAAACACTATTTTTGTCAGCATTGTGCATGTGAACGTAGGCGAGGAAGCTTCCAATCGCAGCATCCATTCCACACCGGTTACTGCTCGGCTCCAGCTAGCTGCCGGTGATGATGGTCGTTATTGTGGATTGACCCAGTGTACGGGTTCCAAGCTAGCTAGGTGGATTCTTCACTGAATCACTAATCGCCACTGCTCTCGAGTTGCTGGTCAAATAACGCTGGTTAATTAACTTTCAAACGAAAAAAAAAAACAAAAACAAAAACATTCTTGTGCTGCTAGAACATGCTAGAAGAAACAACGCTGGATATATATGCATGGACATATTTTTCAAAAACATTCTAGAAAAAATATGCTCAATAACTTTCTTGTGCATTATTTATCTTCAATGCAAATGTGCAGAAACATGAGTTCAAACAAAATGATCGAACACTTTTAGCTAGACACGTACGATGCCCTATATAGCTATAGCGTTATTGGGTTAGGCAGCTGGGAGCGCATGCACGTCCGCTGAAGAAGTGCTGCTCCGCCCGACGGTCGGCCGGCATATGCAACCGCGCGTGTCCTCGCTCCGCCAGTGGAATTCAAATCAAACTGTTGGCCCTAGCCTTACCAAACATGTGCGCGCGTTTTGTCTACCGAGTTCTGTGAGGTACGGTGTGCCAAACAAACACTAGATCGACCCTTTTGTTAACTAACCAACCAGGCAACGACAGCGACATGTGTGGTTTGATACTTTGGTTAGATTATTATTGAACCTTTGACGCATCAACCGAACACACAAAATCGTGTTTTCGAATGCAAAAATGGTGTTTACCTCCTTCAACTATGTCTAAATCTAAAAGGCTTCTTCCTCTTGTCCCCACGCACAACTGATTTTGCCAATGTGTCCATGGTTTTACTGAGCGTGGATGTGTTCAGTGACAATTAGTTAACAAACAATTGAAAATAGAAAAAAATCAACTACTTTTGACTACTGTGTGTGGAGCTCAGTCAGGCGGCCCCAAACTACTTTTGAGATTAGGTATTTAAAAATTCAAAAGATTAAAGAAATTAGTGCTCTATACTTTTTTTCATAAATTGTTGACAAATACCATGGATTAGCAAAATCTCCGGTATTCAAATACATACCCATGCATGGTACCCCTAGGCCTGCTCTAGGTTGAGTGGATGCCACATGCACATTGAGTCGGTCAGGGGCAATATGCATGCATGACGCTCAAGGATTATATAAAATACAAGAAATATAATATGCGTCATTTTGCTCTTCTACACACTACCGCAGAAAGAGCCATTGGTACCGGTTAGAAACCCACTATAATATTGAATCCTCAATCAGTACTGACCAAAGGTGATAACATCTTTTAGTCCCAGTTACATGACTCGATACTATTGAGAGAAATTTAGTATTGGTTGGTGGCTCCAATCAGTACGGAAGGATATCTAACGCTAGCCACATATAGGGTCTGTTTGGTTCAGTTTTTTTTCTAGCCGTGAGAAGAATCTGAGTATCGTGGGAATTACGTGCGGAGGAAGATGAATTGGTTCAAATGGTTCAGGATCTAGAAAACGGTGAATTCCTACTATCGCGACGACTCGACCGATTTTGTGTTTATGTTGATTTTAGACGGTTTTTACCAAAACGATTCTTATAGAAGTGGCCTAAAAAGCTGGGACGTTTGACAGTCCGCAGCAGCTTTTGGTGGCCAGAAGCTAAAGAAAGCCCAAACAAACAGGGCCATAGACGAGCCATTTACGGACTTTTAGTACCGGCTAGCGTCACAGACCAGTATTAAAGTATACAGGGATTTTTTTACTGTATACACTTACAAATTCATATCAATGAATATTTAACATGTATATAAACTTATTAGAAATTGATATAATAAAGAGGTCAGATACCAATAATTAATATGTGTATATTAAAAATAAATAGTAATAATAATATATAAAGGGAACATATCAGGTACACAAGTTGCACATATATAAACTGTGTTTATCTATCTTAGGTGTTGTTTGGTTCATGAAATGTAACGTAAATGATAATGATAATGATTCAATTAATAAGTTTGAATAGGTCGGTATCTATTTTTAGTGTGGTATCTGATTACGTTAAACTTAAACAAACATGATTTAACGTTATCGGTCACCATCATATTACAATTATGTGAACCAAACAACACCTTAGATCTAACGGCCTCCCACAGTATCCATTCATATATAGAGCAAGGTGGAAGTGGTGGGAGATAATAGTGTAGGGTGGTTTTTGCAAAATACACATAACAACAAGGGATGTTAGATTTATAATGAATGGTCGTGATGTAAAATGTGTACCATATAAACCAAAGACACATGTGCACCTGATACGTTCTCACATATAAATGTACAAGCAAGCTACTAAATGTTAATGAAGAGAGGTCCCTTTGTGCACGGCGATGGCCAGTAGATTTGCTCCAGGTTTTGTATCGCCTATGAGTTGGCGGTCGCGACGGTGAACACAAAGGTGATGGTGAGGTCCTTGAGGTGGGACATCACATTGGTGAGCACCTGAGGTGTTAATGGGAACCCGATACTTGTTAACCCATAGAAAATTCCTTTTATTAAGGTTAGGGTATGGGAAGATTTTAATTCTCATTTGTACAAATTTGGGAGAATTTTTCCCCATTGGATATGGTAGTTATGGATATGAAAAAACAGAATCCGAACTCGATTACCTATGGGTAAGTAAAATTAGGTGTGCATCACAATAGGCAATGAGCGCAACAAGTAACCCTACTTCTCCCAACCCTTTCAAGCACCCATTCACCCAATCCAGGCTGCCAGCCACCAGCCATCCCGCCACCAGTCCACGTCACTTTGCTTTTGCTGTTTTGTATGGTTAAACAATGTTTTTTTCTTGTTACATGCCAGAATTATTTGTGATGTATTGTTGCTAGGTATCGTGTCACTGTTATTGCATATAAAATATAATGTAATCATGCTTTTCTTGTTGGGGATAACATATTGGGGACTCTATACCCGAATGAGGATGAGTATGGGATGAATCTTAGGCCCCGTTTAGCAGAGCTTTGCTCCCAGATTCTGCAGAGCTCCACCAAACAACAATTTTTTGAGAATCGCTCCCAGAGTGAATTCTGTGAATTGATTCTTCAAAAAATGAACAGGGACTAGGAGCTAAAAAAGGTGCTTCTCCCACCACATAATTAGACTTTCCATTGAGTTTATCATATAGTTTCATTTGAGAATCACTTTCAGCCACAGAATCACTTCTATCAGAGAATCACTTCTAACATAGAATCAGAATCAGTGGGAGCTATATCAAACATGCCCTTATACCCATGATGGGTATGTGTACAAGGATGGAGATAGATATAGCTTCATAGAAATAGGTATGGGTGTCTAAACCTGGTAGAGGGGAGTTCCCCATCAACACCTCTAGTGAGCACCGTGTTGAGGACTTAGGTATTCATTGCTCGGCATGGTAGCATCGGAGGCATAACCGGTGACCCCCGGTAGGACATGATCGGTTTTTCCCTCGACTCCCTATTTTGGTTCAATAAGGCTCTAACAATCCTTATTCTCGGGTTTTCCAATCATCTTACATAGGCCAGTGGCCAACAAACTCCACAATCAAATTCTGAGGGCATGTTCAGAGCAAGACAATTGAAAGGGGATTGATAGAGCTAAAATATCTTATCATTCAAATTGAATAGTAAGGGATTTTAGTCTCCTCCAATTTTATTGCTCCTAAATAAGTCATAAATCTCTCATTTAATCAATATGTTGTAACCTTCCATACCCACTAAGGACTTGTACGATTAGGGGTGGATCGAGGAGGATTGATGGGGATTAAATCCCCTCCTATATAAATTTAGGTGGGGATTTAATCCACTCTAATCCTTCTCAATCCACCTCTAATCAAACAAGCCCTAAAGCCACGTTCGGTTGCTAGAGGATTAGAGGAGATTGAAGAGCATTAAATCTCTTTCTATTAATTTTTACTAAGAAAAAAAATTAATTCTCTCTAATCCTATTCAATTCATCTGTAACCGAATAAGCCCTAATTAGGCCGGCTGCCGGCCTTGCGGCTCGGCCTTTTCCCTCCTCCTCGTGTAGTGCTTGCCCCGCGTAACAACATGCATCGAACTTTCAGGTATGTGGGTATTCTCAATTCTAGGAATATGTTAGGCATTTTTTTGACAGTTCGTTTATCCGGTATATCATTGGTACATTTGCAAAATGTATAGTTATGTGGGAGACACCAAAGTATTAGTATGCGGTAGCACTGCCAAATTAATTCAGGGTCCAAAATAATTTGGACCATGCCTACCGAATCAGGGCACTAGCTGTGGCCTTCTGGCCGGAAGAACAAAAATAAAAAAATGGAAACACCACATTCATATCCGGAAAAATTAGGAGTAAAAATAATATGCCGCTTGCTACTTCAAAAGAGCGTTGTTATTATTATTCTAGTATAACTGTAGTAGTAAAAATAAATAGGCTAATTCCCTGAATACAATCGGAAAATATACACGTTACTTGTGTGCCACAGACCCCACATAGCATACACACAAAAAATATACATATATGTCACTTAGTGGCACACAAGGAATAATTATAAAATCTGATAGCATACCAGCAGGAATTTTTCCAAAATAAATTATTAACTTTAATGGATTGTTTTTAGGGATGAAAACCGTAACCGAAATTTCCGTAACCGGGGCCTCAAAACCGTATCATTTTTGTAAAAACAATACCGTTTCTAAAAAAATATCGTTTTTAAAATTTGAATTTCAAATATCTATCAACATCACATATTGTAGTCGTCAGTATATAGATTAACTATAAAACCGGGTAAATTTATGACCAATCGAGAATCGTTTCTTTCTGACTGTTTTTAGACCTAATTGTTTTACAATCTGCGTCCAATTTAATTATGAGCCGGGGTCGCTCCGTTTTCCGTCATCAACCGGAAACCATCGAATGAGAAGTAATAAAATCAGCATCCATATGTCCTGGTTTCCTTTTTTTTTGCAACAGAACGCAAAGTATTTATTAATATATCTTGAATGAAACTACAGAAATTCCTTAAAGCTGTCCTTGTGGTCATTCTGATGAAGACAAGACACTGAGGTACGGTGCCCCTTCTAATTGGTACTTGCCCTACAGAAAAGTGCTCCCATATATATAGAGCCCGCCCTAACAGAACAAGGCTTTCACTGCCTGGCACATGCATGCTAATACCAGCTTAATAACGACTACTGCTGTTCCATGTCCAAGGACAGCTTAGTTGAAGCTGAACTACCAGAGTCAAGTAAAATGCGTGCGTGCATCAGGATTCCCAAATGGGTTTCTCCAGCGCAGTGGAGTCAAGAGACGACTGATGGTAAGGGTAGATATGGTCCTGCGGCTTCTGCTGCTCGTCAGAATAGCTCAGTGCGGTCACGCTCACGTCCGCATTGTAGGTGTCAGCAGAACCCATCTCCAAATTCCCACTGCCTCCTAGCCCTAGGAAGTCCTGGGTCAGCCCAGCATCTCCCACCGGCCCCGAAATGTTTTCCTGCCTGCTGTGTTGCGTCTGGCCTCCAGGAAACATGCCGGCGGAGCTCTCCTTTTCTGCCCTGCTCATGCCAAACGGATGGTTCATCAGTCCGATCAAGGGCACCGTGGCAGGCCTGTAAGTGTTCACCCATGGCGAGCTCATCAGAATGCTACCGCGACCGCTCAGGTAGGAGCCCTCGTCCTCGGCTGCCTTGATGCCAACGACGACACTGTTGGCCGCTGAGTTCCCGAGGGAGTCCCCCTGGCTTCCTGAAGAGATGTCCATGTGGTGGTCTCTAGGGCTGGGAGTCGTCACGTTGCTTGGGAAGCTTTTCAGGAGCAACGGCGATATCGGATCCTGGCTGGTCTTTGCGCCCATCTCTGCAGCTTTCTGTAGCAGCGCAGTGGCCGACATGTAGGGGGAAGTCATGGACATGTAAGGGTAGCTCGACGCGCTGCCGTCGAGAGGAAAGCCGCCTGGATCCTTGGGCGATATCTGGTTGGAGAACAGTGCCGTGTTTCTTGTGATGAGAGCGTAGGGGGACAGAGACCTGAGGTGGCTGTCTGAGTTGTGGTCGTTGATGCTGGACAGGTTTGCCATCACGTCGGGCGGTGAAGTCGGGAAGGTAGGTACTCCGTGTGAGAAGATGTCCTGCTGGTGCCCATGCAGACTTCCCACCATTGTCGCTAGGCTGTGGTTCACCCTGGAGGTGTCTTCAGCCAGTGCATCGCAGAAGGCTCGGTGCGTGATGAAGCTGTCCTTTCTGCAATTGTATACAATTGAATCTGAAGGTAAATTTTCAAAAGCTGATAGATGTGGGAGATGTAAACACTCGTATATAATATTCCCAGCAATGCTAAAGGACGTCAAGGCATGAATTCAACATTCCAGTGGCATTGCATTGCTTCAGTTGCTGAGAGAGACACAGGTTGACATCTACAGGAACTGACTGGATTAGTGTGAACAATGAACATGGACATACCTTGAGAATATTGTTCCACAGTCGCATCGGTACTCCTTGGTGCCACATATCTTCGTGTGAGCCTTCCAGTCCGACTGGACAGCATACTTCTTGGAGCACCTGTCGCACTTCCACTTCTTCTCCCCGTGTTTCCTGGAGTAGTGCTTCTTTATGCCCGTGAGGTCGCCCAGGGCTCGGCTCGCGTCGTGATGAGGGCAGGTGGCCTCAGGGCAGACATACACCTTCTTCTTGGCTTCGGTGCTGCTCCTCTGCTTCAGCTTCCATGGTAGGTTGTGGCCTCTCCTGTGGAGCTGCAGGTTCTGGTCCCTCTGGAAGCCCTTGTGACAGACCTCGCATATGTACCTGTTTGTTGCCAGGAGTGTCTTGGGTGACAAAGCCACTACTTCCACATCAGGATCTGCCCAAGGTATATATGTCATGAACCAACGTTAGGTTTTCACATGCTGAATATTCCACACTTAACACCTCCATCTGTAATCTGGTCGTATGTTTTTGTTGATAACCTATATATGTCCTATATATAGAACAACCTATAGTTATCTTTGCTACTTAATAGGATGTCCATGAACCAGTGCTGTAATAAAGTGCAACATTAGATCTGTTATGATTATTATCTATCTATTCAGAAATCTTTAGTGCCCTCTACGGCGTACGTATCTCAGTCTTGGAGGGAATGAGTCTGTCTCTGAACAAAGTAAAAGTGTGCATTGTGGAGATAGGCATACAGCCGATACATAGAGTCTCTATCTCTACTACTGAGATTGAGAAATTTGTAGTACGTACCGTCGTCGCTTCATCTTTCTTTGGTTTCTGACAAGTTTATTTGTAACCAAGAACAAAGACCATTATTAATTGTTTTAAACACTGCGATGGCTTAATTACATTGCACTTGCACGTGTGCATGTTCATGTAGTATAATCATGGCATCTTGATTGATTGGGAAAAGAGAATAATCCTTCATGGACCGGCCTATTGTCTACGGAAACCAATTAAGTGTGCTAGCTAGTTGAAGCAACGACGTCGTACGTACCTAGAGTTCCTGGGTGGCCGCGTCTCTTTTTCACCACAGGCATGGCTGCTGCCGCTGCGTCAGCCTTGCTCGACCCAGCAGCATGGCAGGCTTCTAGCTTGGCCTGCTGCTGCTGGAAGCTGCTGAGGGATTCTTCTTCCGACGTGTGTGACGACATCGCGCGCGTACTGCTGCTGGCCTCTGTGGTCCAGTCCAGATGATACCGGCCGGGTGCAGAGGGTGCCAACAGGGGAGAAAGGGGGATGGTGATTTATGCGCAACGGAACGAAGAGGGGGGGTCGCAATTAGACAAGAGGAAAACGGCTGATTAGCTAGCTTTCGGTCGGCATCAGAGAGGACTGCAACGCTAGCTAGCGCTGTATAGCAGAGGAGCATTTTTTTTATCCCATATATATATTGGAATACACGAATCTGATTACCTCATCTCAGCACGAATGTTCCGTTTATTGTTTCTGGAGAGTTTGTCAGTACGCTCAGGTTAATAATTAAGCGAAGCTCCACGTACGGGGGGGGGGGGGGGGGGGGGGGGGGGTGAGAAGAGAAAAGAATCGGTCTTTGAGAGCTACTGTGTGTGCGTGCCCCTTTCGTCACACTCCCGTTACTGTTACGCCTCCTTGCTCTTTCGATAGCTTGAAAGAGAGACCAGACCACCCAGAGTGGTACCAGCTTGTGACACTGTGAATCTGCAAATCTGCAGGCGGTAATTTCTGCACTGCAGCTGATCGATCTTTTAATTTACACTAGAGAGTAGCAGAAAATATGCATGCATATGCTTTGCAATCATCGACGGTGGGGGAGCTGTAATGCGTGTCATGTTTCACCCTGGGGATTGAATTAAACTAGCATGTCAGCGTCAAGACGGATCGTCCGGGTGGTAAGGCTGATAACGTTGTTTTAATTCGTTCTCGACATGATGTCGCCATCAGACAGACGCGGGAAGAATAAAACTGAGACGGTTTCGTCGGTACAAGGAGGCCGGGATTTGGAATGCCTGCCAAGGGCGAGATCCGGGAGAAGAGACAAACGTAGGCCGCGGGTTTTCTTTTCCTTTTTCTTTTTCATTTGGGGGAGGGGGGATCCGGCCTTGCCGTGGTATCATATCGATCAGCTGCCTCCTCTCCTCTCCTCTCCTCTGTCTTAATTCGGTGCAACTGTGAGATATGCCCATGGTGTTTTAGTATTTGGAGCTGCATGGAGCTGGCCTGGACCGGAGGTTTGAAGAGTTCTACGTCATGTCTTCCAATGCACAAGCTGTGTTACCACAAGAGGTTAAAGCGTATGTCAAATGGACCGTTTGGCATCTATCTAGCTAGCTGTCGCGGTGAATTAGTAGCACTATAGCATGCTTCCTTCCTTCCTTCAACCTTGATATGATCAATCTGTTGTAGTATAGTATGCATGTTTCTCTCTCTGTTAACCTTGGCCATTATTCAGATGTTAAGTACGTACCTTGTCAGGGTTTTATGATCCGGCGGTGAATTAAAATCCCAGAACTAGTATGAACAGCCCTTCTGTGCTGTGCTGATCACTGTGTGTCATTGACTGATATAGTCTGACATCCGTTGGAATTGGAACTGTGCGTAACAGACCATTAAGCGTTCTTCTTCCGAGGAGCCCTAGCTAGCCAGCAATGCCTATAGGTGGTGTCTAGTGCATGATAGGGAAGGGAGGGCCCTGATTCGTCTTCGTTCGTTCGGTGGCACCGAACAGCACAGTACAAACAAAGCGCCAAAGCCGTTATCCGGACTGCCCTATGCTGGCGTCCTGCCGGTTGTTCAGCAGCTTGTTGGATTTACAGTTTCAGCTCCGGCATGCATGCTTCTGAATGTTAACAGACAAGGGAAACGACAAGAGAAGAGGCATATTTACAGTTTCAGCGACACCACAGCTGAAAATGACTCTCTCTCTACCTGTTGTATCTACAGTTTACAATGAAGCTGAAAATGACTCTCTCTCTCTCTCTACCTGTTGTATCTACAGTTTATAGTGAAGCGATGATGCTTGTGTGTGCAGTGAATTTTGCCATTTTTTTCTCAATGCACTGCAGGAATCGAGCGCTTTGCCGAGTGTTTGAAGTACTCGACAAAGCCTGAAAAACACTCGGCAAAGAGATCTCAGTGAGCAGTACATCGGCAACGGCTTCTTTGTCGAGTACTTTTATCGGTCACTCGATACTCGGCAAAGAAAAGCGGACGTCACGGCGCCTTTGCCGAGTGTCACCTATTACACTCGGCAAAGAGATTACCTCTTTGCCGAGTGTCTACCGGCCTGCACTCGGCAAAGGGTCTACCATGTTTCGAGTGACTTGCAGTTCAAATCTGAATTTTCTGGAGAAATTCGATTAAACGAACTAAATCTAATAATTATATAAAACACTTTTATAATTGTGCCAAAATGGTACATGTAAGTCTACATAGTGTATGAACATACCATAAAAAGTTTGGTTGGAAAAAATAAAAAAAATAAAAAATATAATTTACTGAGTGTCCATGAATGACACTCGGCAAAGCATACTGTGCCGAGTGCGAGACGAAAAACACTCGGCAAAGAAGCTTCTTTGCCGAGTGCCAAAGCTTGGCGCTCAGCAAAGATAACGGTCGTCAGTTATGAACGGCTGTTGACGGCCCTTTACCGAGAGCGCCGTCATTCGCCGAGTGTTCGGCACTCGGCAAAGACTTATTTGACGAGTGTATTTCTGTGCCGAGAGTCCTGCTCTCGGTAAACTCGATCGTTACCGAGAGCAGGACTTTGCCGAGTGCGGCACTCGACAAAGACGTCTTCGCTGAGTGCCCGATAGAAAGCACTCGGCAAAGCGCCGAGCACTCGGCAAAAAGACGAATTCCGGTACGTAGTGATGATCATGTTGTGACTTCTGAGTACTGAACGTCCGAACGGCAGCGGCTGGTGCACCATCGTTGCATTTCGCAGATGAAATGCATCTCGGCAATTCGCAACAAGGACAACTAGTCTACCCCATGCAAATGCATGTGCACAACAGATTAATGAACAGTCGTCGCTCTACAATTGCTAGCAGGCACGCCATTTGGAAGTAGGACAAAGGAACGCCGGAACACGGGCGGGATCCCACGGACGCTGCATATGTATTTGTTACCTCTTAGGGCTCGGCTTCTCACTTTGTACTCCCTCCGTTTCTTTTTATTTGTCGTTGGATAGTGTAATTTTACACTATCCAGCGACAAATAAAAAAAACGGAGGGAGTATTCATTTACATACCAGGGTTAACCGTTTCAGAAAGGAAAAAAATTCGTCACCCACCAAAATTGAGGAAATTTCGGAAATTTCAAGCCAAATTCGAATGAATTCAATTTTTTTAAAAAAATTGCCAGAATTTCCGTGTAACTTATCTCTAATACATCTGACATCGCAGTTGCACATATATAAGATAGAAATGTGACTAAGTATCACAATTTACAACATCCATGGCACATTGGCATCAAACCACAAACCACCCACTGTCCAAATATGATAAGTGCATATAGCATAGTTTATCAAAATAATAGAAGTCCAAAATAGTACATTTTCAAGCACATGTCATCAACAAAAGCACTTGAAAATCAATTCATGCTTTCCAAATAAGAATCCCCAACAAAAGTGATCATGTTGTCCAAAAGTGTGCCATGTTCCGGTGGCCATTTCTCTTCCACATCCTACATAATAAATACAAGAATTTTAGTAAGATTAGAACCACTAGCAATCAAGGATGTTGCACAGCCTTAAACTGTTAGGTAAATGCATCCATACACTCACGCACAAACATTTCGTATATATGGAGTGTTTTTACTACCATAGCACAAGCTGGACAAATGGACACCAAAGTTCATGAGCTTAGCTTTTATAGATCTTAAACACTCTTGTGTGTTGGCTTTCATTTTCTAGTTGATCTTGGACGAATATGGGTCGATTGTGGAAGACTGGGCGCTGCCGTAGCAGGAGCAGACGCACTGGCACCAAGGGCGCCCCTCTCTACTACCACTACCTTCGCATACAATAAAACATTGTAAATAAACTTGCATGCTAACAAATAATTATAACAGTTGGTAGTTGGTACTAATTGAAATCACTATGACCTTCAGTACAATTTGATTTGTTCTTGCCGACATCACCATCTGATTTATCTTCCAACCAATCAACCCCGCCTAAATTGTTTCCTAACACATGACCACCACATATGAAATAGATCAGGTTTCAAACAAAATATTAGCATGGAGATAAAATGGATCACAATAAGATCTTACAATTACCTTCATCATCAGAACAAATATCCCATGACTCATCATACAATGGACTACTATGTGGAGAATCTGACTGACTCACAGTCATCTTCAAACTCTTCTTCCTCATCTAATTAACTCATTGGTTCCTTCCCTCTGCTATTTTTACCAAAACCAAGATTCCTTTTGAATGCAGCCACATCTGATTTACTCATTTGCAGTTCTTCAATGAGAAAACTGTCAGGCGCATCCCAATCATCGTTGTCGTCAACATATTCATCAAGAATTGGTGTAGACTCAGATCTAGAGTTGCTGAACCACTCTAAGATATTGAACAACACAACTTTCTTCAACATCTTTAACAACAACTTCCTTAATGCAATCATAAATAAATTATGCATTTTGTATTAGACCAGTTGCATCCACAGTTTTATGAAAGAACATGCGATCATTGCAATAAATCATAAAATTAATAATGCACATCATGGTTGGCTCTGTCCATGAATCACACATAATAGTGACCCCAAAGCGACCCCAATCTTTCTTGTATTGGTCCATGCAAGTCTGTAGGTCCTCATAGTTCATATTTAGTAATGGCTGATCTATATCTCTTCCCCTTGGAACAACCACTCCTTCCCAAAGCTGCTGAGATAGTTTTATTGCTGCTACAAAATATGGGCAGTCTACTTTCCTTCCAGGAACATCATTGACATGGAACCATTTCGCCCAAGTTTTACCAAGGAACTTAGCTAAGTCAAGTCCAAAAGGAGCAAAAGAAGTTTAGCTGAAACAACTAGACTTGCACCAGCCTGCAGGTGCACCGGACATTGTCCGGTGCCTAGGCTGGCGCGTCGACGAACTCGCTGCTCTCGGGAATTGTTAGGGATGCTGCAGCTAAAATTCACCGGATTGTCCGATGTGCACCAAACTGTCCGGTGATCCAGCAGCGCCCGCTCCAACGATGGGCAGCGAAATCAGCGCGCAATCAACAGGCAACGCGTGGCCAGAGCCAACGGTCACCAGGCCACACCGAACTATCCGATGTGCCAAGGGACCTCGGCTGCAACGGTCGGCTTCGCCAAATAAGGAAGGAGATCACACACTGTTCATCTTGTGAAGAGCAATTAAGTGAAGAAGGTGTCTCCCTCTCTAGTCATAACATCTTGGTTTTGACTTCACTAACATTTCATAAACCAAATTTGTGGTGTTTAGTATTGATTTTTACAGGATCACCTATTCACCCCCTCTAGGTGCTCTTAGTCAGAGAATATGATCAAGTACACAACTTGTCTTTTACTTACGATAACCTTATTGTCTAGATGCTTCCCCAAAAGTTGGTCTTCAAGTTCCTCATGGCCTCGCTTTTATTCGTAGCAATACAGACAAATAAAAAAATAATGGATATGATAACACTACACCAAAATATGAGAACAAACTGCGTAAGAAAATTCTACGCGTCGCTACGAGATCGTAGGTTCGAGAATCACTAAAAATAGAGTTAAGATGGAGAAGATATGAATTTTCTAATGCTTATGAAGTATTTTAGGCTAAATATTATTTTTAGATTCAATTTTATTAATAAATGAATAATTAATGGACTGCGACTACTAATCTCTGGAAATTCACGCTCTAATCTGCAAGAAAAAGGACCCCAATGTATGAATCTTATAATACTCATGGACTGCGGGTTAATTATTAAGTAATTTAGGGGCTCTTAGGAAAGAGTCGCACTGGAAAGGGTTACGTTTCGATCTACTCCATTCGATCTCGAACCCATGGCCCAGATTAGACCAAACATCCCAGTGAACCGGTACACGCCCGAGGTCACAAGATCTGAAACAAACGACCCCGATTTATTATGGTTATATCACATCTCACCCACTAGTAGAAAAGAGCTCATAGCCTGCGGCACCCATAAATTATCACTGGCGGTTTCAGTTATCGCGCGCTAGTAAAAAAACGTGGTGGGCCCGGCTTTGGAACCGCCAGTGGAAACCCATTTCCACTGGCGGTTATCTTAACACAACCGCCAGTGGAAATAGGGTATTTCCACTGGCGGTTGGTGTAACATAACCGCCAGTGGAAACCAATTTCCACTGGCGGTTGGTGTAACAGAACCGCCAGTGAAAATACCCTATTTCCACTGGCGGTTGTGTTAAGATAACCGCCAGTGGAAATTGGTTTCCACTGGCGGTTTTTCAAGCCAACCGCCAGTGAACTGTCTGTTATAAATAGCCCTATTCTTCCCCCCGACAGTGAACTGTATGCTCGCAGCCAGCTTCCATTGGAGGCGATTTTGGAGGTCCAGATTTCACAAAAATATAAGGGGGGAGGTTTTGGTCTTCATTTCTTGGAAGAAGGTGGATAAGAAAGGTTGGTTTATGTTTCTTTGTCAATTTTTGTTCATTCTTGCTCAATTTTAGCCACATTTTGGATCTAGGGTTTTACATGTGAGAGAGAAGAGTATAGCTAGGTAATTTTCTCTATTTCCTCAAATGAGGTTGCTTAAGATGGTTAGTTTTTGTCTATTCCCTCTCCTTTTTCATGTTTAGTTCTCATAAGTTTATCCATAACACATATTTAGTTGCTTTATGAATGGTGAATGTGTTGTATGGAAGGTTGGTTTAATTATGTTTCAATTGTTAGTTATTGTTTATTTTTGCTCAATTTTAACTACATTTTGAAATTAGGCTTTCACCATGTGTTAGAGATAGGTTTGGGTATTAAATTTTTTTGTTTATTAGTTGCTAGGAAAGTTTGGCTTATGTTTCTTTTGCCAAATTTTGTTCGTTTTTCCTCCATTTTAGCCACATTTGGATATAGGGTTTCACCATGTGTTAGAGATAAAGTAGTCTAACTACTTTTATTGGAAGAGATAAAGTAGTCTAACTACAAACCGAAGCCAATGCGCTCGGAGCAGGTCCATCACTTACCGTCCGTGCGGATGCAGCACTTTGCACATCCAGAATGCCCGTTCTTGCACTGATTTTACACAGAGCAGAGCATCATGCTGGAGCCTACCGATCAATATGTATTGTATATATACATGCATGGTAATCTGACTTGCCATGAAAACTTCGGACTGGAAGGGTAGGCAGCAGATGTCGCACTCCAGCGCGTCCTTCTCCATGGATAGTGTCACAGTCGCCTGTTCCTCATCCTCCAACCCCGCCTCTTCCTCATCCTCCACCACCACCTTGGCTTTCTTTGGAGTGCCGCCGTAGAGAAGCCCGCCTCTTCCTCATCCTCCATAGAGAAGCCGTGGTCTTTTTCCCGGTCATGGTTTATCACCAGATCTGATACTTGTGAAAGAACTTCACACCAATGGTTATGAGAGACGCGAAGCCAAGAGACGACGTAGTATTTAAACACTGCAAAAACGGGCATTCTAGTGACAGAGGAGGGAGAGAGAGGGAAGAGAGAGGAGGGAGAGAGGAGAGACAGAGGAGAGAGAGATAGAGGAGAGAGAGGAGAGAGAGAGGAGAGAGAGAGGAGAGAGAGAGAGGAGAGAGAGAGAGGAGAGAGAGAGAGGGTTTCACATTTTAGCCACATTTTTGGATATAGGGTTTCACCATGTGTTTTATGTTACTTTTTTTACAGGTGATGATGGAGAGGATATCCTGGATGTATACCTTATCAAGGCTAGATCCATCATACATATCTGAGGTCCATAAGTTTATTGTTGTCGCTAAGAACCATGCTTGGAGAACAAAGACAAAGCACATATATTGTCCATGCATGGACTGCAAAAATGTTGTTGTATTTGATGACACAGAACAAATCATATCTCATCTGGTATGCCGAGGATTTGTGAAGGATTACATAATTTGGACAAAGCATGGAGAGGGTAGCTCTTCGCCTTATACAGCTGGAAACCCTGCGAACATCGACGACAGCTTTCAGTTCATTCATGAGACACAACAACCTCTTCCACAGAGCGAACATGTAGTGCCAAATGTTACTGATCATGGTTACGTCGGAGGAAATGAACGTGAAAGAACCCATGTTCTGCCAAATGTTATGGACGAGGAAGATGCAGAGTTGTTAGAGGCAATGTTGCGTCGTCATACAGATCCATCGATGTTCTTCATGAAAGGTATGGAGTCCCTGAAGAAGGCAGCAGAAGAGCCTTTGTACGACGAGTCTAAGGGCTGTACCAAAGAGTTCACGACGCTCCGGTCTGTGTTAAAGTTGTTGATGTTAAAAGCTAGATATGGTCTGTCTGATGCTGGCTTCGATGCGTTCTTGAGTATTGTCGCAGACATGCTTCCAAAGGAGAACAAAGTGCCTGCTAACACGTACTATGCAAAGAAACTAATCAGTCCACTCACTATGGGCGTGGAGAAGATCCACGCGTGTAGAAATCACTGTATCCTTTATCGAGGTGATGATTATAAAGACTTGGAGAGCTGCCCAAAGTGTGGTGCAAGTAGGTACAAGACGAATAAAGACTATCGAGAGGAAGAGTGTGTTGCATCTGTGTCTAAAGGGAAGAAGCGAAAGAAAGCCAAAAAGAAGACTTCAAAATCCACGAGCAAAGAAAAAGAAGAAGTAGACTATTATGCGCTCAAAAAGATTCCTGCTTTGGTGATGTGGTACCTCCCCGTCGTCGATCGATTGAGGTGTTTGTTCGCTAACCCTGAGGATGCCAAACTTATGAGCTGGCATGCTTCTGATGAGCACAAAAATGATGGGAAGCTTCGACATCCAGCCGATGGGAAGCAGTGGCAAGATTTCAATGAGAACCACCGAGACTTTGCCGATGAACCAAGAAATGTTAGGTTCGCACTGAGTACTGATGGAATGAATCCATTTGCTGAAAGGAGCAGCAAGCATAGCACATGGCCAGTGATCCTCACCATATACAACCTTCCTTCATGGTTGATGCAGAAACGGAAGTACATTTTGCTAACCATGCTTATTTCTGGACCTACACAACCTGGAGTTGATATGGATGTATTTTTAGAGCCCTTAATGGAGGATATGAAAATATTGTGGGTAACGGGTGTTCAAATGTTGGATGAGTATCGTAAAGATTCATTCACGCTAAGAGCAATTATTTTTGTTACGATCAACGATTACCCTGCACTCTTCACATTATCAGGCCAGTTTAAGGGAAAGGTTGGATGCACAGTATGCATTGATGAAACTACTTACGTGTCCCTTACTGCATCTAAGAAGATAGTGTACATGAGGCACAGACGCTTTTTATTGGAAGGACACAGGTACTGCATGCGAAAGATGGATAAGTACTTTGACAATAATGGTGAACTACATTCTACTGCTCCATCGGGTAACAATAAAGGTCATAGAGTTTTTGAAATAGTCAAGAATATCAAGTTTGTTTTCGGGAAGAAGACAAAAGACGGAAAAACAAGGAAAGATGTCAAACCAGCTCCGGGGGCTATATTCAAGAAAAAGTCTATTTTCTTCGAGTACTTGCCTTACTGGAAAGAGTTAGATGTGCGGCATGCGATCGATGGTATGCACGTTCAGAAGAACGTGTATGAAAGCATAATTGGCACCTTGCTAGACATAAAGGGCAAAACAAAAGAAGGGCTCAATTCACGCATGGACTTGGTAAATTTAGGCATAAAAAAGGAACTACATCATGTTCTTCAAGAAAATGGGAAGTATCATCTCCCAGCAGCAAGCTACAATCTCAATGTAGATGAGAAACATGCGATGTGTGTTTGGCTTAAGAATTTGAAAGTCCCATCCGGATTCTGCTCTAGCATACGAAGTATTGTGTCAATGAAAGACCTGATAGTCACCAACTACAACTCACATGATTGTCATGTCATGCTGACTACATTCCTACCTATTGCCATCAGGGCTATAAATCCTTTGTTTTTAAAGATGGCAATCACACGGTTGTGCTACTTTTTCAACAGAATTTCACAAAAGGTAATTGACCGTGATGAGTTGGCATCTCTTCAGGAATTCGCAGTGGAGACAATAGCACAGTTTGAGATGTGTTTCCCTCCATCGTTCTTTGATATTATGGTACACCTTGTGGTGCACTTGGTGCCACAAATAGAGGCATTGGGTCCTATGTACTTACATGAAATGTGGACGTACAAGCATTTCATGTCAATACTGAATGGCTATGTATCAACCCGTGCTCGTCCCGAGGCATCCATGATAGAGGGGTACTGTACTGAAGAGGCCATTGAGTCCGGAGGTCCATTCTGCAATAATATCCTAAAAGATCAGGTTGCAATAGGTCTGCCTCCGTCACGACACGAGGGTAGATTGTATGGAAGCGGGAGGATGGGACGGAAATCTTTCATTCCACCAGATTACAATACAGTACTTGAGGCACATCACAGCATCCTACATCAGCTAGCGATAATAGAGCCATTTATCCAACAACACATCAATGAGCTTCACGAGCAAAATCCTGGGCATACGGCTAATTGGGTAATGAAGCAACATAAGCAGCGGTTCAACACATGGCTAATGGTGAAGGACATTCCACGTGGAGAAACAATAGAAGAAAAAACCATCAAGGGGTTGGCATCTGGACCTTCACGCCAGGTCACAACATGGCAAACCTATGACATTAGTGGATTCACATTTTGTACAAAGTCCAAGGACAAAAAGAGCATGTCACAAAACAGTGGTGTTCGATGCGAGGCCATAGATGATGAAACTGGTGAGATTATTACATATTTTGGCTTTATTGAGGACATATGGGAACTAGACTATGGTACATTTCAGATCTCGATTTTCCGATGTCAATGGGTTGAAGACAAACATGTCACGGTAGACAACTATGGGGTCAGAGTTCTTGATCTAAGTAAGGTAGGTTACAAAGATGACCCATGGATCCTTGCTAATCGTGCTGCACAGGTCTTCTATGCTGAACAGATCATTTCTAACAATGAGAAGAAAAGCACCGACAAACCGAAGCATGTAGTTTTTCCTGGAAAACAACAAGCTATAGGAGTTGATGGTGTATCTGATTTAGAGGATTTTAACCAGTTCAACGACATGTCTCTTTTCATAGACCATCCAACCAAGATAAGGAACGTTGAGCGAAGCATCCCACGCAATTCGATGCCCTGGGTACGCCACAATGGACAAGGCAGAACAATAGCTCCCTAGATTATATAGTTGTAATGTAATTGATTATTGTTAGGACATGTCATGTAATTGATTATTGTTAGCGACAAACCGAAGTTGTAATTTTACACGACTTTCTAGAGAGGAGAGGGAGAGGGAGAGAGAGCTATTGATGCCAATGCGCTCGGAGCAGGTCCAGCACTTACCGTCCGTGCGGATGCAGCACTTTGCACATCCAGAATGCCCGTTCTTGCACTGATTTTACACAGAGCAGAGCATCATGCTGGAGCCTACCGATCAATATGTACTGTATATATACATGCATGGTAATCTGACTTGCCATGAAAACTTCAGACTGGATGTCGCACTCCAGCCAATGGTGATGAGAGACACGAAGCCAGGAGACGACGTAGTATTTAAACAATGCAAGAACGGGCATTCTAGTGACAGAGGAGGGAGAGAGAGAGGGAAGAGAGAGGAGGGAGAGAGGAGAGAGAGGAGAGAGAGGAGAGAGAGAGATAGAGGAGAGAGAGAGAGAGAGGAGAGAGAGCGAGGAGAGAGAGAGAGAGGAGAGAGAGAGGAGAGAGAGAGAGGGAGAGGGAGAGGGGAGAGAGAGGAGCTAGGGAGAGGAGAGAGAGGAGAGAGAGAGAGGAGAGAGAGAGAGAGGAGAGAGAGAGGAGAGAGAGAGAGAGGGAGAGGGGAGAGAGAGGAGCTAGGGAGAGGAGAGAGAGGAGAGAGAGAGAGAGGAGAGATAGAGGAGAGAGAGAGGAGAGAGAGAGGAGAGAGAGAGAGGGGAGAGAGAGAAGTAATATATAAATATATATATTATGTATACTAAATATATATATTTATATATTTAATATGTATAAAAATATATATATAATTAATGTATGAATATACAATAAAAAATAATATACTAAAAACATTACTACTGGCGGTTCACAACGAAAACCGCCAGTATAAATGATTTCTACTGGCGGTTGTCGATGAAAACCGCCTGTAGAAATGGCCTCCACAGTTTGTGGACGGCATTTCTACTGGCGGTTCTCTATGACAACCGCCAGTAGAAATGATTTCTACTGGCGGTTGTCATTGTCAACCGCCAGTAGAAATATCTCCTATATAAAGGAGCACGCGCGGGGCCGAAAAAATTCGCTAAGTCTCTGGCGCCTGTCTTTCCATCTTCCCGCCGTCAGGCTGCCAAAATTTTCGCCCGCCGATTTTCTCCGCCGTGCGCCGCCGTTGTTCACGCCGTCGTCCACGCCGTCGTCCCCGCGCCATAGGTAAGTTCTTCTCTCTCTCTCTCTCCCTTTTCTTCGACTATGATCGCTCGCTCGGGCTAGCTCGCGGGCATGCGCGCCGCCGCCGCCGCCGTCGTGCAAACGCCGCCGCCGTGCACGCGCCGCGGCTAAACCCTAAGCGGAAGAGTGAGAGGGAAGAGAGAGGAGGAAGAGGGAAGAGAGGGAGACCCTACGCGCGTTCTGCAGAGAGTGAGAGAGAGGGAGAGAAGATAGAGGAGGGAGAGGGAAGAGAGAGGAGAGGACCTCTCCCTCCTCTCTCTTCTCTCTCTCTCCCTCCCTCTCCACTCTCTTTCCTCTCTCTTCTCTTTCCCTCTCTCTCCGGAGAGAGAGGGAAAGAGAAGAGAGAGGAAAGAGAGTGGAGAGGGAGGGAGAGAGAGAAGAGAGAGGAGGGAGAGGGAGTGTATATATAGGAAAGAGAGTGGAGGGGGAGAGAGAAAGGAGAGAGGGGGAAAGGGAAGAGAGAGGAAAGAGAGGGAGAGGGAGGGAGGGAAGAGAGAGGAAAGGAAGGGAGATTAGAGAGAGAGAGGATAGAGCAACGGAAAGCATGTTTTTTTCCATCGTATTCCATTGTAAACAACATATTCTATTGTATTATATTGTAAACAACATATTGTAAAATGTAGACTAGATTCACTAGCAAACAACGTATTCCTTCATGGTTTCGATTAAGAGCAACTCATCAGAACCCCAATTGACCAGAGCGAGTTCTCATCACCTCTCTCCCTCTCTATACGTTCTATACGACTCCTCCTCTCTCCCTCTCTCTCTCTATACGTTCTATACGACTCTCCATCTCCCTCTCTCCCTCTCTATACGTCCTATACGACTCCTCCTCTCTCCCTCTCTCTCTATACGTTCTATACGACTCCTCCTCTCTCCCTCTCTCTCTCTCTCTATACGTTCTATACGACTCTATACGTCCTATACGACTCCTCCTCTCTCCCTCTCTCTCTATACGTTCTATACGACTCTCCATCTCCCTCTCTCCCTCTCTATACGTCCTATACGACTCCTCCTCTCTCCCTCTCTCTCTCTCTATACGTTCTATACAACTCTCCATCTCCCTCTCTCCCTCTCTCTCTCTATATGTTCTATACAACTCTCCATCTCCCTCTCTCCCTCTCTATACGTCCTATACGACTCCTCCTCGATAAGGGTTAGGGTATTTGTTAATACGAATTTAATTATTGCTTATGTTAATATGTAGCTCAATGAGTTCTCCAACCAAGGACCAAGGATTAGGGCCCGACCACATGGACAAGAGTGTTGCTCAAGAAGAATCCAGCAGTGAAGGATATGAAACGCCTAGCGACCCTTTTCCTACCACTAGGATAGATAGGGCCGCTGCGCGTGAGTTGCAACGTGACCCTACTTATGATCCACAAGAACATGAGGTAAATTACACATCCTTAATTTCGTGTGTGTACACCTAATTAATTAGCTGATTTCACAATGTCTATTACACATGCATGATTCTCTTGTGCATTTATTACATGAATAGGAGGTCTTGTCTGAATTTCGTGCGATGCTCGAAAAAGCTGCGGCACAATACCAAGACGCACCGGAACCGATCCAAGGCGCACCAGAACCGACCCAAGGCGCACCGGAATCGACCGAGACAACCACCGAGAGGTCAAGGAAAAGGAAGCAGAGCGATCGGAACAGAGGTGACAGGGGGCTAAACAAGTTTCCTGACAAGACATATAAAATCACAGACGTGAGCCCGAATGGTCAGCCCCTAGCTCCAGAAGAGGCACTGCCTAAGTTTCGGAATGCACTTGGGTTCTTAGTTAGAGATAATCTTGACATCACAATCCGACAGTGGAGAGATGTATCAGATGATGTCAAGAATCAAATGTGGAATAAGCTAGTAACGAGGTTCGTTTTGCCTGGGGGTTCAGAAGAACTCGTGAAAAAATACACGATGAAGCAGTTTGCAATAAATTTCCGAAACTGGAGGTCTGAGATGAATACAAAGTTTGCAAAGAAAGGCCTAGACCCAACGAAAAAATATAAAATCTCAGCAGGTCAGTGGGCAGTATTTCTAGAGCAGAGGAGCAGCCCTGATTTCATATCGCTAAGTGAGGCAAATTCAGAACTGTCTAAGAAGAACAAATACCGCCACCACCTTGGCACAGGTGGTTACAAGCGTCAGGTTCCTAAATGGAGACAAGAAGACGCCGAGAAGAAGGCTGCAGGGTTGCCGACGCTGTCCGAGCAACTCGGTGAAAGGACAACTAATTGGATCCGTGCTAGAAAACCAAGGGAAACTGAGTCTGGTGTATCTTTTGATGATCCCACTGTCGAAGAAGCGGCAAAAAACATATATGCAATTGTAGCTAAGCAGAGCGAAGGAACATTTAAGCCGCAAAGGGAGAAAGACATTCTAACGGCTGGTCTCGGTAACCCTGAGCATCCTTGTCGTGTACGAGGAATATCATCTAAGGAAGGATGGAAGGAAGGATTCGGACCACAATGGGAAGGTCTGTACAAGAAACGTGATCGATACAAGGAAGAGATGGCAAATTATTTTAAGGAGGAGGCCATGAAAGAGTTCAAAGGCCTGATGTCTGAAATGCTATCAAATCCTCCTCCAGAATTGATGCAGCAATTGGCGATGGCGAGTGCGATGTCTGTTCAACAGATGACCACTCCACAGATGCAAATAATTCCAGCAGCTCAAACGCCGGCTGCCACTGAGGGTACGACCATCCCAAGCTCTGTCGCGTCAACGGGAAATAAGGTCCGCTATCCAGTTGATGACATCACAAGGCCTGTGGCATGCACACTAGTTATAAGATATGGTATTAACAATCAGCGTACAAGGAAAGTAGCCACAGGCCTTGCGATCCCAGGACGCAAGTTCCATGGAAACGACATTCCAGAAGAATATTGCAGGGTAGAAGTGACGACAGTCGTCCAAGGATACGAGGACGACATGCTAGACATCCCTGGGCCCGAAGGTATCGAGACACTTGGACAAGCTATCAAGAATTTTATCCTTTGGCCTCGAAGGGATGTCGAATTGGTTGATTGGTCGAATTCGTCGCAGGCCCAACCGTCTCCGCCTTCTCAAATTGCTGTTCCTATTGTACATCCATCGTCACCTCCTCAAACTTCACATGCTGCTCCTCATCCTCTTTCTGACCCTCCTTCTCCTCATCCTCATGGTGGCCCACCGTCTCCGCCACATACATTGCCCTTCAGGGATCCACCTTCTCCACAGCCATCTCCACGACCATCAAAGAAATCTAAAGTTTCTATACCAAAAGTAGTGTCCCCGTATGATAAGAAAAAGAAGAGTAAATCCACTGCTGTCACTGTTCGTTTTTTGAAAGGGATTGGACGGAGCCTCACGTCAGACAATGTTGATTTGGCCGATCTCGAGGAGTCCTCAAAAAAGGCCGAGGCAATGGCCGCAAAGATAAAGAAGCCAACTAAGGCAGATTATAAAAATGTGCCTAAAAAATGTGTCGGGCAGACCACTACTCACTTTTGAGAAACTAAGGAAGGTCCCGGCTAATATTAAAAGGTTACATGATTGGTACATGCGGGCATCTTCAGTTGGCATCGACACCATCAATGTTAATATACCAGCCCATGCTTTTATTGGTTCAAATCAAAAGGCTGTTGTTACATTCGAGGACATGTGGTTAATGATGAACCTTCAGAGACTCGACGTGCAACTTGTAACCATATTTGCATTGTAAGTGTCACTCATACTCCACATATATGTGTTATTATTAGTGAGTTGTATAAATTTTCAATATCTGACATGCACGTGTGCATTGCAGAATGCAACATGATCAGCAGGAGATCCTTTATGGTACCAATCCCAATGCTAGTGCCAGTAAAAGGGTTGGGTATCTCAACCCAATAAAGATATGCGAGGATAACCACACTTTTAGAATCGGAAAAGGCAACGAAGCATTACAGGGGCTAACAGACGAAGAAATTGAGGTGCGTATCCAGGATCTGAAGAAGGATTTTGAAGCAAGATACGCCACCTACATAGGACACGCAATGCTTCAATTTGAAGACAGAGAATCCATAGTGGCCCCGTACAACTTTAAGTAAGTGTGATTTTGCATAAATAAAATTAATAATTTCAATACACATGTATCACAAGTTTGATTCGTACAGGGACCACTGGATATGCTTCTTCATTTATCCTAAGGTTGGAAAGGTGCTGGTGCTCGACTCCTTGCACACCGAGCCTTCGACCTATTCAAAATTCCTCGGCATCTTAGAGCTGTAAGCCTTTTCTATGCATGCATACTTATATCGATGAGAATTGTAGAATAACATGGTGATTCTATTTGAGATCACAGGGCATTTAGGTTTTATAAGCTACGAGGTGGAAAGTACGACACGTCCAAAAAAGGCGTGCCACTAGACATCCATTATAACTGGCCGGTAAGTATGTGAATTTATGAATACATATCATACATATACGTACATAGGACAATGTTGCAACTAAATAACCAATCTTCCGTTATGTAGTGCCACAAGCAACCACCCGGATCGGTCCTATGTGGGTTCTACGTGTGCGAGTTCATGAGAATGAACGGACGATACATCACGAACCCTGATAATGTATTATTAGTAATAGTCACGTATGTATTTATGTGATTTAAGATGCAAATGTGTTATTATTGAGTATAAATAGATAATGTTTATAAATTTTCTTTACAGCAATTTCAAAAAGGAAGCCCGAAGAACTTGACTGAAGGTGCATTGTATGGCATAGTTGAGGACCTGTGCACATTCATATTGAAAGAGGTCATTCCCGCAGAAGGGAAATATCACGATGCTTCCGGAACATTAGCTTTGCCAGAGTTTAGAATAGTAACAGAAATTAGTAGACTATCTCTTAGCCGAGATAGTTATTAGAGCTTAAGTGAAAACTTTGATGTATATAATGTGTGATGCATACATGGTTGTAAACAAGACTTTGATGTATATAAATGTATGATAGAATTTAATTCCATGTTGCTTTTAATATCAATACTACATGTTTATCAATATCAATATATATATATATATATATATGTTGTGTGTGTGTAAATATATATAAATTTCAGTACTGATTGAAAATTTAAAAAAGACGGAAAAACTTTCCACTGGCGGCTAAATAAAACAAACCGCCAGTGGAAAATGCTATTTTCACTGGCGGTTTTCTTTATAAAACCGCCAGTGGAAATAGCATTTCCACTGGCGGTTGCTTAAGAAAACCGCCAGTAAAAATAGCATTTCCACTGGCGGTTCTAGAATAACCGCCCGATTTCCACTGGCCCCTAGCACTGGCGGCACTGAAAAGCGTCAGTGAAAACGTCTCTAGAACCGCCACTATAGAGACTGTGTGTACTAGTGACCGTCTGATCTCACGTCCACGGCCCAGATCCGATCATCGAAGAGGTACGCTAGATTTTAATCTCAGCCCCTCCGCAACCGAATCAACGACAGAGCGCCATCGCCCCCCTCACGGGCTGGGAGCGGCGACACATGAGTCCGCACGGTGGCAGGGCTCGCCGGAGCTAACCCATCTGGTGACCCGATGCTCGATTATCCACGTAGCCTACTCCTACACAAAGCTAGAGGCCTATTGAATGCCATGGGAGTAACTTACCCGGATCCAAGGTTGTGATGAAGTCTGACCACAACACCCAGTGACCCACCGTGACGTTCATACACCGGCAAGGAATTACCGGTCCCCTAGCTTTCGCGCTTACCCACCAATACCGTGAACACCTTCCACATGCTCCCGCGATCACACCAGACCGCCCACTTCGCCCGGATTGATGACATAGACGGGGATCACTGACGGTAGCTCCCCTCCATACCCCCGCTCTCTCTACGCTTGGCGGGGAGGTGTGCTCTCGGTTCCCCTCAACTTTGCGACGAAGTATAGATGAGGGGGCTCGATATATATAGTCATGGAGAGGTCGAAGTATGGATGGATTTAGCTCCAAACCAAATTACGTGCACGCAAAGTTTGGTCACCGCGCATCTAGGCATCTAGCGAACGGAGAAGGGCGCCTGATGTTTGCTGGGTGAGGCGCTGGCTACGACTGAGTGATCGACCTAGTGGGCCCGCACTTCAGTGCAAGGGGGTTAGCTGGGCTGGCTGGGTTTACATCCTGGGCTGAGGGAGGGAATTGGCTGGAGTGAGGGAGACCTGTTTGGTGAGGTTTCCATTTTTTCTTTTGTTTTCCTATTTTCAAATTCCAAATTAATTCAAGATCATATTTGGTTTTAAGTTTCAAACTCTAATTTAAATGCACTATCAAAATTTCGGCATGGATGCAAAGTTTAGTTTTATTTATTTATTACCTTAGCTAAGCAAAGACTTTTAAATATGCAAAGCACACAAAAAATAGTTACATTAAGAATGATAAATCATATAGTATAAGTTTTCTTAAAATATGTTTTTATCTTTAAATATATAGTTAAAAGGGAATGGCCAAATTCATATAGGGTTTCTTTCATTTAGTCTCTTGTTTAGAAAACATATTTATTCCATGAAATGCAACCCTAAAGGTAAAAAAAATCCTTATTAAAAGATATTTTAATGCAAAAACTTTTGAAGAATTCTACCAAATCTCATGATAAGATTTTGAGTTGTTACAAGGGGAAAAGGATACATGTGAAACTGATCTGTGAGAGAAAACCAACGTGGTAACTGCCAATTAGCAAGATGCATGTTCTGTTCCTACACATGGCATTGTTCGTGTAGTATAGGTCATCTGCTCTGCCTGTCGGTATGTGAATGGCCGAGAGATCCAGGCCCTGATGCTAAAATGGCCGAGATTCGCAAATATGGACTCTCAATTTTATATACCCTTTTATATCTAATATCTATTTGCTATTAAGCATATAAGAAATTGAAGATTTGAGGGAGCTAAAATAGGCCTGTATTTGGCCGCCTCATCTGATTAGTACAATCCTCCCGACTCTCATCCTACTTCTCAGATCAATCTTCGCATCTATTAACAACCATAAAGATCCAACGGCCATGACCATGTCGTCCATTATCTAACTAACAGGACCATGTCGCAGTGTATTAGCTGTTGTTTGCATGTGTATAAATATTACACTTGAGATCAATACAAAATACTGTTGATCCAATCACTCTTACAACATCTACCTGATCGGTCCCATTTTTTTGACGCCGTCCGACCCAGTTTGTCCTGATGCCTCATTCCCAACACCACCCACGGCCACCTCCCTCCCCGACGTGTGACATCACCCCTTTCCTAGTGACGATCTTGTCCTGCTCGTCATCATCGTGACATCGGCTCGCTCGGCATGTCTGATCTCACTCATTACGACGACGCGACCTGTCACCGACGTCCAGCGAGCTTAATGAACGAGCGAGTCCTTACTCTCAAATGGAGACATCGGCTGACCCTGCCCCTTTTATGGCGTCCCTGTCCTTCAATGAGTTCGACATTCGACAATGTACACATGACTTCGATTCGATCAGCAAGAATTTAGAGATGTTTGCTTCTTTTGTATATTTTGTCTTCTTTGTTGAACTTATATCACGTATTGATAATTAAGAAACTTGAATGTAACACTAGTTTTTACGTTCTTGCTTTATTTTGTCATATATATATAGTCTCCTTGATCACCCATAAATTCTCGTCCTGCGTAGTTACTGCCTTACTGGTGTACGGCGAGGTTGTAGTACAACCCAGTGCCCGGAGGAGGACGAACCGCACATATATGATGAGCGCCAAGGAGTTGCCGCCCACCTTGTCGGTGCCGAAGTGTTGCAGATAATGAGCAACATGGCCACCGAGATCTACACCACCTCGGCTGCAGCGCGCAAAAACGAAAACAGAAGCCACTTGAGAGGTTAGCCAGTCAGCCATCTAGTGCCCTGAAGGCTGAAGAAGCCGATCGACTCACAGTGCGAGCCGTTTTTACTGATGGATGCCTGAATGTTTTGGCTCACGTTGGGCGCTTTCTCCCTGATCCCACTACTCACGGCCGAGAGCACTGCAAGAATACTTAGAACGACAGATTAGACTACCCATTCACATATTCAAACTTCAATTCTACAAGTGCAGAACAATGTTTTAAGTAACCATGCATATAGGTAAACTGCTACACGGTATTAGCGTACACTGTTCAAATCCACAAATTGATGCATGAACCGGCCGGGAATACTTATCCGTACCAGAGATTGCTGGCGTCAAGGTTCCGTCGCCCAGAGGATGGACAGCGCCGGCACGGGCTTGCAGCCATACACGGCCGAGACCCAAACTCATCAAGGCCGAAGCTCAACTAATACACCACCTGCAGACCTGCTACACATCGTTCCCAAATATAACACGCACGCGATGCTCACTTGTTGTCTGCTAGTACGATGGAGCTAGTTTGATGACGCTGCGTTCGCAAGAGTTCATGTGGGCCGGACAGCTGCCCAGCGTCCGTCTTCCCGCGTCCAGCTAGCTACTTGGGCTTCTCGTTATTTCAGTCTTTCAGATAAGAAGCTTGTTCAGCCCTAGTAGCTAGCATAGTTCACTATCCGCCTGATTGGTTGCCGGCAGCCTATGCGGATGGCTTGCACAGATCTGCACCGGTTGAGACGCTCATATTTGGCTTCTTCACGCATGCACGCTAATGAGTGTAAAAAAAGCCTTGCCTGCAGCCGTGTTTACAGGTACTGTTGTGCAGCCAACCAATCAAAAACACAAACACAGTCAACGCATGCGAGAACCCTAGGCGCTAGAGGCTGGGTAACCATTCACGCGGTATATGGGGGTCCAAACATAGTGCAATAGTAGCCCGTATTCTTATACAATATAAGATAGTGTTTGGTTGAGGAGCTAAGTAGAATGGAGTCGTTCCATTCCTGATTCTAGGAACGGAGCCGCTCTGTTCTGTGTTTGGTAATCTGGAACAGAGCGGTTCTGTTTTTTGTTTGGTTGCAGAGTAAACGGAACAGAGCGTGACTGTGAGAGCGAGATTGGAACGGAGCGGCTCCGTCCCATTGATTTTTTGGAGCGGAATGGTTCCGGATCTGAGGAGAATATTCCCTAATTGGAGCCATTCCGTTCTAGTTACTTTGTAACCAAACAACAACAAAACTGGGACAGAACGGTTCCGTTCTACTTGGCTCTTCAACCAAACACTACCTAAATGTCAACTCATGTACGTGTAATGGTTTGTTAGTTTGCTTTAAAAGGTCTCCGGAGCGGGAGCACAAAAAAAATGCAAGGTGAGTTTGTGTATTTAGGAAGTGTTTGGTTTTTAGGGACTAATTTTTAATCCCTTTGTTTTATTCTATTTTAGTTTCTAAATTAACAAATACGTAAACTAAAACTCTATTTTAGTTTCCACATTTAGCAATTTAGAAATTAAAATGGAATAAAATATAGAGACTAAATATTAGTCTAGAAACCAAACATCCTCTTAATTAGTTGTGCGCATATTTTGAGAAAAGACCTATGCATGCAGATCAAGAAGAACTTACCAAGATTAAACTAGCTAGATCGCACGACACATGGACCACAAGCATGCCATAGAGAGGCATAGACACCTCGAAAAAATAGACTATTAATTGGTACAGTATATTACAGACACCAGAACAGCATAACAACATGCAGGCTCACCAGTTGATGAACCAGCTAGCACAGCGCATAGCCAGAAAGGCATAAATCTATCAAGAAATAATAAATCGTTGTTCGCAGTCGCGCACACATACGATCGACACTAGTAGAAAAGAGCTCAAAGCCTGCGGCACCCATAAATTATCACTGGCGGTTTCAGTTATCACGCGCCAGTAAAAAAAACAAGGTGGACCCGACTTAGGAACCGCCAGTGGAAACGCATTTTCACTGGCGGTTCTGTTACACCAACCGCCAGTGGAAATAGGGTATTTCCACTGGCGGTTGGTGTAACAGAACCGCCAGTGGAAACCTATTTCCACTGGCGGTTGGTGTAACAGAACCGCCAGTGTAAAGACCCTATTTACACTGGCGGTTGTGTTAAGATAACCGCCAGTGGAAATAGGTTTCCACTGGCGGTTTTTTAAACCAACCGCCAGTGAACTGTCTGTTATAAAATACCCATCTTCCCCGCGACAGTGAACTGTATGCTCGCAGCCAGCTTCCATTGGAGGCGATTTTGGAGGTCCAGATTTCACAAAAATATAAGGGGGGAGGTTTTGGTCTTCATTTCTTGGAAGAAGGTGGATAAGAAAGGTTGGTTTATGTTTCTTTGTCAATTTTTGTTCATTCTTGCTCAATTTTAGCCACATTTTGGATCTAGGGTTTCACATGTGAGAGAGAAGAGTATAGATAGGTAATTTTCTCTATTTTCTCAAATGAGGTTGCATAAGATGGTTAGTTTTTGTCTATTCCCTCTCTTTTTCATGTTTAGTTGCTTAATGAATGGTGAATGTGTTGTATGGAAGATTAGTTTAATTATGTTTCAATTGTTAGTTATTGTTTATTTTTGCTCAATTTTAACTACATTTTGAAACTAGGCTTTCACCATATGTTAAAGATAGGTTTGGGTATTAATTTTTTTTGTTTATTAGTTGCTAGGAAAGTTTGGCTTATGTTTCTTTTGCCAAATTTTGTTTATTTTTCCTCCATTTTAGCCACATTTTGGATATAGGGTTTCACCATGTGTTAGAGATAAAGTAGTTTAACTACTTTTATTGGAAGAGATAAAGTAGTCTAACTACATTTGTATATATACCGATCAATATTTACTGTATATATACATGCATGGTAATCTGACTTGCCATGAAAACTTCGGACTGGAAGGGTAGGCAGCAGATGTCGCACTCCAACGCGTCCTTCTCCATGGATAGTGTCACAGTCGCCTCTTCCTCATCCTCCAACCCCGACTCTTCCTCATCCTCCATGTGCAGCATGTAATTTTACACGACTTTCTAGAGAGGAGAGGGAGAGGGAGAGAGAGCTATTGTTGCCAATGCGCTCGGAGCAGGTGCAGCACTTACCGTCCGTGCGGATGCAGCACTTTGCACATCCAGAATGCCCGTTCTTGCACTGATTTTACACAGGGCAGAACATCATGCTGGAGTCTACCGATCAATATGTACTGTATATATACATGCATGGTAATCTGACTTTTTAGCAGATGTCGCACTCCAACGCGTCCTTCACATTTTAGCCACATTTTTGGATATAGGGTTTCACCATGTGTTTTATGTTACTTTTTTACAGGTGGTGATGGAGAGGACATCCTGGATGTATAACTTATCAAGGCTAGATCCATCATACATATCCGAGGTCCATAGGTTTATTGATGTCGCTACGAACCATGCTTGGAGAACAAAGACAAAACACATATATTGTCCATGCATGGACTGCAAAAATGCTGCTGTATTTAATGACACAGAACAAATCATATCTCATCTGGTATGCCGAGGATTTATGAAGGATTACACAATTTGGACAAAGCATGGAGAGGGTAGCTCTTCGCCTTATACGATTGGAAACCCTGAGAACATCGACGACAGATTTCAGTTCGTTCACGAGACACACCAACCTCTTCCACAGAGCGAACATGTAGTGCAAAATGTTACTGATCATGGTTACGCTGGAGGAAATGAACATGATAGACCTCATGTTCTGCCAAGTGTTATGGATGAGGAAGATGCAGAGTTGCTAGAGGCAATGTTGCGTCGTCATACAGATCAATCGATGTTCTTAATGAAAGGTATGGAGTCCCTAAAGAAGGCAGCAGAAGAGCCTTTGTACGACGAGTCTAAGGGTTGTACCAAAGAGTTCACGACGCTCCGGTCTGTGCTAAAGCTGTTGATGTTAAAAGCTAAATATGGTGTGTCTGATGCTGGCTTCGATGCGTTCTTGAGTATTATCGCAGACATGCTTCCAAAGGAGAACAATGTGCCTGCTAACACGTACTATGCAAAGAAACTAATCAGTCCGCTCACTATGGGTGTGGAGAAGATCCACGCGTGTAGAAATCACTGTATCCTTTATCGAGGTGATGATTATAAAGACTTGGAGAGCTGCCCAAAGTGCGGTGCAAGTAGGTTGTAGGTACAAGACGAATAAAGACTATCGAGAGGACGAAGAGTGTGTTGCATCCGTGTCTAAAGGGAAGAAGCGAAAGAAAGCCCAAAAAAAGACTTCAAAATCCACGAGCAAAGAAAAAGAAGAAGTAGACTATTATGCGCTCAAAAAGATTCCTGCTTTGGTGATGTGGTACCTCCCCGTCGTCGATCGATTGAGGTGTTTGTTCGCTAATCCTGAGGATGCCAGACTTATGAGCTGGCATGCTTCTGATGAGCACAAAAACGATGGGAAGCTTCGACATCCAGCCGATGGGAAGCAGTGGCAAGATTTCAATGACAACCACCGAGACTTTGCCGATGAACCGAGAAATGTTAGGTTCGCACTGAGTACTGATGGAATGAACCCATTTGCTGAGAGGAGCAGCAAGCATAGCACATGGCCGGTGATCCTCACCATATACAACCTTCCTCCATGGTTGATGCAGAAACGGAAGTACATTTTGCTAACCATCCTTATTTCTGGACCTACACAACCTGGAGTTGACATGGATGTATTTTTGGAGCCCTTAATGGAGGATATGAAAATATTGTGGGAAACGGGTGTTCAAATGTTGGATGAGTATCGTAAAGGTTCATTCACGCTGAGAGCAATTCTTTTTGTTACGATCAACGATTACCCTGCTCTCTTCACATTATCAGGCCAGTTTAAGGGAAAGGTTGGTTGCACAGTATGCATTGATGGAACTGCTTACGTATCCCTTGCTGCATCTAGGAAGATAGTTTACATGAGGCACAGACGCTTTTTATTGGAAGGACACAGGTACCGCATGCGAAAGATGGATAAGTACTTCGACAATAATGGTGAACTACATTCTACTGCTCCATCGGGTAACAATAGAGGTCATAGAGTTTTTGAAATAGTCAGGAATATCAAGTTTGTTTTCGGGAAGAAGACAAAAGACGGAAAAACAAGGAAGGATGTCAAACCAGCTTCGGGGGCTATATTCAAGAAGAAGTCTATTTTCTTCGAGTACTTGCCTTACTGGAAAGAGTTAGATGTGCGGCATGCGATCGATGGTATGCACGTTCAGAAGAACGTGTTTGAAAGCATAATGGGCACCTTGCTAGACATAAAGGGCAAAACAAAAGAAGGGCTCAATTCACGCATGGACTTGGTAGATTTAGGCATAAAAAAGGAACTACATCCCGTTCTTCAAGAAAATGGGAAGTACCATCTCCCAGCAGCAAGCTACAATCTCAATGTAGATGAGAAACATGCGATGTGTGTTTGGCTCAAGAATTTGAAAGTCCCATCCGGATTCTGCTCTAGCATACGGAGTATTGTGTCAATGAAAGACCTGACAATCACCAACTACAACTCACATGATTGCCATGTCATGCTGACTACATTCCTACCTATTGCCATCAGGGCTATAAATCCTTTGTTTTTAAAGATGGCAATCACACGGTTGTGCTACTTTTTCAACAGGATTTCACAAAAGGTAATTGGCCGTGATGAGTTGGCATCTCTTCAGGAATTCGCAGTGGAGACAATATCACAGTTTGAGATGTGTTTCCCTCCATCGTTCTTTGATATTATGGTGCACCTTGTGGTGCACTTGGTGCCACAAATAGAGGCATTGGGTCCTATGTACTTGCATGAAATGTGGACGTATGAACGTTTCATGTCAATACTGAATGGCTATGTATCAACCCGTGCTCGTCCCGAGGCATCCATGATAGAGGGGTACTGTACCGAAGAGGCCATTGAGTCCGGAGCTCCATTCTGCAATAGTATCCTAAAAGACCAGGTTGCAATAGGTCTGCCTCCGTCACGACACGAGGGTAGACTGTATGGAAGCGGGAGGATGGGACGGAAATCTTTCATCCCACCGGATTACGATATAGTACTTGAGGCACATCAGAGCATCCTACATCAGCTAACAATAATGGAGCCATTTATCCAACAACACATCAATGAGCTTCGCGAGCAAAATCCTGGGCATACGGATGATTGGGTAATGAAGCAACATAAGCAGCGGTTCAACACATGGCTAATGGTGAAGGACATTCCACGTGGAGAAACAATAGAAGAACAAACCATCAAGGGCTTGGCATCTGGACCATCACGCCAGGTCACAACATGGCAAACCTATGACATTAGTGGATTCACATTTTGTACCAAGTCCAAGGACAAAAAGAGCATGTCACAAAACAGTGGTGTTCGATGCGAAGCCATAGATGATGAAACTGGTGAGATTATTACATATTTTGGCTTTATTGAGGACATATGGGAACTAGACTATGGTACATTTCAGATCTCGGTTTTCCGATGTCAATGGGTTGAAGACAAACATGTCACGGTAGACAACTATGGGGTCAGAGTTCTTGATCTAAGTAAGGTAGGTTACAAAGATGACCCATGGATCCTTGCTAATCGTGCTGCACAGGTCTTCTATGCTGAACATATCATTTCTAACAATGAGAAGAAAAGCACCGACAAACCGAAGCATGTAGTTTTTCCTGGAAAACAACAAGCTATAGGAGTTGATGGTGTATCTGATTTAGAGGATTTTAACCAGTTCAATGACATGTCTCTTTTCATAGACCATCCAACCAAGATAAGGAACGTTGAGCGAAGCATCCCACGCAATTCGATGCCCTGGGTACGCCACGATGGACAAGGCAGAACAATAGCTCCCTAGATTATATAGTTGTCATGTAATTGATTATTGTTAGGACATGTCATGTAATTGATTATTGTTAGCGACAAACCGAAGCATGTAATTTTACACGACTTTCTAGAGAGGAGAGAGAGGAGAGAGAGAGGAGAGAGAGAGGAGAGAGAGAGGAGAGAGAGAGGATAGAGAGGATAGAGAGAGGATAGAGAGAGAGAGGATAGAGAGGAGAGAGAGAGGAGAGAGAGAGGAGAGAGAGAGAGGAGAGAGAGGACAGAGAGAGGAGAGAGAGAGAGGAGAGAGAGAGGAGAGAGAGAGGAGAGAGAGAGGATAGAGAGGAGAGAGAGAGGATAGAGAGAGAGAGGATAGAGAGGAGAGAGAGAGGAGAGAGAGAGGATAGAGAGAGGAGCTAGAGAGAGGAGCTAGAGAGAGGAGCTAGAGAGAGGATAGAGAGAGAGAGGATAGAGAGAGGATAGAGAGAGAGAGAGGAGCTAGGGAGAGGAGAGAGAGGAGAGAGAGGATAGAGAGAGAGGAGCTAGGGAGAGGAGAGAGAGGAGAGAGAGAGGGAGAGGGGAGAGAGAGGGAAGAGAGAGGAGGGAGAGGGAAGAGAGAGGAGAGAGAGGAGAGAGAGGGGAGAGAGAGAGAAGTAATATATAAATATATATATTATGTATACTAAATATATATATTTATATATTTAATATGTACAAAAATTTATATACTTAATGTATGAATATACAATAAAAAATAATATACTAAAAACATTTCTACTGGCGGTTGACAATGAAAACCGCCAGTAGAAATCATTTCTACTGGCGGTTGTCATAGAGAACCGCCAGTAGAAATGGCCTCCACAGTCTGTGGATGGCATTTCTACTGGCGGTTCTCTATGACAACCGCCAGTAGAAATGATTTCTACTGGCGGTTTTCATTGTCAACCGCCAGTAGAAATATCTCCTATATAAAGGAGCGCGCGCGGGGCCGAAATTTCGCTAAGTCTTTTGGCGCCCTGTCTTTTACACTCCCGCCGTCAGGCTGCCGAATTTTCGCCCCGGCGATCTTCCTCCGTGCGCCGCCGTCGTCCACGCCGTCGTCCACGCCGTCGTCCCCGCGCCGTAGGTGAGTTCTTCTCTCTCTCTCTCTCCCTTTCTTCGTTCGCTCGGGCTCGGTCTAGGAGTGAGAGGGAAGAGAGAGGAGGGCGCGCGCCGCCGCCGCCGCCGCGCGCACGCGGGCGCCGCCGCCGTCTCTGCATAGAGTGAGAGAGAGGAGGGGCGCGCCGCCGCCGCCGAGAGGGAGGAAGAGAGAGGAAGGAGAGGGAGAGGGAAGAGAGAGGAGGGAGAGGGAGAGAGATAGAGGGAGGGAGAGGAGGGTGAGAGAGAGAGAGGAGGGAGAGGAGAGAGATAGAGAGAGGGAGAGAGATAGAGGGAGAGGAGAGAGATAGAGGGAGGGAGAGGAGGGTGAGAGAGAGAGAGGAGGGAGAGGAGAGAGATAGAGAGAGGGAGAGAGATAGAGGGAGGGAGAGGAGGGTGAGAGAGAGAGAGAGGAGGGAGAGGAGAGAGATAGAGAGAGGGAGAGAGATAGAGGGAGAGGAGATAGATAGAGGGAGGGAGAGGAGGGTGAGAGAGAGAGAGAGGAGGGAGAGGAGAGAGATAGTTAGAGGAGGGAGAGGAGAGAGAGGAGGGAGACATATGTGTGTTCATATGTGTTCAATATATATATGTGTTCATATGTGTTCAAATGTATGTGTTCAATATATATGTGTGTTCATATGTGTTCAAATGTATGTGTTCAATATATATGTGTGTTCATATGTGTTCAAATGTATGTTTAATATATACATTGTAATTTTATCCGTCACAACTCGATAATATACATATCCGATCCGATCCGAATTCGATCTAAACTCGATAATTTCCGTACGACTCTCCCTCTCTCCCTCTCTATACGTCCTATGCGACTCTCCCTCTCTCCCTCTCCTCGTCCTATACGACTCTCCCTCTCTCCTTCTCTATACGTAACTCGATAATATCCATACGATTCTCCCTCTCTCCCTCTTTATACGTCCTATGCGACTCTCTCCCCGTCCTACACGATACTATACGACTATACGATACTATATGGTTACGGTTTAGGGTTAGGGTTATGGTTAAGGGTTAGGGTTAGGGTTAGGGTTAGGGTTAAGGGTTAGTGTTTAGGGTTAGGGTTAGGGTTAGGGTTAAGGGTTCGGGTTTTGGGTTAAGGGTTAGGGTTAGGGTTAGGGTTAAGGGTTCGGGTTTTGGGTTAAGGGTTCGGGTTTTGGGTTAGGGTTAGGGTTAGGGTTCGGGTTTTGGGTTAAGGGTTCGGGTTTTGGGTTAGGGTTAGGGTTAGGGTTAAGGGTTATAGTTAGGGTTAGGGTTTAGGGTTAAGGGTTCGGGTTTTGGGTTAGGGTTAGGGTTAAGGGTTTTGGGTTAGGGTTAAGGGTTATAGTTAGGGTTAGGGTTAGGGTTAAGGGTTATAGTTAGGGTTAGAGTTTAGGGTTAAGGGTTCGGGTTTTGGGTTAAGGGTTCGGGTTTTGGGTTAGGGTTAGGGTTAAGGGTTTTGGGTTAGGGTTAAGGGTTATAGTTAGGGTTAGGGTTAGGGTTAAGGGTTAGGGTTTAGGGTTATAGTTAGGGTTAGGGTTAGGGTTTAGGGTTAGGGTTTAGGGTTAGGGTTAAGGGTTTAGTGCCTGAGGATGTATTTAATTATACTATTTGTTAATATGAATTTAATTATTGCTTACGTTAATATGTGTTAATATGTATTTATTTATTGCTTATGTATTTGTATATATATAGCTCAATGAGTTCTCCGATCAAGGACAAGAGTGTTGCTCAAGAAAAATCCAGCAGTGAAGGATATGAAACGCCTAGCGACCCTTTTCCTACCACTAGCATAGATAGGGCCGCTCTCCGTGAGTTGCAACGTGACCCTACTTATGATCCACGAGAAGCTGAGGTAAAAGTACGCATCTTTAGCTTCGTATGTGTACCCTACTGATTTCACATGCATGATCTCTTGTGCATTTTATTACATGAATAGGAGGTCATGTCTGAATTTCGTGCGATACTCGAAGAAGCCGTGGCACGAAACGAAGACGTACCGGAGCCGACCCAAGACGCACCGGAACAGACCAAGACAACAACCGAGACGTCAAGGAAAAGGAAGCAGAGCGATCGAAAAAGAGGTGACAGGGGGCTGAACAAGTTTCCCGACAAAACATACAAAATCTCAGACGTGAGCCCGAAAGGTCAGCCCCTTGCTCCAGAAGAGGCACTACCTAAGTTCCGGAATGCACTTGGGTTTTTAGTTAGAGATAATCTTGACATAACAATACGACAGTGGAGAGATGTGTCAGATGATGTCAAGAATCAAATATGGAATAAGCTATTAATGAGGTTCGTTCTGCCTCGGGGTTCAGAAGAACTCGTGAAGGAATACACGATGAAGCAGCTTGCGATAAATTTCCGAAACTGGAGGTCTGAGATGAACACAAAGTTTGCAAAGAAAGGTCTGGACCCGACCAAAAAATATAAAATCTCAGCAGGTCAGTGGGCAGTATTTTTAGAGCAGAGGAGCAGCCCTGATTTCATATCTCTAAGTGAGGCAAATTCTGAACTATCAAAGAAGAACAAGTACCGCCACCACCTAGGCACAGGTGGTTACAAGCGTCAGGTTCCTAAATGGAGACAAGAAGACGCCGAGAAGAAGGCCGCAGGGTTGCCGACGCTGTCCGAGCAACTTGGTGAAAGGGCGGCAAATTGGCTCCGTGCTAGAAAACCAAGGGAAACCGAGACCGGTGTATCTTTTGATGATCCCATTGTCGAAGAAGCGGCAAAAAACATATATACAATGGCAGCTAAGCAGAGCGAAGGAACTTTTAAGCCACAAAGGGAAAGAGACATCCTAACGGCTGGTCTCGGTAACCCTGAGCATCCTGGCCGTGTACGAGGAATCTCGTCTAAGGAAGGATGGAAGGAAGGATTCGGACAACAGTGGGAAGGTCTGTACAGGAAACGTGATCGATACAAGGAAGAGATGGCGGATTATTTTAAGTTGGAGGCCAAGAAAGAGTTTGTTGGGGACCTTCGGCGTCCGAAGGTCCTCAAAAACATGATTTAATAGTGTTTCTGGAGTATAATGTGCAAACAGGTATCTTCGGACTCGAATCGGTATCACAGAGGGAGAAGCTCAAAGCATACGAAGGTTGATACAGCACCGAAGCTGTGAGCAGAAAAGCTTCGGCATGGTGGCAGGAAAGGAAACCGACTTAAAGATGAAAAGGCTATTCGGACCTCGATGGATTACTATAGAGTTATTGTCAGATGTAAAGGGCATAAATGTAATTTTGTAAGGGCTGTGTCCCGTGTCTATAAATAGGTGAACAGTATCCCCGTACTGTTCACGCTGACTTGGCATTTGCTTTTGCGTCACGCTTGTACTTTTTACCTTCTCTCAGGACCGAAGGTACATTTGTAATTTGAAATCATTTCTATTTTTCCATGTTAATAAAATAGAAATGATTCTATGATGATGCTTATATTATATTTCATGCTTTATATGAATCCTTCGTCATTACTTGTTATGTTTACGAAGGTATGTCTCTTATGACCTTCGTCCGAAACTCATTATTTCCCGAAGGGACATAATGCTTCGAAGGACGAAGGACTTTAACACTTAACACTTTTTATGTTGCCTTGTTCTTAACTCTTAGCATTTGAGAACAAGTCCCCAACATTGGCGCCCACCTCCGGTGAACTCACTTCCATTTCTTGAGCTTTGAATACCTTCGGCGAGCGTCACCTTCGTCATGCCGCCGAAGAAGGCTTCAACAACAGGAGCTGGCACACTGCAGTCGCTGGATCCCAATCAGGATGTTATTTCTCTTAGAGAAGCCCGAAGCCAGAAAAGGAAGGTTGTCAGTCCAACACCTCCGGATGATGATCTTGATCAGGAAATTCAAAATTTGGAGATCCTTCAGCAACAAGTTCAGCGCAGGAAGGAAAAGATGGCTCGTCTAGCTGATCTTCAGAGACAGATAGATGAAGCTTCGGAAGAGGTCCGTCATTTCGTTCAAGATGATCAAACCCGAAGGCCTCCACGCAGAGAGCTTCATCAGGAAGATTTCCGCAATGAGGACGACTGGTATGAAAATCTCCATCATGGAAACTTTGCTTTTGATGATGCTTCTCCTCTTTCAACAGAATTGCAGGCTACACCTTGGCCACAGACTTACAAGCCACCTCAGCTTCCCATATATGACGGTCACTCAGACCCGAAGCAATTCCTAATGAGCTACGAGGCAACAATATCTTCATACGGTGGCAATACAGCAGTCATGGCAAAATCCTTCGTCATGGCCGTCAGAAGTGTTGCTCAGACCTGGTACTCTTCTCTTCGGCCAGGGACAATCACTTCTTGGCAGAAACTGAAAGATATGCTCATAACTAGTTTCCAAGGGTTTCAAACAAAGCCGGTCACTGCTCAGGCCCTTTTCCAGTGCACCCAGGACCACGAAGAATACCTTCAGGCATATGTCCGAAGGTTTCTGCGTTTAAGAGCACAGGCGCCGACAGTGCCCAATGAGATTGTCATTGAGGCCATGATCAAGGGGCTTCGGCCAGGGCCATCAGCGCAGTATTTTGCCAGGAAGCCACCACAAACGCTGGAGAAGCTGCTCCAGAAGATGGATGAATATATTCGAGCTGACAATGATTTTCGCCAAAGAAGGGAGGAGGCCTTCAGATTTTCTGAGATGACCAGGGGCTTCGGAGGAAGATTCTATCCGAGGCATGTCAGATCAATTCATAATTCCAATCAAAATGATGATAAGGGGAGCCAGCAGCAAAGGCCACAGTACTCCTCACAGGCTTCGGGGCAACAGCAAAGCTCCTTCCGACCACCAGCTCCAAGAGGCAGAGGCGCCAGGGGCTTCGGCGGAAGATTCGGGGATCAACCCAGAAGAATATTTTGCTTATTCTGTGGTGAAAACAAAGGTCATACTACCAGGATGTGCCATGTTACCATTCAGAAGCAAAAAGAGATAGCCGAAGCTGCCGCGCAACAGGCTCAGCCGAAGCAGGTCATGCACACTGCTTCGTATCATTCGCCTTACATCCCAGAATATGTAGGCAATCACCCTGCAGCTTCTGTTGCTTCGGCGAGTCAGCCTCAGGCTTCCTGGCAACAACCTCCGCCTCCACCACCGCTACAACAAGGCCAGCAGCCAGAAGGGGGCCAATATACTCAAAATCAACGGGATTTCAGAGAACAGTCCGAAGCTCGCACAGTTAATAGCACTGTGCCAGAGTCAAAGCACATCTATTGACAAGTATCCTACTTTGATAGAAGTCTTCTCTATTCAAGTTTCATTTTTCATGTAATAAAGAACACTTTTTAAACTTCATGTAATGGTTTTGTCGTTTGCCACGAGGAAAGTAAATTTTCTTCACAGGTTCAAATTGTAAGAATTTGCAAGAGAAGGGCGAATAAGCTTGCCTCCACCACGATATGTATTTTTCGGAGCAAGGAAAAAGTCGTTCTAAGGGACGCAGAGTAAGCTTGCCGAAGCTACAAAAAGTCGTTCTAAGGGACGCAGAGTAAGCTTGCCGAAGCTACAAGAAGTCGTTCCTAAGGGAGCGCAGCGTAGGTTTTCTGCTCCAAAGTCGTTCCTAAGGGAATGCAGAGCTAAATACCGCCGAAAGTAAAAGGCGAAGAAGTTCCAAAGACGTTCCTAAGGGAATGCAGAACTTACAGCGAAAAGTCAACGCTGATACCGCCGAAAGTAAAAGGCGAAGAAGTTCCAAAGACGTTCCTAAGGGGATGCAGAACTTACAGCGAAAAATAAACGCTGATTCCGCTGAAGTAAAAGGCGAAGAAGCTCCTAAGGGAGGCTTATAATGAAAAAGTCAGTATTGATACAAAAGATTGTGCTCCATTGCAGGAATGTGCGTATCTTCGGCACAAAATATCATTTTGCATAACATAACATCATCACATCATTTTGCATAGCATAATCATCATACATCATGCTGCATGTGGCACAAGAAGGGGGCATGTTATCGATCTTCGGAAAATGCTTTGAGAAAGGGCAAATCATGCCAAGTTACAGGGAGAAACAATATTGATCTTCGAGGCATAGCTTCGGAGATTATTTTTACGAAGCTTGGATATTTCTTATCAGAACACTATGGATATTGTCGTGATAAATGATAAATTCTTCTTCACGAAGCATGAAAAGAAGGGAAGGTGTTTTTTCGTCGAAGACTCAAAAATGGTACGTGTTTAAAGTTTCATGCATCGTAAAGAATTGAATCATAAAACAAGTATATTATATACAGGATTACAGAATATTACACAAATCATATATCAAATGTTTTTTTGCAATAGCACTTAGTCTTCCCTAAGTACTATCTCTGCAGCTTCGTTCAGCAGTCGATCGACAACCTGATCCATGATAGCTTCGGCCATCTTTTTAATTTCGTCGTCATCTTTAGGCTGAGGGCCCGAAGATGCTTTAGTAGGATCTGAGTGAGGACGGGATATTATTACATCACTATTACAGATCGCGAACGAACTATAAAATTAAAAGTTATAACGCAATGAAAACTATTCGTTAGTACCTATTTGCCCTTCAGGCTCTGCGTTTTTCTCAGCAGCCTCGGCTACTTTTCTAGCCTCATGAATCCCTTTCTCGCTTTTCTGAATGATTTCTTGGGCCATTTCTCTACCACCGTTGTCCCAGATGTCGGTGAAAAATTTTCCCCCAACCGCGCTAGCTTCGGCTGAAGGATCTTTTATATCTTCAGTGGACAAGGTGGCTTCGGACCGCGATAAAATCTTTACATGTTCACATCCTTTCCCCTCCAAAATGGTGGCAATCCCTCTGGCACCAGAAAAAGCGCAGATGTCTCCGCGACTATTTAAAATTTCTTCAAAGGCCTCCGCCTCATGATTGATCCATTCCAGGGGACCTTCGGGGTTACCTCTTATAAAGTTTTCTTCTTGCGAAAATGCGCCAACGCTGGCGAAGCTAGTTTTTATTTTCTTGACACACTCCATAGATTTCTCGAAGCATTTCTTCTTGGCTGACCGAAGCTCTTTAACAGTTTCTTCTAAATGATTTGCCCATTGGTCGCTGAGTTCTCGCCTTGTTTCTTCAAGTATGCATTCCTCTTTAGCTCTGGCTAATTGTTTACGAAGGTTTTCAATTTCACGCTTCTGAGCTTCGGCCTGACCTTTGAAAATAGCTTCGTCTTCTTTTATTTTATTTATTAAGGAATGCAATATTTTGTCTTTTTCGAGACCTTCGTTCCTCAGTTCAATTACTTCGGAACGAAGGTTGCTCAGGGCTATAGTACATCCTTCGTCCTCAGCATCTTTCTGTGCTCTGAGGGCATTGCTGAGTATCAGGCCCTGCAGACAGGAATATGTCTGTGTCAATAGTTTTAAACAAACGAAAAATCTTGAACTCAACAAAAATATAAGAATTCTATTTGTCGCACCTTTAAACTGTTGTAAGCTAGGCTGTCAGCCAGATCGTTCTTTGACAGCAACGAAAGTCCGTCTTCTAAAGTTGGGAATCCGAAGCTTCTGCTCATCTCCCGACAGACAGAAATTTCCTTGCTGTCGGGGAGGCAATACAAGAAATCTTCTTCTCCACTGCCATTAAATATCAACGCCCCCTTTGGATATTTCAACCTTTGGGCATAGTGTTGGGCCTCTTGTTCTTCTTTTTCTGATAATTTTTTCCCCGAAGCATGACGAAAAATATAATCACGAATTTTGGGGGATGCTTCGGGGGTAACAACACCAGTTTCTTCAGCAAAAGTTGGCTTTGTTATTTTTTCTGCCTCACTTTCCAAGGTTTTTGCCTTTGTGGGCTCTGAGGGCCCAACTTCGGCTTCAATTTCTTGCTCTGGAGCTGCAGAACCAGAAATTTCAGCTGTTGTTTCAAAAGTAATAGCAGCCTTCTTCGGAGGTGTGCTCGAAGATATGATCGTTTCCAGTACATCTAGCACATTAGCCATTCTTTTTCTCTTCGGAGTTGCAGCTGGCACTTTTTCATTTTTTGATGTCCCAATAATTGCTGAAGGACTCAAAACTTCTGATGTTTTGGAGTCCTCGGTTGCTTCTTTTACCTCTTCCATTTTTTCTGTGAATGGCGCTTCGGCCTTCTCTTTCGTTTCCGGTAACAAAATTTTTGATTGCTCCAATTTTGTCTTCGTTGGTACTTCGGCTGTTTCTGCGACTTCTGGCAGCAAAGTTGGCTCGGCTGGTTTTTCAGCTTCGGTGGCCGAAGAAGTCTCTCCGGTAAACTCAGGCACCGAAGCTGGTTCAATATAACGCGGCCGATGCGTAAGAACCTTTATCTTCTTCCTTTTTGGTTCTGGCTCGCTAGGAGCAGCTGCAGTTTCTTCTTTTGCAGAGGTTGTATTTTTTCTCTTCTGCCTTCGAATGGGGTAGCAATAGTCAGGGTAGACAAACCCGATGGCATCAAATACCCGATTCAGCCTTTTCTTTTTTCGGCCTCCGAAGGCTGCTGACATTGCAGTATCTTCGGCCTTCGAGTAGGTCCCAAGCAGCTCATCACTTAAATTGTCAATGCTTTTCAACCACTCATCATCTGGCTCAATAAATTTATCTCCAAATTTAAAAGTGTACTTAAACCTGACAAGTCCACCTTCGTCGGCCTCTTTAATGGTTTCTTGTGGCATTTCCCATTTCTCCGCAAGCGGCCACACCCTGAAGGCAATATGCTCTTGTACTAAGTCCCTTGTTCCCATAAAAGAGCAGACAACGCCGAAGGCTCTTTGGCACTCTTCGGCGGCTTCATTCATTTCAACCTTCGGCCTCCGAAGGCCGAAGCTTTGCCAAATAGGACGCATGATTATACCTTTGATGTCTTCTCGTGTTTTCAGATCATTTTTTACATAAAACCACTCTGTCATCCAGCCGCTGGGCCATTTTTTCCGAAAAGTTGGCACGGGGCAGCTTGACCCAGACCGAGAAACAAATTTGTAGCAGCCAAAGTTATTGTGATACTGTTCCTTACCCCAAGGTATTGTCTCGTATGATAATTCGTGAATATTGCAGAAGCTTCTTGCATCAGGCTTCAGACCCTGGCTTCGCACGGCCCACACGAAGATATTCAGCCTTATAATTGCCTCGGGGGTAAGTTGATGAAGATAGACTTCAAAGATCTTCAGCACTTCCACGACGAAGCTGCTCAAGGGCAATCGCAGCCCAGCCTTCAAAAAGCTTCGGAATACCACGACTTCATTTTCTTCGGGGTCTGGGCAAGTCTTTTCCCCTTCGTCCGCCCTCACAATGGACAGATCCCGGAAATACCTTCCTCTCATATTAACAAGATGATTCTCTTTGATAGTTGATTTACCATAAACTGAATGGCTTGGTCGCCAGGGGCGATCTTCGAAGTCTTCGCCACCGCTGTCCACATCAAAACTGTCACTGTCACCAGTATCTTCAGACAGCCCTTCCAGAATTTCCCTGGTGATCTTTTCTGTGTTGGTCTTCGACATTGCTATAAGAAACCCTAAGTTCTTCTCTTCATCAAGACTCAGCTTCATCTCAGCAGCAGCCTTCTTAGCAGCTTCAGACATCTTCGGAAACACTAAAAAACTGTTTTCAAAGCCGAAGCTTCAAAGCTAAAAGCTTAGCAGATCACAGTGCACAAGAGCTAAAAAATCACTGAGCAGGAGTGGTTGGCCAGAAAGCGTGCAAAATAAGTTTGCGGTATGGCCGTATTTATACGCTTGATGCGTTGAAAGTTGAAAGACCCCACTTGTCATTGAATGTTGCTATTCTAGCAAAGGGAAGGTGTTTTTTCGGACCTTCGGCATAAAGCCTTCGTTCATATCGCAATCTGAATTTATTATTTCAAACAAATTAATATTGCGAGGGGCTACTGTTGGGGACCTTCGGCGTCCGAAGGTCCTCAAAAACATGATTTAATAGTGTTTCTGGAGTATAATGTGCAAACAGGTATCTTCGGACTCGAATCGGTATCACAGAGGGAGAAGCTCAAAGCATACGAAGGTTGATACAGCACCGAAGCTGTGAGCAGAAAAGCTTCGGCATGGTGGCAGGAAAGGAAACCGACTTAAAGATGAAAAGGCTATTCGGACCTCGATGGATTACTATAGAGTTATTGTCAGATGTAAAGGGCATAAATGTAATTTTGTAAGGGCTGTGTCCCGTGTCTATAAATAGGTGAACAGTATCCCCGTACTGTTCACGCTGACTTGGCATTTGCTTTTGCGTCACGCTTGTACTTTTTACCTTCTCTCAGGACCGAAGGTACATTTGTAATTTGAAATCATTTCTATTTTTCCATGTTAATAAAATAGAAATGATTCTATGATGATGCTTATATTATATTTCATGCTTTATATGAATCCTTCGTCATTACTTGTTATGTTTACGAAGGTATGTCTCTTATGACCTTCGTCCGAAACTCATTATTTCCCGAAGGGACATAATGCTTCGAAGGACGAAGGACTTTAACACTTAACACTTTTTATGTTGCCTTGTTCTTAACTCTTAGCATTTGAGAACAAGTCCCCAACAGAGTTCAAAGCCATGATGTCTCAAATGCTATCGAATCCTCCTCCAGAATTGATGCAACAGTTGGCGAGTGCGATGTCTGTTCAACAGATGACCACTCCACAAATACAAATAATTGCAGCAGCTCAACCGCCGGCTTCCACAGATTGTACGACATTACCAAGCTCTGTTGCTTCAACGGGAAATAAGGACCGTTATCCAGTTGATGACATCACAAGGCCTGTGGCGTGCGCACTGGTTATAAGATATGGTATTAACAATAAACGTACAAAGAAAGTAGCCACAGGCCTTGCGATCCCAGGACGCAAGTTCCATGGAAACGATATTCCAGATGATTATTGCAAAGTAGAAGTGACGACGGTCGTCCAAGGATCCGAGGATGACATGCTAGACATCCCTGGGCCCGAAGGTATCGAGAAACTTGGACAAGCTATCAAGAATTTTATCCTTTGGCCTCGAAGGGATGTCGATTTGCTTGATTGGTCGAATTCGCCGCAGGCGTCGCAGGCCCAACCGTCTCCGCCTTCTCAAATTTTTGCTCCTATTGTACATCCATCATCCTCACCTCCTCAAACTTCACATGCTGCTCCTCATCCTTTTTCTGACCCACCGTCTCCGCCACAAGCATCACCATTCAGGGCTCCACCACCTTCTCCTCCCCATCCTCTTGGTGACCCACTGTGTACGCCACCATCAAGGGATCCACCTTCTCCACAGCCATCAAACGATCCAAGGCCATCAAAGAAATCTAAACTTCCTATTCCAAAATTGGTGTCCCCGTATCAGAAAAAGAAGAGTAAAGCTACTACTGCTGGCACAGTTCGGTTTTTGAAAGGGATTGGACGGAGCCTCACGTCACAAACTGTTGATTTGGCCGAGCACGAGGAGTCTGCAAAAAAGGCTGAGGCAATGGCCGCAAAGATAAAGAAGCCAACTAAGGCAGATTACAAAAACGTGCCTAAAAAATATGTGCCGGGCAGACCTCTGCTACCTCTTGAGAAACTAAGAAAGGTCCCGGCTGGTGTTAAAAGGTTGCATGACTGGTACATGCGGGCATCATCGGTTGGCATCGACACCATCAGTGTGCATATACCAGACCATGCTTTTATTGGTTCGAACCAAAAGGCTGTTGTTACATTCGAGGACATGTGGTTAATGATGAACCTTCAGAGACTCGACGTGCAACTTGTAACGATGTTTGCATTGTAAGTGTCGCTCATACTTCCACATATGTGTGTTATTATTAGTGAGCTGTATAAAATTTCAATATCTGACATGCACGTGTGACTTGCAGAATGCAACATGATCAGCAGGAGATTCTTTACGGTACCAAGCCCAATGCTAGTGCCAGTAAAAGGGTTGGGTATCTCAACCCAATACTTATATCCGAGGAAAGCCACACTTTTAGAATCGGGAAAGACAACGATGAAATAAGGGGAAAGACGGACGAAGAAGTTGAGAAGCGTATAAAGGAAATGAAGAAGGATTTTGAAGCTCGATACGCCACATACATAGGACATGTAATGCTTCAATTTCAAGACAGGGAAGCCATAATGGCCCCGTACAACTTTAAGTAAGTGTGATTTTGCATAAATAAAATTAATAATTTCAATACACATGCATCACAAATTTGATTCGTACAGGGACCACTGGATATGCTTCCTCATTTATCCTAAGGTTGGAAAGGTGCTGGTGCTCGACTCCTTGAACTTCGACCCTTCGACATATGCAACATTCCTCAGCATCTTAGAGCTGTAAGCCTTTTCTATGCATGCATACTTTTATCGATTAAAATTTGAGAATAACATGGTGATTCTATTTGAGATCACAGTGCTTATAGATTCTATAAGATGAAAGGTGGAAAGTACGACCTGTCGAAAAAACTCGTGCCACTAGACATCCATCATCACTGGCCGGTAAGTATGTGATTTTATGAATACATATCATACACAATGTTGCAACTAAATAACCAATCTCCCGTTATGTAGTGCCACAAGCAACCACAAGGATCAGTCCTATGTGGATTCTATGCGTGCGAGTTCATGAGAGTGAACGGACGATACGTCACGAACCCTGACAAGGTATTATTAGTAATAGTCAAGTATGTATTTATGTCATTAAAGATGCAAATGTGTATAAATAGATGATGTTTATAAAATTCCTTTACAGCAATTTCAACGAGGAAACCCGGAGAACTTGACCGAAGCTGCATTGTATGGCATAGTGGAGGACCTCTGCACATTCATATTGAAAGAGGTCATTCCCGCAGAAGGAAAATATCACGATGCTTCCGGGACATTAGCTTTGCCAGAGTTCAGAATACTAACAGAAATTAGTAGATTATCTCTTAGCCGAGATAGTTATTAGAACTTAGGTGAAAACTTTTGATGTATAGAATGCATGAAGCATATATGGTTGTAAACAGAATACTTTGATGTATATAAATGTATGATAGAATTTAATTCCATGTTGCTTTCAATATCAATATAGATATATATATATATATGTTTGTGTGTGTGTAAATAAATATATCTATAATTCAGTATTGTTTGAAATTTTGAAAAAAGGCGGGGAAACATTTTCACTGGCGGTTCCTTAAGAAAACCGCCAGTGAAAAGGGCATTTTCACTGGCGGTTCCTTAAGAAAACCGCCAGTGAAAAGGGCATTTTCACTGGCGGTTCCTTAAGAAAACCGCCAGTGAAAATGCCCTTTTCACTGGCGGTTCCAAAATAACCGCCAGTGGAAATGTTGATTTCCACTGGCCCCTAGCACTGGCGGAACTGAGAAACGCCACTATAAATACGTTTTCAACCGCCACTACAGAGCTTCTGTGTACTAGTGCGACCATCGAACAGCATTAATTTCCTTCAAGAGAAAACCTAGTAGCAATCTACATATATCTAATCTAGTTTTGCTGACGACCGAACAGCTAGCAGCAATAATCTATATCTAATCTAGTTTTGCTGACGACCGAACAGCGGCATCTTCTCCGGTGTATGAGCAGCTTCTTGGTACGTAGTAGTTCGCGTACGGGCCTGTCGTTGGCGCGATCGGGGGGACCCGAAACACGCTGCAGGCCTCGTCGACGTCACCGTACATCAGTTCCACGAGCGCGTCCTCGCCTCCGAGCCGCGCTGCCACCTCCGGCATCCCCCTCGCGTTGCGCCGCACCCGCTGGTAGTGATCCATCTGCCTCGCCGTCTTGATCATCGCGCGATGCCCGTCGTGCGCGGGGAACTTGAAGCCGCCGCCGGCCAGGGGGATGAGGCTGGCGCTGTCTTCCGGGACGGGCACCTGCACCATGACGCCGTCCAGGCACACCATCGAAAAGCTTTCTGGCACGGCCACGGCGGCATTATTGCTGTGGCCGTCCATGGCACGCTGTAGTAGCCTGCTGATCGCCTTCTCGCCGGGTTCGCTGGAAGTAGGCGAAATCTAATAGCTAATGATCGTCGCGATGCCGGCACAAATATATATATAGGCCGTGGCCAAGGCGTGGATTTTTATTGGAGCTCGGGCCAGTTGGGATATGCTTTATCCCATGTTTCCCGGAACAAACTCAGCCCATGCATGCAATATTAATGCTTGCGCAGAAAGCCACGTCGTTACGTGAACTCCATCTATGCCTTGCCAATAGACAACGGTTTCAATCTTAGGATCAGGCGCTTGCTCTAGGAATAGCTCCTAAACATACAATATTTTTTTGGCAACTTTAATATTTTAACATAGATGTACATAAAATTTAGTGCTAATCTTTAGTCACGTGTTGTTAAACATATTATTGACGATAAGAATATTATTTATTTTATTTTTTGGCACTGTTTTCTCTATGCAACAAAAAGGTGAAAAAACATGCATCCGAATCCAAATTGTGTCCGAGTCCGAATTTTATATCAATTATTAAAAAAAGATATACAACAAATTTAAGATTTGAATCTTAATAAGCTTAATACAAAAAATAAGAATATAAATTTATATAACAAATTTCATATCATATTTATTTGTAATCGAAGAAATAAGACAAAAAAATTTAACATCCAAATAAGTATCCAGAACCATCTCTACTCGCTCCGGAGTCTGGACGGAGTGATGAACAAGAAAAAAAATGTACAATTAACCTGAACAAACACTATCGGAATCCGATTCTTTACCAACACAACAAGAACACGCATTTTTGGCGGCCGGCGTTATTTTCGGCGACCAAGCGCCGGACGCCGAAAATAACCCCTAATTTTCGTCGCATTCTAACGGCCGAAAGTTAGTGTAAAAAATGGCGGCCTTGCACCTAGCCGTCGAAAATAACATTATTTTCGGCGGCCATCTTTCTGGACACCAAAAATTAACATTTTCATAGGGCCCCGTGACCTCCTCTTTCTACCTCTCTTCCCACGCACTTCCCTCGCCGGTCGTGTCTCTGCCCGACGTCGCCCCGCCTCTGGTGACTCCACATCGCTACTACATTTCCCCCTCCCTCCGCCGTGTCGCCCCCTCCCACCACCAAGCTGTTTTGCCCCCCGCCCCTGGCCGCGCCCGCGGTCGGCACCGCCACGCTGCGCCGCCTCAATCCGGCCCTGCCTGCTCCCTCCTCATTGGAAAGCCGCGCCGACCCGTCGCACCAGCCCCGCCCCCGACTGCTCGTGCCTCACCGGGCCCTCCTCGCCGTGCTGCTGCGCCAAGTGGCGGACGCAGGACGAGAAGCAAGACTATGGAAACTATTGTTGCATAGAATTCAAGTTTCATATCTATACATGTAAGTTCAAAGAAAGAAACTATGTGACCAAAAGAAGCAAATATATCGCTGAGTTCTTGCTGGCTGAGGCAATTGTATCCTTCTAGTTTTGAGACAATAAAATCGTCGAATATTGATCTCATCATCAATCGTCGAATAATGATCTCATCATCAATTTGTGTTCTTAATGCTGGATATACAACTATTTCATCTAGATTAAATGCCCTTCCAACACTTGATTGTTCTAAAATTTTTAATTGTGCAATAGACGAGTCGTTCACATTAGTATTGTCTTAACCATCGGTCGTGGAACCCCTTAAAACCAATTAAAAATCTCCTCATTTATCTAAATAAAGTGGAGCAATAATCATAAACTATTTATCTAATCTCCTATTCATAATCAAATGTGATTATTCTAATCTAATCCAAATATTGAATCTCTAGGAAAGAATGGAGCTAGGAAGGGGCGGTGTCGTGTGATAACGAAAAGAATAGAGCTGGACAGATAGATGTGAGGACTAGATCGAAACTGAGGATGAGAGTCAGGAGGACTGCGTGTTTGAGCCGATCTGATGAGTAAAATGAAAGGGAAATAGACTTAATCATTTCCTATAATCGATTTTGGTGTTTGACGTCCATCACAAACCACGTGGACTAACTAGTTTGCCTAGTTGTCATTTATCTCTGGTGCACAAAGTTCAACATAAACCAATAAAGAAAATAAGTTGGCGAACTCTATAAAGTTTGGAGCAAAGACAAGCATTGATACTGCCAGGCCGAGCACCTCACGATCTAGCCGCTCTCGGGTTCCTCTAGGAGTCACTCCGCTATAATTCACCGGACTGTCCGGTGTGCACCGGACATGTCCGGTGAGCCAACGGAGCAACGCCCAACTGCACTCAACGGTCGACTGCTGTGAACAGTGCTGAAGTGAGAGGTCAGAGCAGCGAAGTCAGAACGCACCGGACTGTCCGGTGCCGCAAAAGGATAAAGGACTTCAACGGTCAATCGCTCCAAACCCCAACGGTCTGCAGACGTGGCACGCACCAGACAATGAACAGTGCCATGTCCGGTGCACCACCGGACTGTCCAGTGTGCCCGTCGACAGCAAACTCGATCAACCAACGGCTAGGAAGTGGTTGGAGACTATAAATACCCCCAACCACCTCCATTTAAATCATCTAAGTTTTCTGAACTCCACATTCAATACAAGAGCAAAAGCGTTCACTCCAAGACACACTCAAAAGATCAAATCCTCTCCAAGCCTCAAAATCAACTCAATTGCTTAGTGACTTGAGAGAGGGTGTTTTGTGTTTCTTTTGTTGCTTGGATTGCTTTCTCCTTTCCATTCTAATTCTTCTAAGTGCTTTGTAAAGCTAGCTAGTATTTTACTATTTTAGGAATAATAATAAGGTCTATTTGACCATATGTTTCGTTAATAAATTATGCATCATCCCGAGATTCTTATTTGTGCACATGTTCTGAGACAATAGGGTTATTGTCGGTACCCTGGAACAGGGGTACCCCTTACCATAGTAAGAAGGCGCGGTAAAACGCGCCTTACCCCTCCACGTGGGCAAACTCAAAGGCCGCCAAGCGACCAGAGAAGGTAACCTATACCGTGATATCATCAGTGGTCCGGACCCCCCGTGGGAGAACGCCGGACCCCAACATACCTAAATGGGACCTCAATGTTCCCCTAAAAACGGGGCCCGGACCCCTCTGGGTGAGGTCCGGACTGTCCACTGCAGGATCTCGGACGACGCGTACCTTGGCTTAAGGCAAGGGCGTACAGGGGTCCGGCATAGACACTCGTCTGGGTCTTGCTAGGCATGCCAACGCTCTCCACCCAGGCGCGGACCCGGTACTGCCACGTGGCCTGCAGCCCATGGCGTAAGCTGGGGAGCAAAGCCTGATGTAAGACCTCGGGGCCACGCGATCTCTGCATTTATTGCGGAGGATCGCGCGCCGCCTGACCGCCCTGCAGACAGGTGATGTGCCGACTCGGCATTAAATGCACCCCGTCCTCTCTGATGGCAGGCGACGACCAGACCAAACGGCGCGCCTGTCCAATCCATCATCAAACAGTGCGCCCATGCTGAGCGGCGCTCTGTACTCATCATCCCTTCTACAAGAAGCTTCCCTTACATGCCGAGGATACGAGATCTCGGTCGTCAGGACTCAAGAAGATTGCCCCCGGTAGCAAGCATTTGTGGCTCTAAGCGCTATACTCTTTATGTCCCTAGGCCCACATGTCGGGGCCCAGTACCTTTGTGCATGCCCCCCTTCAGCTATAAAAGGGGAGGCATGCGACGTTACATTCAAGCTCAGTCTTTTAGATCACACCTTAGACTCGCAAGCTCACACAAGCTCATAAGCAATACATCACATAGTGGAGTAGGGTGTTACGCTCCGGCGGCCCGAACCACTCTAAAAACCTCGTGTGTTCTTGTGTTTCTTCTCGTTTATCCCAACTGTCAAGCAAAACGCCTAAGCCCCTCCTCATCTTAGGATTTAGGGCGGGTGCACTCCGCCACCCGGCCGGAGAATTCTCTCTGCGACATTTGGCGCGCTAGGTAGGGGGCTAGGCATTATGTTTTTGCTTGTTTCCTTGCCTAAGCATGATGGTGCAGATCATAGAGCACCGCGCCGAGACCTCGGTAGACTTTGCGGTGGAGGGAGAAGCTGCTTCCTCCACGCCGCAGGTTCCCAGTCGCCCAGCGTCGGGCACTGCTGTTGTGCACGCCGCACAACAGCACACGACTGCGCAAACATCTCAGACTCCATCGAGGGCATTTCCGGGGGCATTGTCGGCAGCCAGGGAGTTGTTGCGACACTCTCCAAGCTCCACGGCCTCACCGGGGGCCATGAATCAATGGCGGGATGACGTCGACCGACTACTTGGTATGGCACATTCTACCTCGACCAAGTCGAGGATGCGATCATCTCGGCGCCAACACGAGGCGTCAGCATCTGTGCGCTCGCCCTCAGTAAGGGGTGCACAGACCAACGACCTCCGGGCAGAACTCAACCGCAGGCGTGCGGGAGAGGATGTTCGGGTCTCTTTGGAGAGGGCGCGCGAGCTCCGCCAAAACATCAAGGGTCGCAACCTCGATCAAGACTTCACTGTGGTAGCACCACAGACACCAATGGACACTTGGTCTCAGGCGGGTGTCCCATTGGTTGGCGTGGGCTGCGACGCACTCGCGGATCATCTCCACGTGGCGTCATGGCCATCCAAGTTTCGGCCAAACCTGCCGGAGAAATACGGCGGTACATCAAACCCGTCGGAATTCCTACAAGTGTACGTCACCGCTATCGCAGCAGCAGGTGGAAACACCGCTGTGATGGCAACATATTTTCATGTAGCCTTGTCTAGGCCTGCCCGGACATGGCTCATGAATCTCGCCCCAGGATCAATCTACTCCTGGGAGGAGCTCTGCGCGCGATTCGTTGCGAACTTCGCCAGCGCTTACCAGCAGCACGGTGTAGAGGCCCACCTCCATGCGGTGAGACAAGAGCCGGGGAGACTCTCCGGACGTTCATCTCCCGCTTCACCAAGGTGCGAGGTACTATCCCTCGCATTTCCGATGCTTCCATCATCACGGCTTTCCGCCAGAGAGTACGTGATGAGAAAATGCTGGAGAAGCTGGCCACGCATGACGTGTAGACTGTCCACACTCTCTTCGCTCTGGCCGACAAATGCGCCAGAGCTGCCGAGGGCCGTGCGTGGCACTCGGCCCCGTAGATCGGGGCTGCCCAGTCAGGAGCCGTCTCCTGTGACGACAAAAAGAAGAAGAACCGTGGCTATAAGAAGCCGCAGGTTGCCGCTCCATGTGTCGCTGCCACGGCTAGGGGACGGGGCGAGCGCAACAAGCGCCCCCGGCCACAGGGGGGCAACAGCGGCCCGTGCCCCATGCATCCCAACGCTCGCCACGGCGCCTCGGAATGTCGATCGCGAGATCATCAGGCTCGTGAAACGTGTCAGTGAGCGACGCGAGCAGCCATCCAAGGATGACTCCTCGCCCCATCATCGGCCTAGTAAGGAGAGGGTCGACAACAATGAGGTGACCATGGGAGAGCGAGAACTCGGGTATCAATCACCCGAGGGGGACCTCAAGGACGTCTTCACTGGAGATTCCGACTCCGGGGATTACTTCTCGTCCTGCGTAGTTACTTCCTTACTGGTGCACGGCGAGGTTGTACCGTTGTAGCCATACACCACCTACAGGTAGGGCTGACAATGAGCTATAATTTTTACACTATAAGATTTAAGGATCGAAGCGGGTTAGGATCGGGCTTTATTTCTAGTCATTTTTGAACTATAATTTATTTAGGGCTTTGACATTTTGTAAAGAATTATTTGGATCACGATCCATTACCACCCCTACCTGCAGGCCTGCTACACATCGTTCTCCTAATATAACACGCACGCTATGCTCACTTGTTGTCTGCTAGTACGATCGAGCTAGTTTGATGACGCTGCGTTCGCAAGAGTTCATGTGGCCGGGCAGCTGCGCTACGTCCGTCTTCCCGTCCGGCCAGCTAACTACTTGGGCTTCGTTCTTTCAGATAAGAAGCTTGTTCAGCCCTGGTAGCTAGCATAGTTCACTATGGGGGTCCAAGCATAGTGCAATAGTACGTAGCCCGTATTCTTATACAATATAAATGTCAACTCATGTACGTGTAATGGTTTGTTAGTTTGCTTTAAAAGGTCTCCGGAGCGGGACGAACCCAAAAAGGAAAGGTGAGTTTGTGTATTTAATTAGGTGTACGATTGAGTGTTGGTGTGCGCATATTTTGAGAAAAGACCTATGCATGCAGATCAAGAAGAACTTACCAAGATTAAACTAGCTAGATCGCACGACACATGGACCACAAGCAGGCCATATAGAAGCATAGACACCTCGAAAAAATAGCTTATTAATTGGTACAGTATATTACAGACACCAGAACATAGCAACATGCAGGCTCGCCAGTTGAAGAACCAGCAAAGCATAGCCAGAAAGGCATAAATCTATCAAGATATAATAAATCGTTGTTCGCAGTCGCGCAGACACCCGATCGACCATCGAACAGCATTAATTTCCTTCAAGAGAAAACCTATAGTATATCGAACAGTTAGCAGCAATCTATATCTAATCTAGCGCGCTGCTGACGACCGAACAGCGGCATCTTCTCCGGTGTATGAGCACAGCAGCTTCTTGGTTCGTAGTAGTTCGCGTACGGGCCTGTCGTTGGCGCGATCGGGGGGACCCGAAACACGCTGCAGGCCTCGTCGACGTCACCGTACATCAGTTCCACGAGCGCGTCCTCGCCTCCGAGCCGCGCCGCCACCTCCGGCATCCCCCTCGCGTTGCGCCGCACCCGCTGGTAGTGATCCATCTGCTTCGCCGTCTTGATCATCGCGCGATGCCCGTCGTGCGCGGGGAACTTGAAGCCGCCGCCGGCCAGGGGGATGAGGCTGGCGCTGTCCTCCGGGACGGGCACCTGCACCATGACGCCGTCCAGGCACACCATCGAAAAGCTTTCTGGCACGGCCACGGCGGCATTATTGCTGTGGCCGTCCATGGCACGCTGTAGTAGCCTGCTGATCGCCTTCTCGCCGGGTTCGCTGGAAGTAGGCGAAATCTAATAGCTAATGATCGTCGCGATGCCGGCACAAATATATATATAGGCCGTGGCCAAGGCGTGGATTTTTATTGGAGCTCGGGCCAGTTGGGATATGCTCTATCCCATGTTTCCCGGAACAAACTCAGCCCATGCATGCAATATTAATGCTTGCGCAGAAAGCCACGTCGTTACGTGAACTCCATCTATGCCTTGCCAACAGACAACAGTTTCAATCTTAGGATCAGGCAATCGCTCTAGGAATAGATCCTAAACATACAATATTTTTTTTGGCAACTTTAATATTTTAACATAGATGTACATAAAATTTAGTGCTAATCTTTAGTCACGTGTTGTTAAACATATTATTGAGGATAAGAATATTTTTTTGGTGCACTATTTTCTCTATGCAACAAAAAGGCGAAAAAACATGCATGCATCCGAATCCAAATTGTGTCCGCATCCGAACTTTATATCAATTATTAAAAAACGATATAGAACAAATTTAAGATTTGCTTTTATGAATCTTAATAAGCTTAATGCAAAAATAAGAATAAAAATTTATATACCAAATTCCATATAATATTTATTTGTAATCGAAGAAATAAGACAAAAAAAATTAACATCCAAATAAGTATCGAGAACCATCTCTACTCGCTCCGGAGTCTAGACGAAGTGATGAACAAGAAAAAAATGTACAATGAACCTGAACAAACACTATCGGAATCCGATTCTTTACCGACACAACAAGAACACACATTTTTGGCGGCCGGCATTATTTTCGGCGGCCAAGCACTGGACGCCGAAAATAACCGCTAATTTTCGTCGGATACTAACGGCCGCCGAAAGTTAGTGTAAAAAACGGTGGCCTTGCACCTAGCAGTCGAAAATAACATTATTTTCGGCGCCACCTTTCTAGACACCGAACATTAACGTTTTCATAGGGCCTTGTGACCTCCTCTTTCTACCTCTCTTCCCACGCACTTCCCTCGTCGGTCGTGTCTCTGGCCGACGTCGCCCCGCCTCTGGTGACTCCCACTAGTAGAAAAGAGCTCAAAGCCTGCGGCACCCATAAATTATCATTGGCGGTTTCAGTTACCGCGCGCCAGTAAAAAAACCAGGTGGGCCTGACTTGGGAACTGCCAGTGGAAATAGGATATTTCCACTGACGGTTGGTGTAACACAACCGCCAGTGAAAATCTAGTTTCCACTGGCGGTTCTGTTACACCAACCGCCAGTGGAAATGTCCTATTTCCACTGGCGGTTGTGTTAAGATAACCTCTCGTGGAAATGGGTTTCCACTGGCGGTTTTTCAAGCCAACCGCCAGTGAACTATGTGTTATAAATACCCCTCTTCCTCCCCCCCGACAGGAGCTGTATGCTCGCAGCCAACTTCCATTGGAGGCGATTTTGGAGGTCCAGATTTCACAAAATACAAGGGGGGAGGTTTTGGTCTTCATTTTTTGGAAGAAGGTGGATAAGAAAGGTTGGTTTATGTTTCTTTGTCAATTTTTGTTCATTCTTGCTCAATTTTAGCCCCATTTTGGATCTAGGGTTTTACATGTGAGAGAGAAGAGTATAGCTAGGTTATTTTCTCTATTTCCTCAAATGAGGTTGCTTAAGATGGTTAGATTTTGTCTATTCCCTCTCCTTTTTCATGTTTAGTTCTCAAATCAGTTTATCCATGACACATATTTAGTTGCTTAATGAATGGTGAATGCGTTGTATGGAGAGGGAGGATGATAGGTTTGGTAATTAAGATTGTTTTTATTAATTGTTATGAAAGGTTGATTTAATTATGTTTCAATTGCCAATTATTGTTCATTTTTGCTCAATTTTAACTACATTTTGAAACTAGGCTTTCACCATGTGTTAGAGATAGGTTTGGGTATTAAGATTTTTTGTTTATTAGTTGCTAGGAAAGTTTGGCTTATGTTTCTTTTGCCAAATTTTGTTGATTTTCCTCCATTTTAGCCACATTTTGGATCTAGGGTTTCACCATGTGTTAGAGATAAAGTAGTTAGGTTGCCTAATCCAACCGCCTATGACCTTTGTTGTATAAATACCCCTTCATCCTTCCTGACAAAAACTGTGTAGCTCGCGCGCAGCCCAACTTTCATTGGAAGGCCAGATTTCACAAAATACAAGGGGGAGGTTTTGATCTTTATTTTTTGGAAGAAGGTCACTAAGAAAGGTTGTTCATGTTTCTTTTGCCAATTTTCTTTATCCATGATATATTTAGTTGTTAGGAAATATTGGTATATGTTTCTCTTGCCAATTTGTGTTCTTATGTGTTTTATGTTACTTTTTTACAGGTGATGATGGAGAGGATATCCTGGATGTATAACTTATCAAGGCTAGATCCATCATACATATATGAGGTCCATAGGTTTATTGTTGTCGCTACGAACCATGCTTGGAGAACAAAGACAAAGCACATATATTGTCCATGCATGGACTGCAAAAATGCTGTTGTATTTGATGACACAGAACAAATCATATCTCATCTGGTATGCCGAGGATTTGTGAAGGATTACATAATTTGGACAAAGCATGGAGAGGGTAGCTCTTCGCCTTATACAGCTGGAAACCCTGCGAACATCGACGACATCTTTCAGTTCGTTCACGAGACACAACAACCTCTTCCACAGAGCGAACATGTAGTGCCAAATGTTACTGATCATGGTTACGCTAGAGGAAATGAACGTGAAAGAACCCATGTTCTGCCAAATGTTATGGACGAGGAAGATGCAGAATTGTTAGAGGCAATGTTGCGTCGTCATACAGATCCATCGATGTTCTTCATGAAAGGTATTGAGTCCCTGAAGAAGGCAGCAGAAGAGCCTTTGTACGACGAGTCTAAGGGCTGTACCAAAGAGTTCACGACGCTCCGGTCTGTGTTAAAGCTATTGATGTTAAAACCTAGATATGGTCTGTCTGATGCTGGCTTCGATGCGTTCTTGAGTATTGTCGCAGACATGCTTCCAAAGGAGAACAAAGTGCCTGCTAACACGTACTATGCAAAGAAACTAATCAGTCCACTCACTATGGGCGTGGAGAAGATCCACGCGTGTAGAAATCACTGTATCCTTTATCGAGGTGATGATTATAAAGACTTGGAGAGCTGCCCAAAGTGTGGTGCAAGTAGGTACAAGACGAATAAAGACTATCGAGAGGAAGAGTGTGTTGCATCTGTGTCTAAAGGGAAGAAGTGAAAGAAAGCCAAAAAGAAGACTTCAAAATCCACGAGCAAAGAAAAAGAAGTAGACTATTATGCGCTCAAAAAGATTCCTGCTTTGGTGATGTGGTACCTCGTCGTCGTCGATCGATTGAGGTGTTTGTTCGCTAACCCTGAGGATGCCAAACTTATGAGCTGGCATGCTTCTGATGAGCACAAAAACGATGGGAAGCTTCGACATCCAGCCGATGGGAAGCAGTGGCAAGATTTCAATGAGAACCACCGAGACTTTGCCGATGAACCAAAAAATGTTAGGTTCGCACTGAGTACTGATGGAATGAATCCATTTGCTGAAAGGAGCAACAAGCATAGCACATGGCCAGTGATCCTCACCATATACAACCTTCCTCCATGGTTGATGCAGGAACGAAAGTACATTTTGCTAACCATCCTTATTTCTGGACCTACACAACCTGAAGTTGATATGGATGTATTTTTAGAGCCCTTAATGGAGGATATGAAAATATTGTGGGTAACAGGTGTTCAAATGTTGGATGAGTATCGTAAAGATTCATTAACGCTGAGAGCAATTATTTTTGTTACGATCAACAATTACCCTGCACTCTTCACATTATCAGGCCAGTTTAAGGGAAAGGTTGGCTGCACAGTATGCATTGATGGAACTGCTTACGTGTCCCTTACTGCATATAAGAAGATAGTGTACATGAGGCACATACGCTTTTTATTGGAAGGACACAGGTACCGCATGCGAAAGACGGATAAGTACTTTGACAATAATGGTGAACTACATTCTACTGCTCTATCGGGTAACAATAGAGGTCATAGAGTTTTTGAAATAGTCAGGAATATCAAGTTTGTTTTCGGGAAGAAGACAAAAGACGGAAAAACAAGGAAGGATGCCAAACCAGCTCCGGGGGCTATATTCAAGAAAAAGTCTATTTTCTTCGAGTACTTGCCTTACTGGAAAGAGTTAGATGTGCGGCATGCGATCGATGGTATGCACGTTCAGAAGAACGTGTTTGAAAGCATAATTGGCACCTTGCTAGATATAAAGGGCAAAACAAAAGAAGGGCTCAATTCACGCATGGACTTGGTAAATTTAGGCATAAAAAGGAACTACATCCTGTTCTTCAAGAAAATGGGAAGTACCATCTCCCAGCAGCAAGCTACAATCTCAATGTAGATGAGAAACATGTGATGTGTGTTTGGCTTAAGAATTTGAATGTCCCATCTGGATTCTGCTCTAGCATACAGAGTATTGTGTCAATGAAAGACCTGATAGTCACCAACTACAACTCACATGATTGTCATGTCATGCTGACTACATTCCTACCTATTGCCATCAGGGCTATAAATCCTTTGTTTTTAAAGATGGCAATCACACGGTTGTGCTACTTTTTCAATAGAATTTCACAAAAGGTAATTGACCGTGATGAGTTGGCATCTCTTCAGGAATTCGCAGTGGAGACAATATCACAGTTTGAGATGTGTTTCCCTCCATCGTTCTTTGATATTATGGTGCACCTTGTGGTGCACTTGGTGCCACAAATAGAGGCATTGGGTCCTATGTACTTGCATGAAATGTGGACGTACGAGCGTTTCATGTCAATACTGAATGGCTATGTATCAACCCGTGCTCGTCCCGAGGCATCCATGATAGAGGGGTACTGTACCGAAGAGGCCATTGAGTCCGGAGGTCCATTCTGCAATAGTATCCTAAAAGACCAGGATGCAATAGGTTTGCCTCCGTCACGACACGAGGGTAGATTGTATGGAAGCGGGAGGATGGGACGGAAATCTTTCATCCCACCAGATTACAATACAATACTTGAGGCACATCACAACATCCTACATTAGCTAGCGATAATAGAGCCATTTATCCAACAACACATCAATGAGCTTCACGAGCAAAATCCTGGGCATACGGCTGATTGGGTAATGAAGCAACATAAGCAGCGGTTCAACACATGGCTAATGGTAAATGACATTCCACATGGAGAAACAATAGAAGAACAAACCATCAAGGGGTTGGCATCTGGACCATCACGCCAGGTCACAACATGGCAAACCTATGACATTAGTGGATTCACATTTTGTACCAAGTCCAAGGACAAAAAGAGCATGTCACAAAACAGTGGTGTTCGATGCGAGGCCATAGATGATGAAACTGGTGAGATTATTACATATTTTGGCTTTATTGAGGACATATGGGAACTAGACTATGGTACATTTCAGATCTCGGTTTTCCGATGTCAATGGGTTGAAGACAAACATGTCACGGTAGACAACTATGGGGTCAGAGTTCTTGATCTAAGTAAGGTAGGTTACAAAGATGACCCATGGATCCTTGCTAATCGTGATGCACAGATCTTCTATGCTGAACAGATCATTTCTAACAATGAGAAGAAAAGCACCGACAAACCGAAGCATGTAGTTTTTCCTGGAAAACAACAAGCTATAGGAGTTGATGGTGTATCTGATTTAGAGGACTTTAACCAGTTCAATGACATGTCTCTTTTCATAGACCATCCAACCAAGATAAGGAACGTTGAGCGAAGCATCCCACGCAATTCGATGCCCTGGGTATGCCACGATGGACAAGGCAGAACAATAGCTCCCTAGATTATATAGTTGTCATGTAATTGATTATTGTTAGGACATGTCATGTAATTGATTATTGTTAGTGTCAGCGTTTCGACCCCGGGGGGGGGGGGTCCCTGGACCGACGAGTAAATTGTCGCTGCGTGTCCCAGCCCAGATGGGTCGGCGCGAGACGGAACACAAGGGGGAACAATAAGGGGAACCGCGGCTCGTGTTGTCCTACGCCCAGGGCGGATGCGCTTGCAGTAGGGGGTTACAAGCGTTCGCGAGGGAGAGAGAGAGAGGGAGACTGTCCGTTAGCCCGTTCTCCCGCGTGGCCGCCTTTTTGTACGAGGGCCCTGGACCTTCCTTTTATAGATGTAAGGAGAGGGCCCAGGTGTACAATTGGGGTGTAGCAATGTGCTAACGTGTCTAGCAGAGAGGAGCTAGTGCCCTATGTACATGCCGACGTGGCTGTTGGAGAGGTGTTGGTGCCCTGTTCATGTGATGTCGTGGCCGTCGGAGGAGCGCTTAAACCCTGTAGAAGTACAGCTGTCGGGGCTGTCGGGTCCTTGCTGACGTCTCCTTGCTTCCGTAAGGGGCTGAGAACCGCCGTCGTCATGGAGCACGCGGGGTGCCATCATTACTTGTTTACCGGGGCGAGCCAGATGGGACGCCGGTCTTGTTCCCCGTAGCCTGAGCTAGCTAGGGGTAGGGTAATGATGTACCCCCCTGCGGCATGGTCGGTCCGAGCCCGAGGTCGGGCGAGGCGGTGACTCCTCCGAGATCGAGGCTGAGTCCGAGCCTTGGGGTCGGGCGAGGCGGAGACCGTCTTCCAAGGTCGAGGTTGAGTCCGAGCCCTGGGGTCGGGCGAGGCGGAGACCGTCTTCCGAGGTCGAGGTTGAGTCCGAGCCCTGGGGTCGGGCGAGGCGGAGACCGTCTTCCGAGGTCGAGGTTGAGTCCGAGCCCTGGGGTCGGGCGAGGCGGAGACCGTCTTCCGAGGTCGAGGCTGAGTCCGAGCCCTGGGGTCGGGCGAGGCGGAGACCGTCTTCCGAGGTCGAGGTGGAGTCCGAGCCCTAGGGTCGGGCGAGGCGGAGACCATCTTCCGAGGTCGAGGTGGAGTCCGAGCCCTAGGGTCGGGCGAGGCGGAGCTTCCTATTGCGCCTGAGGTTGGACTCGGCGGCTGTCAGCCTTACCCTGGCGGGTGGCACAGTAGTCGGAGCAGTGCAGGCGGCGCTGTTTTCCTGTCAGGTCAGTCAGTGGAGGGGTGAAATGACTGCGGTCACTTCGGCCCTGTCGACTGAGGAACGTGCGTCAGGATAAGGTGTCAAGCGATCCTTGCATTGAATGCTCCTGCAATCCGGTCGGCTGGCGGGGCGATCTGGCCAAGGTTGCTTCTCCGCGAAGCCTGCCCGAGCTGGGCCTCGGGCGAGTCGAAGGTGCGCCCGTTGCTTGAGGAGGCCCTCGGGCGAGGCGTGAATCCACCTGGGTTTGCTGTTCTTGCCCGAGGCTAGGCTCGGGCGAGGCGAGATCGTGTCCCTTGGACGGAGCCTTGACCTGAATTGCGCCCATCAGGCCTTTGCAGCTTTGTGCTGATGGTGGTTACCAGCCGAGTTTAGGAGCCTTGGGGGTACCCCTAATTATGGTCCCCGACAGTAGCCCCCGAGCCTCAAAGGGAGTGTTGGTACTCGCTTGGAGGCTTTGTCGCACTTTTTTGCAAGGGGACCGACCTTTCTCGGTTACACTTTGTTCCAGTGGGTGCGCGCGAGCGCACCCGCCGGGTGTAGCCCCCGAGGCCTCGGAGGAGTGATTTGACTCCTCCGAGGTCTTAGTGCCTTTCGTGACGCCTCAGCCGGTCTGGTTGTTCCCTCATGCGAACTGGTCGTAGCCCGGGTGCATAGTCAGGTTCTGAGTTCTCGGGCTGGTATGTTGACGCTGTCAACGGTTTGGCCAGAGCGGGGTTTGCGAGAGCAGCCCCCGAGCCTCTGCACAGGGCGAGAGGACGGTCAAGGACTGACTCGGCTTTTTTCATACGCCCCTTCGTCGCCTTTCCGCAAGGAGGAGGGGGGGGGGGAAGCGCCATGTTGCCCTCGGAGGGCGCCGAACATGGTGTCTCCAGTGAGTTGCTAACGGGTGATCCGAGTGGACGCCCATGCCCCGTTCGATAAGGGTCGGCTAGTGGCCCAGGGGCGCGCTCCAAAAGTACCTGCAGGTGATTTGTCGGACCCGGTCCCGTTTGATAGGGTCCGAGGGCTCGATGCCTCCCTATGATGGGATTCCATTACAGAATCACTCCTGCTGGTCTCGGAAATGTCCTAGGGTACCTCTGGAGCGTAGCCCGAGCCTCGGCCATGTATCGGACGTACCCAGAGTCATCCCTCGCTCTGCGTGTTCTGAGGCGGCTGTCGAACCCTTCGGGGGGCCAGCCTTCGAACCCCTGATCAGTAGTGGGCGCGGAGCCCAAGTGGCCTGAGGCGACTGTTGAACCCTTCCGAGGGGCCAGCCTTCGAACCTCTGACCAGTAGGAGGGCTCGGAGCCCGAGTGCTCTGGGGTGGTTGTCGAACCCTTTCGAGGGGCTAGCCTTCGAACCCCTGATCAGTAGGAGGGCTCGGGCCCGCTTCCTTCGCAGAGAAGGATCCCTTTCAGAGTATCCCCTTTCCCGGTCCCTGTAGCAAGAGAGAGAAAGGGGAAGAGGAAAAGGATACGAAATTTGAACGATGTGGTGCACCTTTTTTGACGCAGTCATTATGGCGGAGGTGAAGCATCGCCCGCTTCGCCTGCCAAAGGTGTCGCCTGCCCTGCCGCGAAGTTAATGCGACGGGACGAGTGGCTCGCGGGGCAGCTGTTGCACGAGCCGTTCGAGGAACGGAACATGGGCGCGTCGTCTTCATGCCATGGGAGAGGGCTCTCCTGCTGCCCCAGGAGGGGACGTGAGCCTGCAGACGATTTGACCGCCGCTTCCGTTCGCCTGCTGCCGCCATTACTGTCGGCCCACTTTTGGCCATATCGATCGTCGCGCCTTCTCCCTTGGCTGACTGATCTGTGACCGATGCGCCTGGTTGGCACTGTTGGGCTATGCGCACCGGTTCCGCAGTCGAGAAGGCGCAGTATTGGCGTAAGTGGCGGTGCAGTTTTTCGCACGTAGTAACCGGCACGCCGGTTACATGACGTGTGGGCCTGGGCCTCCATGCTGGGTGCGTTGAAGTCGAAAGGGTGCATCCCCGTGGTGCAGTTGTATGCCGCCTGCATGGTGGTCCGCCCTTTCACCCGCTGGGTTAGGCGAAGGTGGAGGAGTGCTTGTAACCGCTGGGCGGTTACACGCTCCACGCGCGGAGGTTTGGCTTCTTCTGTCCTGGCCAGCTTGCACGACGCATGGGACCCAGCCCCCATGTCGTAGGGGGAGGACCTTTGAGCGCGTTGGTGAAGACTTAGCCCACGACGCCTGAGGATGCGAGTGGGGTGAGTCACCTTTAAAAAGGGATCGACCTCCTAGGTGGTAGCCATGCCTTCGCACTTTCCTCATGCATCGTGCCCTTCCGCCTTCCGAGCCCCCGGATGGGGAGCGCCCGCGTTGTCTTCGTCTCGTTGTGGGAGGAGCGCAACCTCGTGGAGGTTGGTACCTTTCAGCCATCGCTCGGCTTCAAGGATTTTCATCAGGCAGCCCGGCTGCATCCCCTCACCAATGGTCACCCAAGACGGTGACCACCAGTTCGATGGTGGGGAGAAGCAAGCCGGGCTGCGACCTCTGCCCCGCCCTCAGCTTCAAGGATCTTCATCATCCTTGCTGGGGCGGAGGGCGAGCTGAGCTAGAGCTCTACCTCCCGTACGGGCCGGCAGGCCACCTCCTCCTTCAGCATTCAAGGGAGAGGGCGCTCACCGGCCTAGCGGAGGGGACGGACTTCGACAACGCGGGGCCGATTTGCCGCAAGCGTCGTCAGCTCTAGCATGCCTGGTTCGCTGGCTCAGCTGGCTCTAGCACAGCTTCCGGTGCCACCTCCCACCGCTGGGCGGAGCGTGGCTATCTGCCCGCCGTACGGGCGGCTGTTGCACCGCGCGCACCGGGGGACCGCCCAAGACGTCGCGCGCTGCTAGGGCGGCGTTCATTTTCTTGGGTTGTCCTGCCCTCGCTCCGGCACGACGCCTCCGCGCGGAGGTTGGTGCTCGCCCGTCCGGGAGGATTCGAGCGGGGATCTACCGGTGGGCGGGTGGACACCGCCGTTGGAGCTGAGGTGGTGGCAGCTGGAGAAGGCCTCGTCGCCGACGAGATTGTCGGCGCCATCTGCGCTCTGGGCCTCCGGCTCTCTGGCTTTGATAGCTTGTCCTCGCCCCTCGAGTGGGGACGTGGGCGAGGGCCTTGTCGCAGCAACGTCTGCCCTGAGGTCATCGCTGCTGATGTTTGGCCACCCGGAGCGGAGGTCGTTGTCGTTGCTACCGGAGTGGGCGGCGGCGAGCCACCTGGAATTTTGTCGTCCCGCAGGCCCTCCAATGTTGGGGGTTGTTTGTACCTGCAGGAGTGGAACTGGAGTCCCATTTGTAATGGCACCTTGAGTGCCGGTGTCTGTTCATTGTGGCTGTCGGGGCCTAAACATCTAGGTATTTTGGGTGCAATACCGTTTTCTTCCTTATTTCGAGCACCGGGTCTCGCCTGTCGGCTAGCTGAATCGCTTAACCAAGTGTGAGTTGCCCTGCGCGGAAGGTGACGAGTGAGGTATCCGTATCCCAGAGGCGTAGGAGTCCCTCGGCTCGGTCGGCCTTGCCACTCAAGGCTTCTCTTGCTCAGTTAAAGAGAACCCTCGGCCGCTCTGCGATGAGCCGGAGGCAGCGGTGTGAGCGTGGACAGAGGCGGAGTTGGCTCGAAAAGAAGCTTCGACAGCCGGAGCCTGGCCGGGTCATCCACTGGCGGAACCAACCCTGGAGTCGGGCTGCCGAGGCCATGAGCCGGGCTGGCGTCCTCGGGGGACAGCTGGTGTGACGGAACCTCCCAAGTAATTAGGCCCACCTACAGTTGTCCTTGTCTCACAGACATCAGACAACCCTGTAGGTGCCCCTGAACTACTTGACAAGTTCGGTATCTTTCCTTACCTTACCAGGAACGTCTCACCCATCTTGTAGACATTACAGAACATCGGAGATAAAGAAATGCGGAAGCGAATTACATAAACTTTACATTTATTTCAAAAGTAAGCTTGAGTTATATTATTACAGACCAGACTATAAGTGAGTGCAGAGTAGTAATATTATACAAGCCAGGGGAGGCACAAACTCCTCCCGATAAGTTTAATAAACAAAAGATCCTAAGTGGAGGACCGAGTCCTCCCGCACTTCAGTCTTGATTTTCTTCTTTTGGAACCACCTTGGCACAGAAGCAGCAAAAGTCTGCTACTTCCTCACCTAAAAACAACGAAGGGATAAACCATGAGTATGGAATACTCAGCAAGTCTTACCCGACTAAGGAAAAGACTCTCAAGGGTATGCTGGTTATATGGGAGTCAAGGTAAGGCTTTTCAATATTCAAAGACTCTGTTTTTGCAGAAATGCTTACTAAAGTGGATCCTTAAAAATCCAGTTTTATTTGTCAAGTTAAGTAAAATTACCTGCACTAGAGTTCTTTCTACCCTAGTTCAATCACTGGTCCTGCACTAGCCAATTTCTTAACAAGAGCCCATCGTCTTTAGTGGAATGCTACGTGTAAGTCAGTGGCCAAGTCTCCATAACCGCGGAGGTACGGCGATCCGAATCGATTATACTCAGCTGAGGATCTCCAATCACACGACATATGTAGCACTTAACCCTTGCATATGTCAACCCGCCACCGGGGTTCTTAAGACCGGATCAGGTTCACGCAAACCGAGAGCACAGCTACACCACCGTCCAGCCTCTTGCCACGGAGGGTACACGCTACTCTCGCCACCGCTCCACGCCCATTTCGTGTTATCTTATTCCGGCCTTAGTCTACCCGAGGCAAGGCTTACCCATGACGAGGCATGTGACCAGTTAAAGGGTCCTCGGTCAGCAGGCCTACATCGAGACGGTCCTTAATCGACTCAGACGGAGACACTACACCGAGACTCTCTTTCTCGTGCAAGTCACCCGCCCGGTCTCAGCTTAATCTTTTAACCCAAAACTTGGTACCTGACAGAGGTACATCTTTTCCGATGTTGGACCCATCATGGCCATGATGGATCCACCATCAAGTTTTATTTTTGAAAACATCCCACCCACTTTTGCCACATCATATTTGGTAAAAACAAAACCTTTTGTTTTTCTAAAGCAAAGCTAAGCATAGTAAAACCTTTTGTAAAAACAGGATTTCAAGGGGGGGGGGGGGGGTAATCAAGATCAAGGAAGGTAATGCAGGAATTGTTTAACAATCAACTCCTATAACTTAATGCAGCAAGCAAGTGAGAAAGATTTTAAAAACATCAAGGGAGGTGGCAAATGCACCGGGGCTTGCCTTCGTTAACAGGTGATTCAGGCTCAGATCCACAAATGTCGAAGCAGAAACTATTCCTGGCCTGAGTGTCCAAAGGTGGTTGCACTTGCTCTTCGGGGACTTCTATCTCTTCTTCACGTTCTACTCATAACCATACATAAGCATAAGAATGGATGCCATGGGATGCTCATGAGGATGCAAAGATAACATAAACTTATTAGTTATGTCTTGAATACAACTTGCCTTCACGGAGTTCCGGGAACTTAGGGTTTCCGGAGTCGGTAAAGGAGTTCATAGGGCAGGGGGGGGGGGGGTGTTTTGGGGTTTGGTGATCAAACAAGGTCCAAATCAATTCAAACTTTACCCAAGGCTTCTAAATATTGTATAACACTCATATAAAAATTTTGGGCATTTTAGGACTTATCAATTATTTTCTAAAAATCCAGAACTAATGCTTTAAACTACTTTAAATACCTTAAAATTCCTTATTTAACCTAAAAATCATGAAACTATTTTTATTAAATACTTTGGAAAATAACAATTCTAGGAAAATTGGTTTCACCATTTTAGCATTTTTCTACATTTTTCTACATATTTTTGAATCTCTGCTGAAAAAGAAAAAGAAAAAGATTAAGGGGAACTGGGCCGACTTCAGCCCAGCGGCCCAGGTCCAGAGGGAAAGCGCGCCCGCGCGCGCCCTGGCAGCTTTGCAGAAAGGACCACGCGGTTTTATCTATCTGCAGACAGGTTTGATCACTATTCTACTGTGTCGCTGACAACTTGCAGATAAGCCCTTCATGATCTATTTCTTCACAGACCCAGGTCCACGGCGACGGTGGCGCACGGAGGAACTCCGGCGAGCCACTGCACCGGTCGATTGGGGCAGTGACCGGCGCCCAGCTTTGGATTAAACCAAATTCGAGTTCTAAGGACCATTTCCCCCCAATTAATTTCATGCTTGGTGATCTATTTCGCTCTGCCCACGAGGACAGCACGTACTACGGCTAACCCATCGTGTTCCTGGTGATTGGTGATGGTTTATTTCAATTGGGCGGGTCTATGAGCATTACGGTTATGTGAGATTACTCAAACGAGGGAGCATAAGGGTTGAACTGACCTCAATTACACCGGCCACGGCGAGGTGTTCTTCGCGGTGTTTTTCAACGGTTTTGGGGAAAACTAGGAATTGGAGCTCACGGTGGCAGGACTGGGGACGATACTGGACGATGGGGTACGCGATGAAGTTGCGGAGCTAACGGTGGGCTCAATTTAAAGACTCCGAGAGCGGTGGCTTCCAATTTGTCTACGGCGAGCTGGCGGCCGGAGGCGGGGAAGAAGCTTGGCGCGCGGAGTACGTGTCTCATAGCGTGGCAGTAATTCCGGTGAGCCACGGGGAGTCCAAAGGAGGTCACGGCGACACGGTGAAAGGGTTGAGCCACGCGGCGCGATGCCGGGAAGCGGCGGTCACGGCGAGGTAATCCATACGACCGCAAGGAAGAAGAGAGAGCCACGGAGGTCACCGGAGTGATCGCCAGCGCACGGGCGGTGAAGATCTTTTAACGCCGCGGAGTTATCCACATCCCTGAGCACGAATCGTGACGCCGGCGACGTGAATCACGGCGGAAAGCCACCGGCGGTGAAGACAACCGTTCTGGCGACCTTATCTGATTCAGTTACTGTACCATGGGAAACACTGATTCAGAGCGACTGACAGAGCAACTTTAGAGCAACTTTTCTCTCAAATCTTCATGGCAACAGGTCCAACTCTCTGCAGCAAAAGTGTAGAGCAATATGCCCTCTACAACTTTGTAATATGATGATGCCACAAAAACTCATTGGATCATGCTTGAATTTAAGCTTGAAGTTGATGGCATCAATCTGCCAGTCTGATTTTCAGACTTATCCAACCTGACAGCCTGACTTTAGGCTTACTTATCTCTGGATTTTTCTTAACAAGGGAGCTTACTACCTTAAGCAAAGTTGTTTACCTAAGATAGATCTAAATAGTTGATGTGGTGACCTAGGGCAAAAACCCTATTCTTTGCAAGCTACAAAGCCCTAAAGTGGAGCCTTTAACACTGAATTTCAGACTTAGTGTAGAACTCAAATGAGGTCCATTTTGCACTTAAGTCCAAATCTCAGGGTTTGGCTTGTAAATTCACATATTTGTGAACCAAATGACTTTATATGTCCAAACATAGTAGTTTTTACACTTTAGTCCAAATGTGCATCAATTTTGCACATAAGCCCCTAGGGTTTAGACTTAGAGTTTCCCAGGGTTTCAATTAGGGTTTCTGGTATCCCAGGGGTATAAAAGTGATCCAAGTTTATTCTTAGGGTTATTTTATGACTTTTACCCTAAAATCTTTAGGTTTTCTTAACTTGGGTTAAGTTTTACCCCTTTAACCACTATTTAGGGTTAAGTCCATTAACCAGGGTTTCATTTGCAAAAACATTAAAACAATACAACTTGTTTGAAATTTTTGCCTAGTGAATGCACTCTAGGTGTGTCAAACATATGCAATGTCAATGCTTATGATGCCATGCTCAAGTTTTAGTTATAGTAACACCAGGGGTGTTACAGCTGGCTGAGGCTATGGAGCGGCCGGTCCAGCCGTCTACTCGGGCCAGGTTCCTGGAGGAGATCCTGGCGGCGATGGCTCAGGCGCAGTGTTGACATCTTCCTTTGAGGTGGAGATCCTCCGACCGTGTTGCTGTCCGAGGCCGGGTCGGATTCCGCCGAAGGTGGAGTCGATGCCGAGGGTGCTGCTGCTCCCCCTACTGATGTCTGAACCTGCAGGATCAGTTTGTCTGTAGTATGCGTATGTTTTTTGCGGCCGCCGAGGCCCAAACATATCATCGTTGTGTTGTAAAGCTGCGTTTCTTTTCCCCCCGTTTCGAATATCCGGACTTGTTTGTCGGTAGCAGAATCGCTCATCGAGCGAGAGTTACTTATCGCGGAAGGTGATGAGTGAGGTATCCGTATCCTGGAGGCGTAGGAGTCCCTCGGCTCGGTCGGCCTTCGCCGCTTAAGTGTACTCTTGCCCGTCCGCAGGATTCTGTTATCGATATAGTCGAGAAGGCACAAAAAATCGTTTCGGCAGAAAAGTTTTCGAGCGTCTAAGACTTGTTTGGTCAGCAGAATCGCTTATCCGAGCGTGAGTTACTTATCGCAGAAGGTGATGAGTGAGGTATCCATATCCCGGAGGCATAGGAGTCCCTCGGCTCGGTCGGCCTTGCCACTTACGTGTACTCCGTCGTTTTCAGGATCCCACTATCGAAGTAGTCGAAAAGCGCGAAAGACGTTCTGACAGAAAGACTTTTTCCGAGGAAAATTTTGACGCAGAGGGGGTTCCCCCCTTCTAGCCCCCGAGGGAGGGTCGGGCTTTGCCGAGGCAAGGCTGACCCTTCCTTGATGGTTAGACTTTATTTGTGTATGTAAACGAGGTATATGAATGACTTGAAAACATCTTAAGGGTAGAAGCGACGTAGCTGTCGGATGTTCCAAGCGTTGCTGTAGACCTCGCCTTGACTATTGGCCAGCTTGTATGTTCCGGGCTTCAAAATCTTGGCGATGACGAATGGCCCTTCCCAGGGAGGAGTGAGCTTGTGGCGCCCTCGGGCGTCTTGTCGTAGCCGAAGCACCAAGTCACCCACCTGGAGGTCTCTGGACTGAACCCCTCGGGCGTGGCCAGCTTGTATCCTTGCTTGAGTCCCTGTAGAATCATGCCGTTGGCATGCTCTACCTGCCCATTCGTCATGGGGTGAGCTACGGCGGCCCAGTCCACCCGAATGTGGTGATCCTCGCAGAAGTCCAGGAACTTCCTGCCAGTGAACTAGGTGCCGTTGTTGGTGATGATGGAGTTCGGGACCCCAAAGCAATGGATGATGTTGGTGAAGAACGTCACCGCCTGTTCGGACCTGATGCTGTTTAGGGGTCGGACTTCAATCCACTTGGAGAATTTGTCGATAGCGACCAACAGGTGCGTGAAGCCCCTGGGTGCCTTCTGCAAGGGACCGACGAGGTCCAAACCCCACACAGCAAACGGCCAGGTGATGGGTATTGTTTGCAGGGCTTGAGCGGGCAGGTGCGTCTGCCTTGCGTAGAATTGACACCCTTGGTAGGTGCGTACAATTCTAGTGGCATCGGCCACCGCGGTTGGCCAGTAGAAACCTTGTCGGAAGGCGTTCTCAACGAGTGCTCGAGGTGCTGCGTGATGACCGCAAGCCCCCGAGTGTATTTCTTGCAATAGCTCCTAACCTTCGGCGATGGATATGCATCGTTGGAGGATGCCTGAGGGGCTACAGTGGTAGAGCTCCTTTCCGTCACCCAGCAAGACGAACGACTTGGCGCGCCGCGCCAGTCACTGAGCCTCGGCTCTGTCGAGGGGTAGCTCTCCTCGGTGGAGATATTGCAGGTACGGGGTCTGCCAGTTTCGATTAGGCGGGACCCCATTCCGCTCTTCCTCGACGCGCAGTGCCTCACCCTCGGCGACCGAGGGTGCCTCGGGCTGAGCCGAGGGTGCCTCGGGCAGAGTCGAGGCCTTCTCGGGCTCGGGCGTGTCGTCGGTCTTGATGGAGGGTTGATGTAGGTCTCGGGAGAAAACGTCCGGGGGAACCGTTGTCCACCCCGAGACTATTTTAGCCAGCTCGTCCGCAGTCTCGTTGTATCGTCGAGCGACGTGGTTGAGCACGAGCCCGTAGAACTTGTCTTCCAGGCGCCGAACCTCGTCGCAGTAGGCTTCCATCTTCGGGTCGCGGCAATGGGAGTTCTGCATGACTTGGTCGATGACAAGCTGCGAGTCACCACGAGCGTCGAGGCGCCGAACCCCTAGCTCGATAGCGATGCGCAACCCGTTAACCAGGGCCTCGTACTCGGCCATGTTGTTGGACGCCGGGAAATGGAGGCGCAACACGTAGCGGTGGTGCTTCCCGAGGGGTGAGATGAAGAGCAGGCCCGCACCCGCTCCTGTTTTCATCAGCGACCTGTCGAAAAACATGGTCCAAAGTTCCGGTTGGATCGGAGCTGCTGGAAGCTGGGTGTCGACCCATTCAGCCACAAAGTCCGCCAAGACTTGGGACTTGATGGCCTTCCGAGGAGCGAACGAGATTGTCTCGCCCATGATCTCCACCGCCCATTTTGCAATCCTACCCGAGGCCTCTTGACACTGGATGATCTCCCCCAGGGGGAGGGATGACACCACAGTCACCGGATGAGACTCGAAGTAGTGTCACAACTTTCGCCGTGTCAGAATTACCGCGTATAGTAGCTTCTGAATTTGCGGGTAGCGGATTTTGGTCTCGGACAGTACTTCACTGATGAAGTAGACCGGCCTGTGGACGAGCAATGCATGCCCTTCTTCTCGTCTCTCGACCACGATCGCGGCGCTAACCACCTGAGTGGTTGCGGCTATGTAGATCAAGAGGGCTTCTCCGGCAGCGGGGGGCACCAGGATGGGCGCGCTTGTCAGGAGCACCTTTAAGTTCCTGAGGGCTTCCTCGGCCTCGGGGGTCCAAGTGAAGCGCTCGGTCTTCCTTAAGAGGCGGTACAGGGGTAGGCCTCTTTCGCCGAGGCGCGAGATGAAACGGCTCAGAGCCGCAAGGCATCCCATGACCCTCAGTACTCCTTTCAAGTCCTTGATAGGCCCCATGTTGGTGATGGCCGCGATTTTCTCTAGGTTGGCCTTGATGCCCCGCTCGGAGACGATGAACCCCAGGAGCATGCCTCGGGGGGACTCCGAAGGCACACTTCTCAGGATTGAGTTTCACGCCCTTCGCTCTTAGACACTTGAATGTCGTTTCAAGGTCAGAGAGGAGGTCAGAGGCTTTCCTCGTCTTGACTACGATGTCATCGATGTAAGCCTCGACCGTTCGGCCAATGTGCTCTCCGAACACGTGGTTCATGCACCTTTGGTATGTCGCGCCTGCATTCCTTAAACCAAATGGCATAGTGATGTAGCAGTACATGCCAAAAGGTGTGATGAAAGAAGTCGCGAGCTGGTCGGACTCTTTCATCCTGATTTGGTGATACCCTGAGTAGGCATCGAGGAACGACAGGGTTTCGCACCCAGCAGTGGAATCCACGATTTGATCGATGCGAGGCAGAGGGTAGGGAACTTTCGGACATGCTTTGTTTAGACCAGTGTAGTCTACACACATCCGACATTTCCCACCTTTCTTTTTCACAAGCACAGGCTTGGCTAGCCATTCGGGATGGAATACCTCTTTGATGAACCCTGCAGCCATCAGCTTGTGGATCTCCTCGCCTATGGCTCTGCGCTTTTCTTCGTCGAATCGGCGCAGAGACTGCTTCACGGGTCAGGCTCCAGCTCGGATATCCAGTGAGTGCTCGACGACATCCCTCGGTATGCCAGGCATGTCCGAGGGACTCCACGCAAAAACCTCGGCGTTCGCACGGAGAAAGTCGACGAGCACTGCTTCCTATTTAGGGTCGAGCTCGGAGCCGATCCGGACTTGCTTGGAGGCGTCGTTGCTGGGTCGAGAGGGACGGACTTAACCGCCTCTGCTGGCTCGAAGTTGCTAGCGTGGCGCTTCGCGTCTGGCACTTCCTTGGAGAGGCTCTCCAGGTCGGCGATGAGGGCCTCGGATTTGGCGAGGGCCTCAGCATACTCCACGCACTCCACGTCACATTCGTACGCGTGTCGGTACGTGGATCCGATGGTGATGACCCCGTTGGGGCCCGGCATCTTGAGCTTGAGGTAGGTGTAGTTGGGGACAGCCATGAACTTGGCGTAGCATGGTCTCCCCAGCACTGCGTGGTAGGTTCCTCGGAACGCGACCACCTCGAACGTGAGGGTTTCCTTTTGGAAGTTGGAGGGAGTTCCGAAGCAGACGGGCAGATCGAGTTGCCCAAGGGGTTGGACGCGCTTCTCGGGGATGATCCCGTGAAAGGGCGCCGCGCCGGCCCGGATCGTGGACAGATCGATCTGCAAGAGCCCGAGGGTCTCGGCGTAGATGATGTTGAGGCTGCTGCCTCCGTCCATTAGGACCTTGGTAAGCCTGACGTTGCCGACGACGGGATCGACAACGAGCGGGTACTTCCCTGGGCTCGGCACGCAGTCGGGATGGTCGCCTTGGTCGAAGGTGATGGGCTTGTCGGACCAGTCTAGGTAGACTGGCACCGCCACCTTCACCGAGCAGACCTCCCGGCGCTCTTGCTTGCGGTGCCGAGCCGAGGCGTTTGCCACTTGCCCACCGTAGATCATGAAGCAGTCGTGGACCTCGGGGAACTCCTCTGCTTTGTGGCCCTCCTTCTTGTCGTTGTCGTGGCCTTTGCCACCTTCTGCCGGGGGCCCGGCCTTGTGGAAGTAGCGCCAAAGCATAACGCACTCCTCAAGGGTGTGCTTGACGGGACCCTGATGATAGGGGCACGACTCCTTGAGCATCTTGTCGAACAGGTTGGCGCCACCGGGAGGCTTCCGAGGGTTCCTGTGCTCGGCGGCGGCGACAAGGTCCGCGTCGGCGGCGTCGCGTTTCGCTTGCGACTTCTTCTTGCCCTTCTTCTTGGTGTCGCGCTGAGCGGACGCCTCAGGGACGTCTTCCGGCTGGCGCCCCTGAGGCTGCTTGTCCTTCCGGAATATGGCCTCGACCGCCCCCTGACCAGAGGCGAACTTGGTGGCAATATCCATCAGCTCGCTCGCCCTGGTGGGAGTCTTGCGACCCAGCTTGCTCACCAGGTCGTGGCAAGTGGTGCCGGCAAGGAACGCGCCGATGACATCTGAGTCGGTGATGTTGGGCAGCTCGGTGCGCTGCTTCGAAAATCGCCGGATGTAGTCCCGCAGGGATTCTCCCGGCTACTGGCGGCAGCTTCGGAGATCCCAGGAGTTCCCAGGGCGCACGTATGTGCCCTAGAAGTTGCCGGCGAAGGCTTTGACCAGGTCGTCCCAGTTGGAGATCTGCGCAGGAGGCAGATGCTCTAGCCAGGCTCGGGCGGCGTCGGAGAGGAACAGGGGGAGGTTGCGGATGATGAGGTTGTCATCGCCCGCTCCACCCAGCTGACAGACCAGCCGGTAGTCCGCGAGCCACAGTGCCGGCCTTGTCTCCCCCGAGTACTTGGTGATGGTAGTCGGGGTTCAGAACCGGGTCGGGAATGGCGCCCGTCGTATGGCTCGGCTGAAAGCCTGCGGACCGGGCGGTTCGGGCGAAGGGCTCCAATCCTCCCCACTGTCGTAGCGTCCCCCACGCCTGGGGTGGTAGCCTCGGCGCACCTTCTCGTCGAGGTGGGCTCGGCGGTTGCGGCGGTGGTGCTCGTTGCCGAGGCGACCTGGGGCTGCAGGCGCTGTGTCCCGCGTGCGCCTGGTGTGGACCGAGGTTTCCCGCATGAATCGGGAAGTCGCGGCGCGATGCTCCGGGGGGTACCCCTGCATTCGGGAGGCAGAGCTTTCGGCCCGTCGGATCGTGGCATACAAAAGGAGATTCTTGAGTTCTTCCTGGATACGTCGCCCCTCGGTGGTGGATGGTTCCGGCATCGCTCGAAGTAGTATTGCCGCTGCAGCCAGGTTCTGGCCGACCCCACTGGAAGCCGGGGGCAGCCTTGCCCTGGCATCGTCGACGATGCGGTGCTGGACGTCCTGGGCCAGATGACGCGCTTCTCCGGCCGGAGCTCGGCCTGCCCACTCCTGCCCGATGTTCTGCCAGAGCTACACAAGTTGTTCTGCTTCCTCGTCGAGCCTGGCCTGCATCTCGCGGATTTGCTCGAGCTGTGTGTCCTGACCCCCCGCAGGGACTGGGACCACAGCTAGCTCCCGAAGGATGTCAACGCGAGGCGCAAGCCTAGGGGGATCGCCGTCCTCCGGCATACCAAGATGGTTGCCTTCGTCGAGACCCCCTAGATCGACGTGGAAACATTCGCGACTTGGGCCACAGTCCTCGTCGTCAAGGCTGTGGCCATCATCGGAGCAATCGGAGAGGCAGTAGTCACATGCGGCCATGAAGTCTCGCATGGCACTAGGGTTACCGAGCCTGGAGAAATCCCAACCAGAGTCGGGCTTGTCATCTTCCTCGGAACCCGGGGGCCCGTAGGTCGAGACGGCCGTCAGTCGGTCCCAGGTTGACCACATATGGTATCCCGGAAGGTTTGGGTATGCCTTTATGAAAGCGTCCACCAAAGCGGGATCGCTTGGTGGGTCGAAGCTGAATCTAAAAGGCACAGGATGGAAAACGGACGGTACCTCTTGTTCGACGGATGGTGACGAAGTCGCGTCGGGGACGGACTGCACCGTTATCTCAGGTACGAGGCTAACGCCCAGCAAGTCCTTCGCGAGCGTGCTGGCGTCATCCGTCCGCTTGGGGTTGGCGTGTTGCGGGGAAACGACGCCCGTCTTCGTCTCAGACACGAGGTCGACGCCTGACGTGTCCCCCGCTGGGGCGCCGGCGTCGTTGACTCGCTCGACAGTCGATGAGGTGCCGCCTCCTGCTTGGCCATGGTTGCCCCGCCTCCTCCTCCGTCGGCGGGGAAGGTGACGGGACAGACCCGGATGCTGCTCTTCCACCACGCGGGGAAGATGTCGTCGATCCCGTTGCCGGCGGGAGGGCTGAAGGCCGCCATTGTCGTTGTCGTGCGGCGGAGGAAGGAGTACCATGACGTAGCTGCCGTCGAGGGACATGAACTCGAGACTCCCGAAACGGAGCATCGTCCCGGGCTGGAGAGGTTGCTGGAGACTACCCATCTGGAGCTTGACGGGAAGCTGTTCGTCAACACGCAGCAGTCCCCTACCTGGCGCGCCAACTGTCGGCGTTTCGACCCGGGGGGTCCCTGGACCGTCGAGTAAATTGTCGTTGCGTGTCCTAGCCCAGATGGGTCGGCGCGAGACGGAACACAAGGAGGAACAATAAGGGGAACCGCGGCTCGTGTTGTCCTGCGCCCAGGGCGGATGCGCTTGCAGTAGGGGGTTACAAGCGTTCGCGAGGGAGAGAGAGAGAGAGGGAGACTGTCCGTCAGCCCGTTCTCCCGCGCGGCCGCCTTTTTTGTACGAGGGCCCTGGACCTTCCTTTTATAGATGTAAGGAGAGGGCCCAGGTGTACAATGGGGGGTGTAGCAATGTGCTAACGTGCCTAGCAGAGAGGAGCCAGAGCCCTATGTACATGCCGTCGTGGCTGTTGGAGAGGTGTTGGTGCCCTGTTCATGTGATGTCGTGGCCGTCGGAGGAGCGCTTAAACCCTGTAGAAGTACAGCTGTCGGGGCTGTCAGGTCCTTGCTGACGTCTCCTTGCTTCCGTAAGGGGCTGAGAACCTCCATCGTCATGGAGCACACGGGGTGCCATCATTACTTGTTTACCGGGGCGAGCCAGATGGGACGCCGGTCTTGTTCCCCGTAGCCTGAGCTAGCTAGGGGTAGGGTAATGATGTACCCCCCTACGGCGTGGTCGGTCCGAGCCCGAGGTCGAGCAAGGCGGTGACTCCTCCGAGGTCGAGGCTGAGTCCGAGCCCTGGGGTCGGGCGAGGCGGAGACCGTCTTCCGAGGTCGAGGTTGAGTCCGAGCCCTAGGGTCGGGCGAGGCGGAGACCGTCTTCCAAGGTCGAGGTTGAGTCTGAGCCCTGGGGTCGGGCGAGGCGGAGACCGTCTTTCGAGGTCGAGGCTGAGTCCGAGCCCTAGGGTCGGGCGAGGCGGAGACCGTCTTTCGAGGTCGAGGTGGAGTCCAAGCCCTAGGGTCGGGCGAGGCAGAGCTTCCTATGGCGCCTGAGGTTGGACTCAGCGGCTGTCAGCCTTACCCTGGCGGGTGGCACAGCAGTCGGAGCAGTGCAGGCGACGTTGTTTTCCTGTCAGGTCAGTCAGTGGAGGGGCGAAATGACTGCGGTCACTTCGGCCCTGTCGATTGAGGAACGTGCGTCAGGATAAGGTGTCAGGCGATCCTTGCATTGAATGCTCCTGCGATCCGGTCGGCTGGCGGGGTAATCTGGCCAAGGTTGCTTCTCCGCAAAGCCTACCCGAGCTGGGCCTAGGGTGAGTCGAAGGTGCGCCCGTTGCTTGAGGAGGCCCTCGGGCGAGGCGTGAATCCACCTGGGTCTGCTGTTCTTGCCCGAGGCTGGGCTCGGGCGAGGCGAGATCGTGTCCCTTGGATGGAGCCTTGACCTGAATTGCGCCCATCAGGCCTTTGCAGCTTTGTGCTGATGGTGGTTACCAGCCGAGTTTAGGAGCCTTGGGGGTACCCCTAATGATGGTCCCCGACAGTTAGCGACAAACCGAAGCATGTAATTTTACACGACTTTCTAGTGACTTTCTAGAGAGGAGAGGGAGAGGGAGAGAGAGCTATTGTTGCCTCTTCCTCATCCTCCAACCCCGCCTCTTCCTCATCCTCCACCACCACCTTGGCTTTCTTTGGAGTGCCGCTGTCAGAGGAAGCCGTGGTCTTTTTCCCGGTCATGGTTTATCACCTAGAACGCGAGGTAAAATAAAAGTAGGGAGGACTATTCGACTAATATATATATATATCAGGCAGTAAGAAACAAGCATCTTCAAAGAACATGCTGTGAAAGAACTTGGAAAGATGTTTACCAGATTTGATACTTGTGAAAGAACTTCACACCAATGGTGACGAGAGACGCGAAGCCAGGAGATGACGTAGTATTTAAACACTACAAGAACAGGCATTCTAGTGACTTTCTAGAGAGGAGAGAGAGAGGAGAGAGGGAGAGAGAGAGGAGAGAGAGATAGGAGAAAGAGAGAAGAGATAAAGGAGAGAGAGGAGAGAGAGAGGAGAGAGAGAGAGGGGGGAGAGAGAGAGGAGAGAGAGGGAGAGATAGAGGAGGGAGAGAGAGGGAAGAGAGAGGAGGGAGAGAGGAGAGAGAGGAGGGAGAGAGAGGGAAGAGAGAGGAGGGAGAGAGAGGAGGGAGAGGGGAGAGAGAGGAGCTATGGAGAGGAGAGAGAGAGGAGAGACAACCGCTAGTAGAAATGGCCTCCACAGTCTGTGGAAGGCATTTCTAGTGGCGGTTCTCAATAACAACCGCCAGTAGAAATCATTTCTACTGGCGGTTGTCATTGAGAACCGCCGGTAGAAATATCTCCTATATAAAGGAGCGCGCGCGGGGCTGAAAATTTCGCTAAGTCTTTGGCGCCCAGTCTTTTACACTTCCCGCCGTCAGGCTGCCGAAATTTTGCCCCGGCGATCTTCTCCGCCGTGCGCCGCCGTCGTCCACGCCATCGTCCCCGCGCTGTAGGTACGTTCCCCTCTCTCTCTCTCTCCCTTCTTCGACTTCGATCGCTCGGGCACGCCGCCGCCGCCGTGCACGCGCCACCACGCGTGTAAACCCTAGGGCGCGCGTCTCTGCAGAGAGTGAGAGAGAGAGAGAGAGAGAGAGGAGAGGAGAGAGGGAGAGGGAAGAGAGAGGAGGGAGAGGGAAGAGAGAGGAGGGAGAGGGAAGAGAGAGGAGAGGAGAGAGGGAAAGGGAAGAGAGAGGAAAGAGAGTGGAGGGAGGGAGAGAGAGAGGAGAGAGGGAGAGGGAAGAGAGAGGAGGGAGAGGGAAGAGAGAGGAGAGGAGAGAGGGAAAGGGAAGAGAGAGGAAAGAGAGTGGAGGGAGAGAGAGAGAGAGAAGGGAGACATGATTACCGTGTTACCGTGGTCATAATCGCAAGAGAGACATGAATGACAATTGTGATTAGAATTAGCACATGATCTCTGATATGGTTTTTTAGTGAGACGTGGAAAAAAGACTAAGTAAAGAGATGCGGACGGGTGAGAAGGAGGACACACAGAGAGTAGCGGGCGAGCCTAGTTGGCACCCCTTCCCTTCACACAGCATGTGGGCGGCACATCAAGTGGCTGCCTACGACTCTCCATCTCTCTCTCTCTACGTCCTATACGACTCCTCCTATACGTTCTATGCGACTCTCCATCTCTCCCTCTCTACGTCCTATACGACTCCTCTCTCCCTCTCTATACGTTCTATACGACTCTCCATCTCTCTCTACGTTCTATACGACTCTCCCTCTCTCCCTCTCTATACGTTCTATACGACTCTCCATCTCTCCCTCTCTATACGTTCTATACGACTCTCCATCTCTCTCTACGTTCTATACGACTCTCCCTCTCTCCCTCTCTATACGTTCTATACGACTCTCCATCTCTCTCTATGTTCTATACGACTCTCCCTCTCTCCCTCTCTATACGTTCTATACGACTCTCCCTCTCTCCCTCTCTATACGTTCTATACGACTCTCCATCTCTCTCTCTCTACGTCCTATACGACTCTCCCTCTCTATACGTAACTCGATAATATCCGTATCACAATATTAGGGGTTAGGGTTAGGGCTTAGGGTTAGTGTTAGTGGTTACGAGTTAGGGTATTGTTAATATGAATTTAATATGTGTTAATATGTGTTAATATGTGTTAATATGTGTTTGTATATATATAGCTCAATGAGTTCTCCAATCAAGGACCAAGGATTAGGGCCCGACCACATGGACAAGAGTGTTGCTCAAGAACAATCCAGCAATGAAGGATATGAAACACCTAGCGACCCTTTTCCTACAACTAGCATAGATAGGGCCGCTGCGCATGAGTTGCAACGTGACCCTACTTATGATCCACAAGACCATGAGGTAAATTACACATCCTTAATTTCGTGTGTGTACCTAATTAATTAGCTGATTTCACAATGTCTATTACACATGCATGATTTCTTGTGCATTTTATTACATGAATAGGAGGTCTTGTCTCAATTTCGTGCGATGCTCGAAAAAGCTGCGGCACGATACCAAGACGCACCGGAACCGACCCAAGGCGCACCGGAAGCGACCGAGACAACCACCGAGAGGTCAAGGAAAAGGAAGCAGAGCGATCGGAACAGAGGTGATAGGGGGCTAAACAAGTTTCCTGACAAGACATATAAAATCGCAGACGTGAGCCCGAATGGTCAGCCCCTAGCTCCAGAAGAGGCACTGCCTAAGTTCCGGAATGCACTTGGGTTCTTAGTTAGAGATAATCTTGACATCACAATCCGACAATGGAGAGATGTATCAGATGATGTCAAGAATCAAATGTGGAATAAGCTAATAACGAGGTTCGTTTTGCCTTGGGGTTCAGAAGAACTCGTGAAAAAATACACGATGAAGCAGTTTGCAATCAATTTCCGAAACTGGAGGTCTGAGATGAATACAAAGTTTGCAAAGAAAGACCTAGACCCGACGAAAAAATATAAAATCTCAGCAGGTCAGTGGGCAGTATTTCTAGAGCAGAGGAGCAGCCCTGATTTCATATCGCTAAGTGAGGCAAATTCGGAACTATCTAAGAAGAACAAATACCACCACCACCTTAGCACAGGTGGTTACAAGCGTCAGGTTCCTAAATGGAGACAAGAAGACGCCGAGAAGAAGGCTGCAGGGTTGCCGACGCTGTCTGAGCAACTTGGTGAAAGGACAGCTAATTGGATCCGTGCTACAAAACCAAGGGAAACTGAGTCTGGTGTATCTTTTGATGATCCCACTATCGAAGAAGCGGCAAAAAACATATATGCAATTGCAGCTAAGCAGAGCCAAGGAACATTTAAGCCACAAAGGGAGAGAGACATTCTAACGGCTGGTCTCTGTAACCCTGAGCATCCTGGTCGTGTACGAGGAATCTCATCTAAGGAAGGATGGAAGGAAGGATTCGGACCACAATGGGAAGGTCTGTACAAGAAACATGATCGATACAAGGAAGAGATGGCAAATTATTTTAAGGAGGAGGCCAAGAAAGAGTTCAAAGGCCTGATGTCTGAAATGCTATCGAATCCTCCTCCAGAATTGATGCAGCAATTGGTGATGGTGAGTGCGATGTCTGTTCAACAGATGACCACTCCACAGATGCAAATAATTCAAGCAGCTCAAACGCTGGCTTCCACCGAGGGTACGACCATCCCAAGCTCTGTCGCGTCAACGGGAAATAAGGTCCGCTATCCAGTTGATGACATCATAAGGCCTGTGGCATGCACACTAGTTATAAGATATGGTATTAACAATCAGCGTACAAAGAAAGTAGCCACAGGCCTTGCGATCCCAGGACGCAAGTTCCATGGAAACGACATTCCAGAAGAATATTGCAGGGTAGAAGTGACGACAGTCGTCCAAGGATACGAGGACAACATGCTAGACATCCCTGGGCCCGAAGGTATCGAGACACTTGGACAAGCTATCAAGAATTTTATCCTTTGGCCTCGAAGGGATGTCGAATTAGTTGATCCACCACGACAGCCATCGTCGCAGGCCCAACCGTCTCCGCCTTCTCAAATTGTTGTTCCTATTGTACAACCATCATCACCTCCTCAAAAATCACATGCTGCTCCTCATCCTCTTTCTGACCCTCCTTCTCCTCATCCTCATGGTGGCCCACCGTCTTCGCCACATACATCGCCCTTTAGGGATCCACCTTCTCCATAGCCATCTCCACGACCATCAAAGAAATCTAAAGTTTCTATACCAAAATTAGTGTCCCCGTTCGAGAAGAAAAAGAAGAGTAAATCCACTGCTGGCACAACTCCTTTTTTGAAAGGGATTGGACGGAGCCTCATGTCAGACACTGTTGATTTGGCCGATCTCAAGGAGTCCACAAAAAAGGCTGAGGCAATGGCCGCAAAGATAAAGAAGCCAACTAAGGCAGATTATAAAAACGTGCCTAAAAATATGTGTCAGGCAGACCACTACTCACTTTTGAGAAACTAAGGAAGGTCCCAGCTAATATTAAAAGGTTGCATGATTGGTACATGCGGGCATCTTCAGTTGGCATCGACACCATCAGTGTTAATATACCAGCCCATGCTTTTATTGGTTCAAATCAAAAAGCCGTTGTTGCATTCGAGGACATGTGGTTAATGATGAACCTTCAGAGACTCGACGTGCAACTTGTAACCATATTTGCATTGTAAGTGTCACTCATACTCCACATATATGTGTTATTATTAGTGAGTTGTATAAATTTTCAATATCTGACATGCACGTGTGCGTTGCAGAATGCAACATGATCAGCAGGAAAACCTTTATGGTACCAATCCCAATGCTAGTGCCAGTAAAAGGGTTGGGTATCTCAACCCAATAAAGATATGCGAGGATAACCACACTTTTAGAATCGGAAAAGGCAACGAAGCATTACAGGGACTAACGGACGAAGAAATTGAGGTGCGTATCCAGGATCTGAAGAAGGATTTTGAAGCAAGACACGCCACCTACATAGGACACGCAATGCTTCAATTTCAAGATAGGGAATCCATAGTGGCCCCGTACAACTTTAAGTAAGTGTGATTTTGCATAAATAAAATTAATAATTTCAATACACATGTATCACAAGTTTGATTCGTACAGGGACCACTGGATATGCTTCTTCATTTATCCTAAGGTTGGAAAGGTGCTGGTGCTCGACTCCTTGCACACCGAGCCTTCGGCCTATTCAAAATTCCTCGGCCTCTTAGAGCTGTAAGCCTTTTCTATGCATGCATACTTATATCGATGAGAATTGTAGAATAACATGGTGATTCTATTTGAGATCACAGGGCATTTAGGTTTTATAAGCTACGAGGTGGAAAGTACGACACGTCCAAAAAAGGCGTGCCACTAGACATCCATTATAACTGGCCGATAAGTATGTGAATTTATGAATACAAATCATACATGTACGTACATAGGACAATGTTGCAACTAAATAACCAATCTCCCGTTATGTAGTGCCACAAGCAACCACCCGGATCGGTCCTATGTGGGTTCTACGTGTGCGAGTTCATGAGAATGAACGGACGATATATCACGAACCCTGGCAAGGTATTATTAGTAATAACGTATGTATTTATGTCATTAAAGATGCAAATGTGTTATTATTGAGTATAAATAGATAATGTTTATAAACTTCCTTTACAACAATTTCAACAAGGAAGCCCGGAGAACTTGACTGAAGGTGCATTGTATGGCATAGTTGAGGACCTCTGCACATTCATATTGAAAGAGGTCATTCCCGCAGAAGGGAAATATCACGATGCTTCCGGAACATTAGCTTTGCAAGAGTTTAGAATACTAACAGAAATTAGTAGACTATCTCTTAGCCGAGATAGTTATTAGAGCTTAAGTGAAAACTTTGATATATATAATGTGTGATGCATACATGGTTGTAAACAAGACTTTGATGTATATAAATGTATGATAGAATTTAATTCCATGTTGCTTTTAATATCAATACTACATGTTTATCAATATATATATATATATATATATATGTTTGTGTGTGTAAATTTCAGTACGAAAATTTAAAAAAAGGCGGGAAAACATCCACTGGCGGCTAAATAAACAAAACCGCCAATGGAAATAGCATTTCCACTGGCGGTTTTCTTAATAAAACCGCCAGTGAAAATGCTGGCGGTTTTATTAAGAAAACCACCAGTGGAAATGGCGATTTCCACTGGCGCCTAGCACTGGCGGCACTGAAAAACGACAGTGCAAACGTCTCTAGAACCGCCACTATAGAGCCTCTATGTACTAGTGTCCATGCCGCTGCTACATTTCCTAGCTTTGGCTCGGCCGCATGCCCCCTCCCTCCGCCGTGCCGCCCCCTTCCACCACCAAGCAGTTTTGCCCCCCACCCTTGGTCACGCCCGCGATCGGCACCGCTACGCCGCGCCGCATCGATCCGGCCCTGCTTGCGCCCTCCTTATCAGAAAGCCGCGCCGACCCGTAGCACCAGCTGAAAGTCGCCTAGAGGGGGGTGGGGTGAATAGGGCGAATCTGAAATTTACAAATTTAATCACAACTACAAGCCGGGTTAGCGTTAGAAATAATAATGAGTCCGAGAGAGAGGGCGCAAAACAAATCGTGAGAGAATAAAGAGCGAGACACGATGATTTGTTTTACCGAGGTTCGGTTCTTGCAAACCTACTCCCCGTTGAGGTGGTCACAAAGACCGGGTCTCTTTCAACCCTTTCCCTCTCTCAAACGGTCCCTCGGACCGAGTGAGCTTCTCTTCTCAATCAAACGGGACACAAAGTCCCCACAAGGATCACCACACAGTTGGTGTCTCTTACCTCGGTTACAATTGAGTTGTCACAAGAAGAATGAGAAAGAAAAGAAGCAATCCAAGCGCAAGAGATCAAATAAACACAACAAATCACTCTCTCTAATCACTAAAGCCTTGTGTGGAGTTGGGAGAGGATTTGATCACTTTGGTGTGTCTTCTATTGAATGCTAGCTCTTGTAAGGTGTAGAAGTGTGGAAACTTGGATGCCATTGAATGTGGGGTGGTTGGGGCATTTATAGCCCCAACCACCAAAAATGGTCGTTGGAAGTGTGATGTCGCATGGCGCACCGGACACTGTCCGGTGCGCCAGCCACGTCAGCAGACCATTGGGGTTCGACCGTTGGAGCTCTGACTTGTGGGGCCTCTGGGCTGTCCGGTGCGCCTTCTCGCGCGTGCCTGACTTCTGCGCGCTCTGGCGCGCATTAACTGCCGTTGTAGATGACCGTTGGCGCGGAAGAAGCCGTTGCTCCACTGGCACACCGGATAGTCCGGTGAATTATAGCGGAGTGCCCTTGGAAATTCCCGAAGGTGAAGAGTTCAGCCTCGAGTGCCCTGGTGCACCGGACACTGTCCGGTGGTGCACCGGACAGTCCGGTGCGCCAGACCAGGGTGCCATTCGGGATGTCTTTAGCTCGCTTCATTTGAACCCTTTCTTGGTCCTTTTATTGGCTTATGTTGAACCTTTGGCACCTGTAAATCTTATAAACTAGAGCAAACTAGTTAGTCCAATTATTTGTGTTGGGCAATTCAACCACCAAAATCAATTAGGAAATAGGTGTAAGCCTAATTCTCTTTCAATCTCCCCCTTTTTGGTGATTGATGCCAACACAAACCAAAGCAAACATAGAAGTGCATAATTGAACTAGTTTGCATAATTGTAAGTGCAAAGGTTACTTAGAATTGAGCCAATATAAATTCTCATAAGATATGCATGGATTGTTTCTTTATATTTTCATCATTTTGGACCACGCTTGCACCACATGTTTTGTTTTTGCAAATTCTTTTGTAAATTCTTTTCAAAGACCTTTTGCAAATGGTCAAAGGTAAATGAATAAGATTTTGAGAAGCATTTTCAAGATTTGAAATTTTCTCCCCCTGTATCGAATGCTTTTCCTTTGACTAAACAAAACCCCCCCTATATAAGATCCTCCTCTTAGTGTTCAAGAGGGTTTTAAGACACAATTTTTGAAAATACTACTTTCTCCCCCTTTTGAACACAATAAGATACCAATTTGAAAACATCATTTTTAAAATTTGGTGGTGGTGCGGTCCTTTTGCTTTGGGCTAATACTTTCTCCCCCTTCGGCATGAATCGCCAAAAACGGATACTTGAGTGAAATATAAGCCCTTACAAAACTACTTTCTCCCCTTTGGCAAATAAAACATGAGTGAAGATTATACCAAAGACGGAGAGTTGCTCGGAGCGACGGTGAAGGATGAGTTATGAAGTGGAGTGGAAGCCTTTGTCTTCGCCGAGGTCTCCAATTCCCATTCAATACACCTATGACTTGTTTTGAAATTCACTTGAAAACACATTAGTCATAGCATATAAAAAGAGACATGATCAAAGGTATACTAATGGGCTATGTGTGCAAAACATCAAAAGAAATTCCTAGAATCAAGAATATTTAGCTCATGCCTAAGTTTGTTAAAGGTTTGTTCATCTAGTGGCTTGGTAAAGAAATCGGCTAATTGATCTTTAGTGTTAATATATGCAATCTCGATATCTCCCTTTTGTTGGTGAACCCTTAGAAAATGATACCGAATGGCTATGTGTTTAGTGCGGCTATGTTCAACGGGATTATCCGCCATGCGGATTGCACTCTCATTATCACATAGAAGAGGAACTTTGGTTAATTTGTAACCATAGTCCCTAAGGGTTTGCCTCATCCAAAGTAGTTGCGTGCAACAATGACCTGCGGCAATATACTCGGCTTCGGTGGTAGAAAGAGCTACGGAATTTTGCTTCTTTGAAGCCCAAGACACCAAGGATCTTCCCAAGAACTGGCAAGTCCCCGATGTGCTCTTTCTATTGATTTTACACCCCGCCCAATCGGCATCCGAATAACCAATTAAATCAAATGTGGATCCCCGAGGGTACCAAAGCCCAAACTTAGGAGTATGAACTAAATATCTCAAGATTCGTTTTACGGCCGTAAGGTGAGCTTCCTTAGGGTCGGCTTGGAATCTTGCACACATGCATACGGAAAGCATAATGTCCGGTCGAGATGCACATAAGTAGAGTAAAGAACCTATCATCGACTGGTATACCTTTTGATCGACGGATTTACCTCCCGTGTCGAGGTCGAGATGCCCATTGGTTCCCATGGGTGTCTTGATGGGCTTGGCATCCTTCATTCCAAACTTGTTTAGAATGTCTTGAATATACTTTGTTTGGCTAATGAAGGTGCCCTCTTGGAGTTGTTTCACTTGAAATCCCAAGAAGTACTTTAACTCCCCCATCATATGATATGACCACGCCATTAAGCAACATGTTACAACCCCCAAGTCATACTACATCAACTCAAGTACAACCAACATCATCACCAACCCAAGTCTTTGATGGACCAATTACACGTAGCCGAGCTAAGAAGCTACAGCAAGAGGTGCACACGCTACTTTATGAATTTCATTTAAACACTAATGAGAATTTTATGCTACCTAAGTAGTGTATGTTGATATTACTTAGGTTCACCAAAGAGGAAGGACAAAACATATCAAGGGTGAATCAGCAAGAAGAGCTATATCCGAGTCAGTCCAGCGCAACAGAACCGTCCAGAAGAAACAGTCATATCTTTTGATTCCCAAAAGCTATGAAGGCCCATAAGTACTTTTTGGAAAGCTATTGAAGTCTAGTTTCCAATGCTTCTAAAGCCGACTTAACCACATCTACCAGAAAGGCAGACGACCTACTTTAGTGCCGACTGGTCAGAAGGTCAACAGTCAGCTTGATGACCAAGTTTTCGTATTAAACTGCATCATTCTACGAAGTTTCATTAAGCATTCTATACATGGTGAGAAAGCTTATCAAGTTAGCTTTCCAACGCATCCAGCCCCACGTCATTTGAAGATTCCTAGAAGAAGTTATTGTCAAAATACTGAAGGCTGCGCAAAAGTCAAACAGCCACACGGAAATCAGCTCTGCAGATCTCTCGAAGAGGCTCCTTCACATTAGCACGTGAAAATACTTTTGTTTCGTGTTTATACCTTGCTAAGGCTGGTTGTTACTAGTATAAATACCCCCTATGTCTATGATGTAAGGCAGCTTATAATAATCTAAAATAGAACCCCTTTGTTCAGCTGTGTGCTAACAAATATTGAGAGTGATCTCTACCCCTTTGCTCTTGTGAATTCCTTCGCGGGATTGCAGAAGCGGCGGCTTCATCCCCTCCCAATTGGTGCTCCTACTCCCTTCGAGGTCTCCTCGATTGATTGTAGGATGTGTTGGGTTGGTTCTTTGAGAGTGTGGTTGGGCGAATCCTCGATTCAGGCTGTCGGTTAAAGACGGTGGTTGGCTTCGAGTTTTATTTGTCAGGTTGCACTAGTTATCGCTGCTTGCAGCAAGTTATCTTGGCTTCTTTGAAGCTAGTTATCTGAAGATTTATCCTACGTCGTGAATATCGGGCATCGTGACACATCATCTGGTATCAAAGCCTCCGTTGCCACGGTAGGATTCTTTACCCTTAGCTACATATATTTTGTGTTCATCCTATCCACCAAAAAGCCATAAAATATTTTTTTGCCATAGCCCTTTGTTTCAATCTGTTGTTCCAGTGAGTTTTGTTAAGCTCCAGTCCTTAGAATCTTTGTTTAGTTGCTGGTCACACTATCCTTTGTGTTTCCTTTGAGCCTCTTATATATATCTGAAAATATCCACAAAAAGAGTATTCTGAAAAAAAAACCTCATCATTTCCTTCGCGTTAACTTTGATCCTATTTAAGTTATAGCTGCTGGTTGAGTTCTTTGTTAAGTATTATAAAGTGTGCAATATCATATCAGATCTCTGTGTTTAGTTCTATAAAAAAAGTATCAAAAAAAGAGAAGAAAGAAAAGTACCAAAGAAAAGTGTTGAACAAGATTGTGAAAGAAAAGTAGAACAATCAGTTTGTTTATGTGCACAAGTGCTGAAAATTTTATCAAGTTATTCAACCAGTTTGCTATTGTCATTTGGTGCAAAATTTTGGTTGGATCTGATTGCAACACTTGCATTCCAATCATACTCCTTGTCTGCATCAAATCTGAAATTTCTTGCGCGTGTGTTTGATCTATTTACATCACTCGTATCTTGTGGTCAGCACTAGACAGGGAACTTCTAGTTGGATGGTTATTTAACTTTACAACAACTAGGATTCGGATTGCATCCCTTGTTTATTATTCCCCACCAAGCTCCACATATAAGCCATCACAATCGGTAATCTGGTCTTGTATTCGCTTAACCACCACTTTCTTGTTACCACCACACATTTTCTTGCAACCCACAGGGAACTCATAAGAGCTTTAGTTGGTAAGAGTGGTGAGGTTGTGAGATTCTATATAGCTTCATATTCCACATATATTTGTTGCCTTGTCGCCACTAATTTCGCAGGAAGATGGATCCCAACGTTGAGATTGAAGAATGTGTCACCATGATACAATTCAATGAACTTAAACAAAGCATAGAAGCCAAGCAAGATCTGTTGGCACAAGATCTTTAGACACTTATGGCTGAAATCAGAGGTCGTCGTCGACTCCCAGACAGTGTAAGAAACCATGATGAAGATGGGGAAGAAGGTGAAGGAAATTATTCTAGAAGAGCAAGTGAACATGGGAGGAGAAATCAAGGTGCTGCACATGGTAGAGGAAGAGGCCGGAATCAAAGAAATAATGACAATGAAGAATCTGAATTTGGGGATGATGATCAGTCCCAACGTCGCTATCGTCGTCATCATAGAGGCATCAACCAAGAAGAGAGATTTGGGAAACTTAAGTTTACCATGCCAAAATTTGATGGTAGATCTGATCCTGAAGATTATTTCACATGGGAATTGAA